>NC_092524.1:54670000-55007500 GCF_037038585.1 Patagioenas fasciata | reverse complement strand
TAAATTGTTCCTCATATACAGATGGTAAAACCAGAATTCAGTTCACGGTGAATTACAGCCTCCCGGAGCTGGGTTATGGTGCAAGCCATCAGACACTGGTTCCATTGCTGGGCAAACAATGCCATAAGTAAACATTCCTGCTTTTTGGTGCACTCATATTTATGACTGTTTTACATGCTCTGAAAAGCAAGTCAGGCTTTTGAATATATAACATCATTTGCCTGACAGAGAACTAAAGCACAGGTAAATGGGCTTTGCTCGACCAAGTGGCCAAAGCAGAGGAGTTAGGGAGAAATGAGTTCAAGAAAATGATTTTCTGTGACCTTGCAATTGCTAGGACTATATGTTCTCCCTCTCTGCTTTGTTTTTAAGTTAGCAGCATAACTTTTCAGGTGAGTTAATGTGAAAAGTAAACACTTGCTTAGAAAAATTGATTAAATACCTTAGTGTGTTGGGAGGAGGACACTGGGTTCAAGTGACAGCTTTACAGGTGGTGCTTGCCAGTTCCTGACAGCTCTCATTAGTTACTGATCCAATACTACTAACGCAGCCAGAACTGCCAGGTGCAGATCAGGCCTCTGTGTGCTGGTTGCTTAACAGGTATTGAGCAAGATTGTCCAAGTCCCATAAGCCTGAGCCCATTTGGGTGTCAAATCATTTGGCATTTTAAAACCCTGGGAGTTCAACAGGCTGCATTGTGTCTGGGGAATTGACAGGCATCTTTCCCAATGAGAATATTAAAAGATTCTGTTTTTATCTGGTAAACAGTGAATATCAGGTACTGTGTTTGTGTGTCCCTTGCGCAAAAATGCCATGTTCAAGAACTTTTCTCGGGTCCTGGAAGGAAGCCTTCAAATTCAAAAGGCTGTTGCTGGTGTGAGAAGTAAACAGATCTCCTCTCATTTTTAGCCATTGGCTTTATCCATCCTGGCAAATCTGATAGTACAGTCGTCCCTAGCCAGCGCTGAACTTTAAGTAAAAAAATTCACTTTGCTCTTGAATTATGAAGTGCACAGCACATTGCAGCAGCGGATACAATGAGGGATAAGTGGGTACAGTGATGAACTGAAGTATTAGTTCCACACAGAGGTATTTTAGAGAGATACTGTTTTGTCCTGTGTACAAAACTTAACCAGAGTGATGCTGCAGCAGAAGCAGTGGTTATTCTCATTGTGGAATCCTACCTCCTCTTTGCAAGAGGCAAATGAAATATGGTAAGATAAGGAAGAGCCTTGCTTTTCTCTCAGTATTGCTTCAGCATTTTACATCTCAAAGTCCCTCTCCACTGCTGTAGTTACCACCCCACCTTTCTGCCCCATTTCTCTAGGCATTATTAACAATAATAAGGCATGAATTGTTGCTCTGTCTCTTCTTGGTTCTTACCATGGCTAAATATAAACCTCTATCAGTCCCTCTTTTCTTTTTACATTTGCAGCTTTTCCCATATTTATTTATTCAGTTATTGTGCCAAAACCAGCACCTGCCAGGTGTAGTTGCATTGCAGTGACCAAGAAGACAAGGAGAGTTCCTAAAAGATGCTACTCATAGTAACTACATTCCTGATAATTCACATTGCGAATAATGGAACAAATACACAAGCTGTTAAAATGTCTCTAGTTAATATGATTTTTTAAAAAAACGTTCACAATAGGACAGTGCTGTTTGAATTTAAGCCACTAAAGCTAGAGGATTCCTAGTCCAGGTGACGTATTTCCCTCCGGTGCCTTCCTCTTTCAAGCAAAATCCTCTGTACCTGTCATCCTCTGTCAGCACATGTCTGGAAAGAGCCTCTTCGACTGCAGTTTTCCCAGTCACATAGGAGCACATTAAGGGGAGCTAAGAGAGACTCTAAGCTTGGCCTTTCTTCCTGTTAATCCAGCATTAACGTGATAGGTGTTTATATTGCTGAAACGTGCCATGTTTCCTCCCCTGGACAGCTAGTGCACCTTGCTGCTGAGCACAGCGAAATGCTGACTGCTCCTCCTGTCACCCTGGGGCTGGTGACAGCTGCATGTCTGAGGTGGCCTCAGCGCTGGCAGCTGCTGGTCTCTGCTGGCACCCACCTCCTCTCACCTGCGGAGAAGAGGATCAGAACTGGGGGAAGACTTGGGACAGACCAAAATGCTGAGAGAATAACAGAGAGGAGGGACTTTTCTGGGACAGTCAAGTTTGATTCAGCCCTCATGGAGATGCTTGAGTGCATTCAAAGCAGAGCAACAAAGCTGGTGAAGGGTCTGGAGCACAAGTCTTACGAGAAGTAGCTGAGGGAACTGGGGCTGTTGAGCCTGGAGAAAAGGAGACTGAGGGGAGACCTTATTGCTGTCTGCAACTACCTGAAAGGAGGTTGTAGCATGGAGGGTGTTGGTCTCCTCTCCCAGGTAACAAGTGACAGGATGTGAGGAAATGACCTCAGGTTGTGCCAGGGGTGGTTTAGATTGGATGTTAGGAAAAATTTCTTCATGGAAAGGGTTGAGAAGCATTGGAACAGGCTGCACAGGGAAGTGGTCGAGTCACCATCCCTGGAGGTGTTTAAAAGATGTGTAGGTGTGGCGCTTAGGGACATGATTTAATAGGGGACCTGGCAGTGTTTCATAACAGTGAACGGGATTATCTTAAAGGTCTTTTCCAATCAAAATGATTCCATGATTCTGCATGGTGCTCCACTGGCCACAGTTGTATGAGTAGGAAAGTTTCCTCAAGTCTTGCTGATTTCTCTCTACCTTTGCCCACATTTTGTCCGATTTTCTGCAACTGAGTGTTGCTCCTTGTGTTATTTCTCTATAGCATGAAGCCAGACAGAGCTGTCAGTGCTTCTGGTCAAGCAGCCGATCTGGCTGCACCTAAACGAGCTGCAGCATAGCCTGGCGGTGCAGCAGGCAGGAGTGCTCATCTTCAGCACTTCTGCTGCTCATTACTCCCCACCTCAAATGCACATTCACCTGCGCTGTCCCTAAACACAGCAGCCTGGCTGTGCTGTCTGGCAGCTTTTTCAGCTGTACTAAAAGCATCACGTGGCAATAAAGATGTTTCAGGCTGTTGCATGTAGCGGCTTTGATATGCCTTTTAGGTTCCCATCAAAATGTCAGTGCTGTTTCCAGGAGTTTTACTTAGCAAGTGACTCTCCTGTTCTGCAGATGTTAGGCAGAGCTCAAGAACAGCCCGTCTGGCCAGATCAAAGGCCTGCCTAGGCCAGCAGGAGACAGCAGGCTTCGTATTTCAGAAATTGTACTGATCTTCTGTAAACACCAGGAAAGAACTTTTTGCTTAAGGATACATAATCCTTAAGCCTTTTCGTGTTTTCTGAAGACAAACAGATGTAATGTCAGATAAAATGCTCTATTATTTCTGTCAGCTTGGGAAAATAAAATCAATAATGTGGTGTCTTGCTTTAACAGTTATAGTAAAATTCAGACTAACAGAAATCAGTGCATTTTGGGGGATTTTTTGGGGCTGCTGGGCTTCTTTACCTTCCTTTGTGTTGTGGAGTATAGTGACTTTTTAGATTAAAACATCTAGATGATTCTTGCGAAATTCTCTGCTACAGCAGGAGCCACCAACACTGAAAATGTCTCTTTTGCTTTGCTCTCTTCTTGTCACACAGAGTTTTGGCATCTTGTACTGAAGATCTTCAGTTTGCTGTAAATATTTGACTAAGGGTTTTGTGGGCTCTGATAAGCAGAGACTGTCTTGCTCTTGAAGACCTGCTTGAATAGAGGCTTACAAAAGCTGTGATTAAGTAGGGACTTATTAATTAGAGAAAAGGCAAATGCATTATTAAGGCACTTCATGCTTGATTTACATCTGGAATAACTAACATCCTTTTTAATGAATCTTTGTGTTTTCTCTCCAGAGGGAAACACATCCAACTTCTTTGAAGCACTTAAAAAGATACTGAGGGAGTTTTAAAGACCTTTGTAGTTGAATTGCATTGCATAATTCCCTGAGGATGAAACTGCAGCACTTTATTTTTCATAGGTAACAGGAAAAGAGATGGGCAGAAAGAATAGCTTGTGTTACTGTGTGTTCAACTGTGTTCAGCTCTCCGTGGTGTTTAATGACTGAGTGATTGTGTGCCATGGATGCAACAGAGTTTTGCATCTTCCATCTCAGGTATATCTTTACACAGCTAAAGTTATTAGCAATTAGCCAACTAATTACTTTCCAGAATGTCTCTATTATAACGGTGGGCTGCTCCAAGTGGTACATTTTGGTAGTGACGCGGAACAGACGCTAGATGGCACAGATGCACCGGCAAAGGAGGAGAAAGGCTGGGCTGTGCTGGGCTGGGCTGAGCTGAGCTGAGCTGGGCTGGGCTGAGTTGGGCTGGGCTAAGTCTCGGGCCCCCCCTCTCCCCGGGGCCAAACCTGGACCTCTGCAGCGAAAGCACCTGGGTGGCAAACAAGGGAATGTGACCAGAGTAATTATGAACCATGAGCTGTAATACACTCTGCTTTGTTAGCCTCAGCAAGAGGTGTCACAGGCCAAGTTTATACATCTGTAAATGTTCCTCTTTGTGGTTCATGGGTGAAATTATGAGCATTGGATGTTTACATTGCCCATTTTACTTGCCCAAACTCACTTATTTGTGTAACTTACTTATCTCATCAACAAGGAACAATAAGCAGACAGATACTAGACTTTAGCCTCACTTAAGTCCTCAGTGTTTTGCATCCATTTTGTTCTCATGCACACATGTTGATCTGTGTGTGTTCAGTCAGGAGATGAAGGTGACCACAGTTGTCCTTTAAATCTGACCTAACAAGGCAGGGCAAAGGAAGCTGGAAAGGCTTTAGACAAAATACTCCTTGAAACAAGTGGTCAGATGTGGCTCTTGACAGCAGGCACTGGGGGTTTGTCATCAGTCAGGTGAACGAACCCCTGTTACTGTTCCAAAGCTGTCCAAATGCAGCTGTTCTGGATTGTTTTCCCCATGTGCCTCGTGCCTGAAAGAAGAACGTTTTAACTCTCCATGCATTTGTTGGTAAATGGCCTTAGCAGACACCTCTTGTGGGTTACTCTTTTGAGGAAGTTTCACTTCAATGCTTTGATCATTTATTCTTATGCTTTATAGATTCCTAATTGCAATGGTCACGCAGGCTGAGACGGGGTCTCCATTTGTGCAGATTAGCTGCATGTAGATCTTGCACGGGGTGGCAGCAGGACCATGAGAGTTGGGGTGCATGCAGTGGGGCTGTTTGCGAAACACATCTTGGGCCACAGGCATGACCCAAAAGTGACATTGTTACCTTCTGTTGGGTAACACCCCCAAGAAGGTGGGACAGCTGGATCCCAGTTTGCTCAAGTGCTGTTAGTGCTTGTAAAAGTAGAACATGTCTGGTGCTGGAACAAAACCAGAAAAAAGCCATAGGGATGGGCTCTTCAGCCAGGTCCCCATGTCCTTCTGGGGCATTAGGCACAGCCATGAAAGACAACTAGGGATGCTGCCCACAGCACCTGCCCTCTCCTGGCTTTAGTTTCTTTCTCTAAACACCGAGAGTAAAAGAAACCCGGCCCAGAAGTCAGGCTAAAAAAAGCATGAAACAAATACAGCAAGTACAATGTCTGCTTGCACCTAATAAATCCTCCCATTATTCAGCAAGCAATCACTTGCAGATTCCCAGGTCTTTGCTTAGTCTCACACTGCAGTCCTGAACAGCCTAGTCAAGACTTGCAAAAACACTTCTATGGGATGACTGAGCCACAGCAAGGCTGCAGAAATATAGGAAGTACTAAATTCAAGTAATGACTGTTAAAATATGTGGGATACTAAATTTACAAGGTTTCTACCAGATAGTTGGTCTTAGTTTTTACTCTTGAGCTTTGTAAGCTTTTATACAGTCAGTGCTCAAATTCAGTTTTAGGTACATCTCTTGCCTGGTAATTAGTAAGTCAGTAATTTTTGCTTTCAGTATTTGATGCTTTCAGTAATTTTCCCAGTTTGTAGGGCAGAAGCCCTACTTAAAGCTTACAACTCCTCAGATTTCTGGGAAGGAGTGAGAGTTTGAATCAAAAGTAGGCTGGATTTAATTCAATCCGTAACATCAAACAATATCCAGATTTAATTCTCTCTAACACTGAGAGCAAGGCATTCACCGAGTGACAGTCAAGTAACACAAAGATGCTTCAATTAGGAAATAACTGAACTAGGATTGCACATGTTCAATCCCATAATGTTGATGTGATAAGTGTCTTCGTTTAATGACATACGCATGTACCAGTTCTGTAGCTGTTGAGACCATGGAGTCGTTTGGACTCATGAAACGTTGGAGTTGCCATTGTGGATTGCAGCAGCAGATCAGCTTCATCTCTGACAGCATTCAGAAGCAGCTGTTGAGAAGGAATATTGCAAAAACATTCCAACAACTGGCCACAGGCAAATATAGATTGGAGTAATCTTTGAAACACAAAATTTCTAGCAGCTGGTGTACTTCATGAGAGATTGATTTTTATCCTATTTTCTTCCAGTTCTTTCTCTTCTCATTCCCTTGTCTCTGGAGAATATGTTTTGGGTGGAAGGGATATGGCTGTTCTACTCAGGACACAGTATGTTGTGGGAGAAAATCTCTCTTGAGCATGCTGATCTTGGTTCATAAATACAAACTACTTTTTTCTTTTTTTTTAAGCAGATAGTTTTGTAAACAGACACAGCTTCATCATATTGCTATCCTGCCATTTTATTATTGTAAAAATAATACACAGTCTTCTTGCTTTTTTTTCCATTAAGTAATTAAAATGATAGACACTATTCAAAATCTTGTTTAGGATTTTAATGTTCTTGTTGGCTTTCAATATTCATTAAAAAAAATCTGTCGTGCTTACAAAATATAGAACTTCAAGTGTCTGACCTTGTTCCTCTGAGTGAGCTTCAGGTTACATTTCAACAGTATAAAACAGGATTTGAATTGCTTGTTTTGAAGCAAATCTGTATTTGTCTCTGTCTTGGATCTTGGGCTTGGTATTCTGTGTATCACCATATGCCTCTGACCTCCCTCCGGGACAGGGTCCCTGCATGAGGTGCTATGGGTACAGATAGTAAGCAGAGCCATCCAAAAAGTGTGAAGTCATGGGAAATTTTTGTATTTCTTAAAAAAAAAAAAAAAAAAAAAAGTTTTGATCCAAATTAGGTGTAAAACAACATTTCCAGCAAACCAAAACCTCCGCAGTCCGTGGCATGGCTGGCTGGAACTGGCACACTTGTCTGTTCCCCTCCTAACAGCATTTGTTGGTGCCCCAAGCAGCTGCAGGAGGCTCCTAAAATCCCCATGCTGGGGCAGACCTGCAGGTACATCAGGGTCCATCGGCCCCAGGGCAGGTGTCAGGAGCACCTGTGTTGCGGTCATGACCTGTTAAACTGCCTCAGCTTCAGTAAAAATTTGTCGATTGGAACATCGCCTCTATTGCCAGTAAATGCACTATTTTGCTCTACCCTAACTTGGCTGATCTGAGGTTAACTGATGTTCCTATCCAGGCTTTCTAGGCCTTTAGGAATACAGTCTTCAGAACCATACTACTTGCTGTTCTCACCTTCCCTCTGCTGTCCTCTGGGATATCCAAAAGGCACATCTCCACTCACCTATTCCAGGCATCTTGAAGATGGCAATGCCACCACCTGGATGGAGGATTCCTAGTCCTGTGACCAGTTTTACTGAGGAAGGCAGGCTTCCGAGACCCTGGTGTGAACTTACCACTGCTATCAGTCTGGTTACTGTGAGTGTCTTAACTGCAAAGCTTCTGCAGATTTTCGGAAGGGTATATTAACGTTAGTACCTGTAATCATAAAATCATAGAATCATAGAACCATTTTGGGTGGCAAAGACCCTTAGGATCATCAAGTCCAACTGTTATCTAACACCACCAAGTCCACTTCTAAACCATGTCCTTAAGTACCAAATCTACGTGTCTTTTAAACACCTGCAGGGGTGGAGACTCAACCACTGCCCCAGGCAGCCTGTTCCAGTGCCTGTCAACCCTTTCAGTGAAGAAGTTTTTCCTAATATCCAATCTAAACCTCCCCTGGTGCAACTTGAGGCCATTTCCTCTCATTCTGTCACTTGTTACATGGGAAAAGAGACCAACACCTTCCATGCTATAACCTCCTTTCAGGTAGCTGTAGACAGCAATAAGGTCTCCCCTCAGCCTCCTTTTCTCCAGACTATAAAACCCCAGTTCCCTCAGCTGCTTCTCATCAGACTTGTGCTCCAGACCGCCCACCAGCTTCACTGCCCTCCTCTGAACTCTCCAGCACCTCAATGTCTTTCTTGTTGTGAGGGGCCCAAAACTGAGCACAGTATTCAAGGTGAGGCTTCACCAGCGCTGAGCACAGTGGCACAATCACTTCTCTAGTCCTGCTGGCCACACTGTTCCTGATTCAAGCCAGGATGCTGTTGGCCTTTTTGGCCACCTGGGCACACTGCTGGCTCATGTTCAGCCAGCTTTTGTGTTGTTTAATTGCTGTCAAAGACTCTGACCAGTTAATATTTTTGAACATAAGACTTTTTTTTAGCTTGTAGTAGTTACTCAGTTTGTGCAACAGTGTTTAAATATGACCAGAGTCGATTAGCTCTCTAAATCAGCAGCTTTAAGTCAGCAGGATTATTTCTGCTGCGTAAGGCAGTAAGCACATTCTGTTGAAATATGGATACCAATGTGATTTAAGAAACACTTTATAAGTAACATGCTGGCTTTGTGTTTCTGTATTACGTATTTTTATTGCAGTGTATTCCAAGTCACCAATATATCCTAAACTGAACCATGCAAGCTACTGTTCTTAGGGAAGCGAAGACTACATCTTCAGTCACAACAGTCCTCTTGACTTTCGGAGTAAAGAGATAGTTCAAAACATCCATCCAGATGTAATCCAGCTGGAGTGTCAGTGATGTCTGATTATGTCCCCATTTCACTAAACCGGTAAAGCCAGCATTCAAACAACCATTTCTTAATGGCATCAGTAAACACTTCTCCGATTCGGAAGCATATTGATGTTTGTGTATCAGCTCAGAACATAGCTACTGTTCATGGTAAAATGTGGTTAATTCTGGAAATAGGCTCAGTAGCAGTGTGGTAGACAGCCTACACAACATTAACACATAACCTTGCCATCCACCCGAGGCCCACACAGAAAACAAACAGCTTTGCCAGAGCCTGGAAATGTCTGATTCTTCTTTTAACTTGTGTCTTTTCACATCATAAAGCAGTCTGGAGATTTCAGGCCTACCAGCTTCTGCCAATAATCTGTTAAAGGAGAAATAGCTCCTAAGTGTAGAAAGCGAAAAAACAAGCAGCAGGCTTGCACAATGCTGTTTTGGGGGAAAAAGACCTAAATGTGTCATAATCAGTCAGATAAACTGAGCTGCCCAAGCTTTGGTTACTGCTTTCTTCCATCGCCTGAGATGTGGAATTTTGGTGCTGAGCAAGGTCCTTTCTGAGTTCCCAGAACAGTTGTGTGTTCCTTATTAAGAGGACAGATCTAAATTCAGGATCCAGATAATCCTGCTCTCCCCATCTCTCTCTCCTCTTCCCTCCAAGTGAAAACAAAAGCTTCAGTAGGGTCACATTTACTTTCTCTCTACAGATTCTGACTGGCTGCTGGAGAAAAACTGTGGCTCTAAACTGACTGTGACCAATGATAAATCAGGTGGTGCGTCTTCTTTTCAATTGTGCTGAATCTCCTCAGAATTGCTCCAGTGGCAAATGCACCTCTGTATGTCCGTTCTGGGAGGGGTTTTCCACGGCGAATATAGCTGCAGAACTACCTCTCCTGCTGAGGGATGCTGAGGGGAAGGGGAGCAGAGGGCTGGGAGTCTGGTCATCCCTCTTCAGTACAGATGAGCCTGGGCTGGGATCAATGGTATGTCCATGCAATGGGGAGTGATGAGCAGTAGAAGGCAGAAATCTCCATTGAATCTTGAACAAGATGGCAGGGAACTGCAGGTGAGGAGTATCAGCACTTGGTTGCCACTGCCCTGCAACCAGAGCTGCCTGGGCCAGGGCAATTCAGTTGCATTTTACATTCTGCACAGGCACTGAGGAGGAATGAGACATTTCTGAGTTTTGTCCATGTAACTGTCAGTGCTTTAGTTTTGTGCCAGAGGAACAAAGGTAATGTGGGCACCATTCTGCCCTCATAGCCCTATCACAGAAACAAAGACCACAGAAACTCCAGAAATCTCGCTTTCTTATAGAAAAGGGACTTGAAGTAGCCTGAAGAAAAGAATAAGGAAAGAAAAACGATAGAGTGCAGTTTACAGTTTTAGCTTAAATCCTTTGAAGTACTTTCATAGCAGAGGGGAAGCAAGGGAAATAGTTGCTGAAATAAAAACGTTTCAGTCAGTGGAAAATTCTGACTTAATTTCCAAAAACATGCCATCAAAACAGGAACCATAATGCCTCTTAGAAGTTAGTGTTTACATTTGCAGCTGTCATCCTTCTCTTGGGGCTGGGATGCCAAGATGACCCCTCAGCCTCCTTACCCTGGGAGGCCTTGGCCTCGCTCCCTGGGGGACAGAATGGGGGGGCTTGGCAATCCTGGCCCCTCGGAAAGCAGAAGCATACAGGGAGCAAAATACAACTCCAGTCTAAAAACCCTGTGACTTTCAGTTTTTCCCCAGGTATTTACATATCAGATGTAGTGTGTCAAAGGGTGCTTATAGTTACTATCAATAATCACATTTTTGGAATGTCTTCTTTTTTTTTTTCATTCAGAAGCAGTTTCAGCATTAGCAGTGCCTGTTACCAGTGGTTTTGTTAACAGGGTTCACTCCAGGACTGGTTGGTGCCTGACAGCAATCTCCATGCGACTGATGCTTTGTCCTTTTTTCTGCCTAAAGGTGGCTTTATCACTGTGGGAGGTGAGACCCATGCATCAGTCTTAGGCAAGGATGCTCAGAGAAAAGAGAAAGTGCCAGGAGATAAGCAGAGGCAGGCAGAATGATGGGATGTACTCAGTGGCCTCTAAATCCTGCTTTTTAAGTCCCAGTGAAGCTGATCATGTAAAGTACTCAAGATATTACCTATGGTAAATGAAAACTTACAGAATTCTGTGGTGCTGGGTGTGCCTTCTGTCAGCAGACCACACTGCCCCTCAGCTGAGTGACCTGGACAGCGTTACTGGGTCATATTTGCACATATGTAAACTGTTGTTCAGTCATTTATCTTAATACATCAACAACAAAAACACTTGCCTTCCTTGGGCCTTTAAACACATTTTTATTTTCTTCTTTATCTTACTGGACAACTTAGTTTGCTGTCAGTTCTTGTTCTACTTTGTCCTGGGTTGGTTGTGCAGTAGTTTGTTATAAAGAGGATGTTTTTTAAAGGTTTCTAAGCTATGAACTGAGCTTTGATAATTCCCATTTATCAAAAAATATCAGCTTCCAAGTACTACTGAATTGAGCCTTTAAGACCAAAGGAAAATCAATGTCCTTCTTCCAATGAGCACAGGTGTGGTGGTTTGGGGCATTTTCTTTTGGGTTTGTTTGTTTCTTATATCCATACAGCCCACGGGCATACTGGTTCATTTTGAAGTTTTAACTATGCAGCAACATTATAAGTAGCAACTCTAGTATCAGAAAAACATTGAAAAAATCTGAAATGCAGAACTTAGCAGAATCTGGGGTGATTGAGTCAGCGAACTGTTACATTACACTTTTCTGAAAGGAGAAGCAATTGTTTTTTGTCTTTCAACTGACTGATTGGACATGAGGCTGCAGTACCAGCTGGAGAAAAGGTATTTCTCTCATCCTCCTTGTGATCAGAAAGCAATTTTAACACAAAACATTACGCAGGGCAGTCCAGTGAGCATCCCAGTCCTATCCAGCCCACTGTGCTATGCTTTGGATGAAGAGCCATCACTACCGCACCCTCACTGGGAAGTATGGGGGAGCCAGAGACAAGCTTCACATCAACAGGTGCCTACCCGGGTACCTGGCACTATCTCCATGTGAATTTCAGGGACATTCACTATGAAGGTGGGATTATGCTGTTTTAGGCAATCATAGAATCACAGAATGTCAGGGATTGGAAGGGACCTCAAAAGATCATCTAGTCCAATCCCCCTGCCAGAGCAGGAACACTTAGATGAGACTACACAGGAATGTGTCCATCAGGCTAGCTGGTTTTCCTCACTAATTACTCTTCTAATGTTTGTTTTCATTTGTTTTCTCTGCATCTCCAAGCTTGATAGTGGTATTTTGTTGCTCTCTACTAGCGACTTTGCAGGTTGAGAGAAGTTTTCAAATGCGTGTGACAGAACAGTGCCTCCTGTGAGACGAATGTACCGCTGGGAACTAAGAAATGCAGGTTCCAGTCTCCAGTGTCCACAGGTCAGTTATTTAGCACTATTTAGCCAATAAAAGCCTGTGATGTGGCACCTGATCCCAGAGCTGGATACATAGCTCTCTTTGTTCTTCTCAGGGAGGTTTGGTGCCTCAAAACCCCCACACTCACTGTGAGGTGTTACCTGAAGATCACTGCTAGAGAGATAATAAGAAGAGTTCATGTAATCTCCCTTACCTTCCCATAGCCTGGCCAGCTGAGTGGGACTGAAGTGAGGCACTGTCTCCATAGAGAAGCCACAGCCATGGGTGCCTGGCCCTGCATGCAGCCTGCCTCAGAACAGAGCAGCACATGCTGGCTTTTTAAAAGTGCTGCAGCACGGGAGAACAGTGCTCATCTCTTATCAGTAACATGATGATTAGAAATACGTTTGAAGGTCTTTCCATGTCCTCAGGTTGAGAGGTCCAAAGTACTTCTCATGGCAAGGCAGAGGCAGTCCAAGCCCTGCTCTAGCAGCTGCCCAGGCTGGAGCTTGGGATTGACAAGGTGAGAAGGCAGTAGGGTCTGCAGCACAGTGGTGGGACATTTTGGACAGCATGTGTGAATCTGCACTCCTGGGCTCTGGGCCCAGCTCCACACCTGCCAGACAAGGCACCAGTTCTAGCTTTTACCTCCACTTGCCTACCTGTCCTAAGGTCAGCATCCTTGACACCCAGTAGCACTCTGTTGAGTTTGGCAATGAGTCTGGGGCATGAACAGTATTTAGGTGCTGTCCCACAGGGCTTTTAGTAGTTGGATAATTCTTGGTGACTTAAGGAGGGCTGGTCTTGAGGAGTGGTTTGATGCCAGAGCTATTAAAACTGATGCTACCTTTGGACTCAGAAGAAAGACAAGGAGTTTGAGATTAGATCTGAATTAACTTGATGCTACCTGCAATTAATGCCTCTAGCTTCACCAGCTGGTGAGTCACTTAGGAGTGCTTAATTTAGTGACTCTTAGGACACAAAACTTTAGCAACCAGCTGTCCTGTTTAGACTGGTGTGAGGGAGAAGTCAAAGGCTCAGTTCACTGCAGGCTGGTGCACAACGTCAGATGCTTCCTTTCCAATTTGGTAGTGGTTTTCCAGCAAGCTTTCTCTGGTATAGAAGCCTAGAGATTTGAATTTAGTTAATTCAGTCTTGACCCTATTGAATCTAGAGATTTGGCAGCCTGCAGGAGAGCCATGAATGAAAAATGTTGTTACGACATTGAAAATCTTGGGCAAGATATTCACCAGGCATAAGGCACTAGATCCCCTTTCATAAAGAGTGATGGATGCTGTGCTAAAACAGTTCAGTGTGTGTGTGTTACTGACCAGCAACAAAGTGCTGCCCCAGTGTCATGGGATCTATGGTTCTGGATTTGCATCCTGCCTTTTCTTGCTCCTCTGTGCCTGCTCACATCATCTGGCCCTGGAGAGCCTCTGCTCCTGATATCCTCCTCTACCTCTGCCACCCCAGAGCTGAGGAGCTCCCCAGGGCTGGATTGCCATCAGGAAAGGACTGCAGAAAGGAGGATGAGTGAAGGAGAATTGCACCCATGTCCTTCTTTACCAGCTGGTGCTCTCAGAGATGGACTGGGGAGGGGGACTGTGGGCACTGATGGGAGGGCAGTGAGGACCAGACTCAACACAGCTAGTTCGATAGACTCCAGATTCAGGGGGAATTTCCAGGGACTAGTGTAATGCCCACAGGCAAGGTGAGGTTCATAGTGGGAAGAGCAAGAAGACAAATGCCTCTGAACTCCACTGGCCTTTCACTGAAAAGGCTCTGAAGCATGATTATATGATTTTGTCACTGTGAGTGATTCCAGTAGCATCACTTAGGACTGTTCCCACAGTGATCCAGTATGTATTACTCTGCCCATTCTGTAACCTATTCTTTCTCCCAGAGGAGGAGGAACTAAAAGGAGGGGTTCTGCACTAATTTCAAAGTGGATGTCCTGAATCAGAGTGCACCAAACTGTACGTTGATCCCAGTCATTCCCAGCATGAGCAGTGTAATGAAAATATTTTTTAGTATCAGTGTGTTTCCATTATGGGGCAGTTGCATCTATTATTATCAAGCTTGGAGATGCAGAGAAAACAAATGAAAACAAACATTAGAAGAATAATTAGTGAGGAAAACCAGCTAGCCTGATGCTGAGGTTTGCAAATTTCATCCAAAGCAGCACTACCTTAATCTATAATAGTGCACGTGGATACTTTCCATTTTTTCTTACCACACTGTATTATTCCACCACTGCCCTCTGGTAGCCCTTTGAAGGCACCCACTGCAGCCAGGAATGCAGGGAAGCAGATCAGAAAAAGAGCAGTAAGGAGTCTCTTTCTGTACCTTATTAACTAGTCTTGGGCAGTACTGGGATTATTTATTATTATTATATCCTATCTTTAGGATTTCCTGTCCTTGCCATAAATGTAGACCAGGTCCACAGTCTGGGTTTTGAGACCAGAAGATGAACTGATTTTCTCCTTTCTCTTTATTTTAGCAAGGTAAAATAAGTCATCTTTTCTTAGGCCAGGATTTGAATTGAAAACTGGGAGAGGTGAGGCAGGCTTCAGAGTCAGACCTAAAGCTGTACCAGCTTGGGGACTGTCTTTGGACTCTATTCTTGGCGTTCTCCCTGGCTCCTCCTCTGACCAAGCGCTTCTCTGTGTCCTTGTTATTTCCCTGTTAAGACAGGATTATTCTGCTAAACCATTGTAATACAGGACTTGGGAGAGGCTGGAGAAAGCCCTTGAAATATTGATGGAAAAACCATTGCAGTTTTCACTTCCTAGAAATGTCCATATATAGCTAAACTTAGGCAGTCTCCAAGTTGATTTATTTATCCTAGCAGACTGTGTGCTCTGTGGCTTTCTCCAACGATACTCTGCTCCTCAGGTTTACATTCCCAGGGGCTGAATCTTGAAATGATCAGCTTTGAAGAACATGTTGTGACATATCTCAGACAAGAAGTACAAGTCTCCATGTCCTGGCTTTATATCATGTCTGTCATCATACCATCTAAAATGAGCCTAATCCAGTGCTGTTAGTGTTACAGCAGCAAGATAAGACTAGCAATTCTTTTTGCAATGTGCATACCACACATATGTGCACATGCTGATGATAATATAGAGTCCTTTTGAGCACCTTTTCCCCTGCTATTTAAGTTTTTTAATGTGCCTATTAAATTTCAGAGAAAATGCAAGAGGTGGAGGGATATTGTTCTTTGCAGGGAAACTGAAGCATGGCATTATGTGGCTTTTTCCCACTCTGTTTGTAACTTGCTGGTAGAGCTGGGGGATGGTTTGGAACTCCTTGTTCTTGGCTGTTTGCTCTAGACACTTCCCACTGCTGCAGTACTCCTGATCTTGTGATGCTGCTGATCTGGGTGGTGCTGCGTTTGCCAGAGTGCTTCGGTGGGCAGGGTGAACCAGGTGAGTCTCTGGAGTTTATCTGCCCATGGGTGTGCGTGCTCCTCACGGAGGAGTGCCGCCTGGGTGCCACACTCAAAGCCTGCTTGTTACTTACCTGCCTCATGTCCAGACTCGCTGGCAATCCCATCTCCTGCCAGGGCCACCTTTGGCAGGGAGTGGCTGACAGCCGCCTGCCCTATTCTTGGCTCTGCCCTGACACAAAAGCCCTGCCTGGATTTCTGCCCCTCACAGCAAGTCTAGGACTGCCAAGTTCCCAGAAAAGGCTATTTCTCCTGTGGGGACAGAGCAGGGCTCCAACCCAGTACAAATCTCTTTGGGAGTTCCCCTTTTTCTTTTGGGAGCTTCCCAAGGATGCTGCTGCTTTTGTCCCTGTCCCGATTTCCTCGCTGTGACCCTGACTGGCCTCTGTGCAACCTGTTCACCTGCTGTCTGAGGTGACCTTTCTCCCAGGTCATGTGTACCTCAAGCTCTTGGTTTTTTTCCTGCGAGCTGTTGCCCATCATCTGAAGCGGGGAAAGCTCACTCAGCAGGATTTGGAGGAAGAAAGCAGAAAGCTTGCCCACTGTTGTGCTTCACACTTACAGAGAGGCGGCCAGCTGCAATGATTTCCAGTTACCAAATGGCTTTCCAAGTGATCACAACTGTCTTTGCAAATTTACCAGGCTGGGCTGGGACAAGTGCAGGGTGGGCTACTCCGCAGGCATCAAGGCTCTGCAAAGCACTGTGCAGCTCTGCCTTTGCTACCAGGGCCACATTCTTCTCCTCTCACCAGCAACGCCAAGGTAAACCTTGAGCAGCTCCAGTGTCAGCATCAGCCATTGCCCAGCAGAAAGGCCGGCGCCAGCAGGAGTGCTGGCCAGGCATAGACCAAGCCCAGCAGGTGACATTTGAGCCTCTTTGGGACTTGGCCTGGAATGTCGGTGATGATCTGAGGATCTGGGCTTTTGCAGGATTATCTTATCTTATCTTCCCAGTAAAGGCATGATTTCTCCTTTTATCCCAATTAAAATAAGGGTAAAGAATGATTGATTTAACCAAAAATATTGGGAGAAATCTTTTAACCAGAGAAATCAGCTGCAGTAGTAACATCTTGTAAACATGGCTCAAAATTAGGCTTCAGTCACCACATTTGTGTATCACCATGGCCTAGATTGCACTTGGCCTCCCTCCAGGAACCCACTTGATACCCATGAGGAACTTCCAGCAGGGAGGGAATCCAGGCTATGCAGTGGCCACTGACATCACTCATTTGATAACAGGAGTTTTTTTCTAGCATGTTCAAAAGAGGGGAATATATTTTGTATTTATGGTCAGCAATAAATGGAGAAATATGTGAGTTTGGGCCCTAAGTATTTCTTGCAAGAGGGTGGCATTTTAATAACATTACTATTTTTGTGGTATCATGTTCCCATAGCAAGGCTTCAAGGTCACATGCTGGCTTTTTTGCTAGTCATCTGACAAGATGACTAAATTCTTTATCAGGTTCTGGTTTGTAGCTGAATCTCTTGCTTTCTGATGAAAGCTCTCACCACAGGGTCTCCACCATGTTTCAAATAATCAGTAGGACACAAGGGAAATGGAATATCAGGTGGATGTAGGCACCACCTACCGTCTATCACACATCTTATTGCGTATAGTGGGGACCAAATCCTGCTGATGTACAGATTTCTTCCTGCAGGATGCGTAATTTTGACGGCCCATGGACCTCTGAGGAAGAGCCTGTACCCTGCAAATCCATGAAGGAACAGAATCTCTGCATAACAGCCTCATCTCACTACTGGGGAGTGAGTCTAGCAGTGGGAATCTGATTCAAGATGACCTAGTCAGGAGGACTCGTATCTTAGCACTCAGATCTCTACCACATCTGGAGGTCATCCCAAAAATCATTAATTCAAAAAATAGAAACTGGGAATTCTTTGTGCTTGCTAGTTTATAAACGTGGGAGTTTCACATTTTCAGGTTCTTTCCCTGCAACTTTGAAGAGGCTTGAAACAGACTCCTTAGGAAAAAAAACATATCATGTCTCCTACCCCTGCCTTAACAGTGAAGACTGCTGCTTAATCTGTTGAAGCCAAAGCACCTGCTAGTCTGAGGTGTGAGAAAACTATGTGAAGTCCGTATGCTGGTGGGTGTCTGACAAAAGGAAACAACCCTGTTTTACTCAGGTAATGTGGAAAGGTAAGAAAATAAGGTGGCTGAAGTTATTTCAGTTCAAGGTTTTGTCACGAAAATGCTTTGGAGTTGTACTACTGAGGGTTTTATTTAATCCAGTGTGAGAATTCACACCAATGAGTGAAATGTTTTTTTAAGAGAACCTATTTGAGTATTTGTTTGGTTTTTTGTTGGGCTGGGATTTTTTTGTTTGTTTTTTTGTTTTGTTTTTAATCTGTATGGGGACTCCTGTGTCCTTTAAACACGCTGTTCCTTTGAACAGGCTTAGACCTCACAGCAAAAGCAAGCCAGTGACTTTTCATGGTGGAAGGTCTAAATGTTGCCAGGAGATAAACTATTTATAGGCTTAACACCTGACTAGGTGTTAAATAACTCTTAGTGATAAACTTTTTGGTGCAGAATTATCACTTCAGACTGAGATCAGACTGAAAACACAGAGACCTGGAATGCCTGAAAGGATTCAGGTAGGATTTAAGATGCATTTATGTGCATTTCATGCATCTTCTGTAAGGTATGTGTAACTTAGTAGGATTAGACACTTTGGTAATGGCTGACAGGTCTTCACCTGTATGTAAATAACACATCAGTGAATTTACTTAAAAGAAAATCATCTGTTAAAATACAACATTAAAACACAAATGGGTTTATCTACACCAAATAAGCCTTCTGCAAGCTGGATCTATGTTTAACAGTCTCCACTGGGTGGTGGCCTCCCTCATTCTAACATAAATATTCACTTGACCCCAGTATATTTGTAATAAAAGTAAGAGAAAAAAATATCAAAGCTTGTTGGACTGACTTGCTTGTTTGGAGAAGCTGACAGAGCATAGTTGACCTTAGACATGTGAGGGGGGAGGGTCAGGGAGCAGGACTATATTCATTTTATAGTGTAATAAATATTTCAACATATCACAACCTTCCTGGTTGCCTTGCATGGGGCTACAGGGGTGACAACCAATTTACTGGAAAACATTGAGCTATAAAACAGTCTGGAGCCTCTTCTACTGCAACTCTGATCCTCTAATCCTTTAATAAAATAGTGGAGAAAAACAGACTGCGTCACTCACAAAAGTGTGGAAATAGAATTTCAGAGCTGTCTCCCTTCCACACTACTGCCGTGCAAGCATGTGCTCTGGAGCCATTTTAGGGCAAGTTCCACAGTCACCTAGAGGGAGTGAATCCAGCCATGGTCAAAACAGAAGTCCTGGGGGCTACGTGATCTGAGAAAAGAGCTAAGCATGGCCGATAGGTTGCAGTTTGTCAAAGCAGGTTTCTTCAGTTTGGCTCTACCCAGGTGGTGTGGAGCCAAGAGCACAACAGAGCTGACAGCCAAGGGTGGAAATGGGAAGCAAGGGGGTCAGGGCTTCAAGTGCTTAGAGCCACTTTCAGTCCAGTCTGTGCTTGCAGCAGTAGTGTGGTGGAGCCATCCAAACATCACTGCCCTCCTTCTCAGGAACAACAACCCTGCTGACTGCAGTGCATGGTGGGCGTCTGCAGGTCTAAGAGCTCCCTGTGCAAGGGGCGTGTTTTAGACCCCATCTTCAATAGCAGACAAGCTCAGCAAGGCACAAATGAAATGCATACTTTGTGAATCCTTTCAGCAACTTCATGTCATCTTGCATAACCCAATTTCCAAAATGACAACACCATCAATTAATTGCTGTGATGGTGCTAAGCTGCACTGTGCAGTCCTGATTCACTTTCTTCCCAAGCACAGCTGTATTGATAAGCTGAAAACGATTTCTGCCCCTTGTGCTGGTGACAGCTGGAGAAGTGTGTGCTCCTCATTCCCAGCCACAAGCTATGCAGATCCCATGATCAAACTGGGCTGTAGTTGCTATAGAATGGATCTGCTTCCCTTGTCCTCTACCTGCAGCTTGACAGTCCTGACCAGGCACACAGGCTCAGCCCCAGGAAAGTGGGTGTGATTCACTCCTTGCTGTTCCTGCCATCACTACTGCCAGCACCCCTCTGCACAGCTGATGGTGGTGCACAGATCAGGAGAAAAGCGAGGCAGCAACAGCTGCTGTTATTACAGTAAAAGAGCCAACAGGTGTCTTAGACTAACACTTGACTGTCAGGTAGTTTGTCACTCCTTTTCAGCACGAAATCTCTAGCTTTTGCAGCCTGCTAAGAAAATTAAGAAATACACAAGACTATTTTAGAAGAGTTAGTTCAAACAGTGAGAATGAATCATATTGTTAAAGGGATCCTTTGGTGTCAAAGGAACTATTAATTGTGCTATACCACACACATAGGATTTCCACGATGTTGGAGGAGTGTATAAAAACAACTACCCTATGATGGGGAAATCTAGCAGTTCTGACAGTTGAGCCTCCCAATGGCTTCCTGAAATAATAGTAATGCTGATAATCATAATAGTTAATAATAGCAAGTGTTAATATCTTGTGGTATTAGGCATTAGTGAGATCTACTCCCAAATACTGTGTGCAGTGTTCAGGAAAGGCAGACTTGGCCCAGACAGGTGCAGTCAAGGAGAGCTGAGCAGAGCAGGGAACTGAGACCCTGTCTGGAACAAGGGAAACTTGGCCGGCTTAATGCGAGCGAGAAAGTATCCCAGTGTGGATACCAGTGCTGTCTATAAATAAAGCAAGGGCATAACAGCAGGGAGAATGAAGAACCAGTTAAACTAAAGGACAGAGTTGGCAGCAAAAGAAATAAAGGACCGTGAATCAATTAGAAGAAAGCTTGTAATCAGAAGAGAGGGGTCTTGAACAATTATATCACTGGGTGTAACGGGAGCTGAGACTACAGCCACGTTGGACACTGTCATGTTGCATACTGCCATTGCAAGCAACAGCCTCTTGAAAGCCCTCTAGTGCTGGAGGTGCCTAGGTCACTTAGCCCTCTCCCGCTGGCATTGATGGTCTCCTGTGAGCTGCAAGCTCTGTGTGCCCATCCACCCAGTACTGCTGGTGCTGAGCAGCTTCATGCTTCTTCTCACACCCTGTCAGAAGGGGCTGATCACCAGCTGAGGTCCTGGGGTTTAAACCTGGAGGGCTCCTTGTGGTGGGGTTGCAGTGGGCTGTCAGGATGAAGCACCTAGTAATATTCATCAAGAGCTGCTCTATTCTAAAAATGGCTGCAGGAGGGGGAAGCAGTGCTCCACTATCTGCAGTTTTGCACAGCTTCTTTATTGACAGCCAGGTTAGAAAATGGATGCTAGTCCCCACTGACTGTAGAAGGAACCTGAGCTCCCAAATCCTGAGTCCCCTTTGGCTATACATCAAGATTCTTATTGCCCAGCTCAGCAGTTTTGCAGCCCCTTACTGTGCCTAGCTCAGATTTTCTTGCTTGTTTTTGTTGGGTCTCATCATATTCTGAATGGGGTTTATAAATAATGTTTGCTAACAACAGCAGGGAACAAGACTTAAAGATGCAGTGGTCCCTTTAGTACCCTGCTTCTATTGCCAGTACTGTACTATTGTGCTGATTTGTTTTATTAAGTGAATAATTGGAACAAGGGAGATGAATGAAGTTGGATGAGACCATGTGCAGACAGAGGCAGCTCTATGTTACGCAGTCTGATCTTGTGGCAGGGGGAGCTTAGCCTTTACCTGACTCTCAGTTTTTCAGGATTTACTACCAGTTTATTTTTCTCTCCCTCTGTCATTTCATTCAGCTCTACTTCTGCTTGGTAGTTTGGATTGCTTGTTTCCTCTTCACACCATTAGCCTTAAAAAAACTTATCAAACTTCAGAACTTGCTTCCTGTTTTGGCACTAAAGAAACTAAATGGGGTATTTAAGAAGTGGATGAGGCACCCCATTCAGGGAGTTGGTAAAGTGCTGGATTATCCAGTGTTCTGGATAGATTTATTAGCTTCCAGCAGATCAAGTCCCAAATGACTGAAGTGTCTACAGTGGGAATGGAGCATAGGGGAAGACACTCATGTAATAACTGGCCCCAGTGTCATTGCTGAACACAATCCAACGGATTTTACAGCACAGGCACACCTAGGCTTCAGTCTATGCAGCACTGACTCACGAGTCATGGTAAAATATGAAAGTCACTTCCGTCACTGCATGCGGGATGTGCACTTGTGAGAAGCGGAGAGAAACACCAAGCACTCTGCTCTCCCTTGGAAAGAGACTATCGTTTGCAACTCTTCCCCTGCTACAATGGACTATGCCCGCTGCCTAGTTTTCCTACTGACTGCAACATGTGTGAATGTGCAAACACTCCCCATGAACAGCCAGAAGAGGATCACCGAGGGATGAAGCAGGACTAAACTCTGATGTCAGGGTTCTCTTCTCCTAGCACAGAGGATCCTTACCTCTTGTTGCACTTGACAGCCAGCTCTGCTCTCCGCTGGGACACAGTTTTACTTTAATTTCTGGCATCTTGGCAATGAGCTTTGCTGTGACAGGACTGACTTCAACCTCTCCCTTTAGAAGCAGAGTATTCTGGAGTGTGCCTGAACTGCTTGCCAGTGTCTTGCAAGGGACCTACCAACAGAACCAGCTTTGCATGTCAGTAAAGGTGAACAGCAAATCCTCTTATGCTTGCATAAATCCAAGTCAGAGTGCAATAACTCTTTGTCCTAAAGGTGGCCAAAATCTGCAGATCCACCCTCTCACCCTCGCAAAGTACAGGCATACAATTGAAGTGGTCACCCCAAACCAGAACAGGAGCGTGACAGTTTTAAGAAGTCCTCATTTTGTCATAATAAACCATGAGACTTCCTCAGGCTGTGGTAGAAGCCATCATGACTCTGGGTCTCATCCTTCTACAGCCCCCAAGAACCAGAGTAGGAAGAGATCCTTTAGTCAGGGGTGTAGCCAAGCAGCAGCAAAGGGGATGGTGGTGGGCTGGGCTTTACTTGCACCAGTGAGGCTGGTGGGACACTATCATGTGGGTCTGGACAGTCCTCAGAGTCTCTGACATCCACGGATCTCGCTGGGTGAAGATGGGAAACGCTCAGACTCTAGCTAAGCTTCATTCAGTGCTGTCTTTATGCTGGTTTTGGTGCACGTTGATTTAAATGAATAGCAAGTTAAATCTAGATAGTTAAATCCAGATAAATCTAAACTTGTGGGGGGTTTCTAATTGAATAGAAAGCACCCTGTTTATCTCTAGGTGTTTCAAATAGGTGCCTGCGGTTACATGAGATGAATCCAGTCAAAGGAACTGGGCAGGTGCTGAGGCACATCCTGCTTTCTGCACGCAGGAGGGAGTACCTGAGGTAGGACTTGAAACATTTTACATACCAAACAGGAATTCTCCATAACTACAGATGCTATTGTTGAAGATTTGGAAGTAAAATTTATTTCCTTAACACAGTATGTTTTTCTTCTTTGGTTGCATTCCCAGTTTATTACCTTTTTCTCATAATGAATAACTTCTTCTGGATTGCTGTATGTATTTAAAAATGCGTAATTTTTTGATGTATAGTTTTACTTGAGGGAAGTCCCCATATAAAAATGTGGCTCAGCTCAAATTCGAACAGACACTGTATGCTTGGCTTCCTGCACTCATGACACTGCCTCACCTTGGCTGTCAATACACTGTACTAAGGTAATTTTCCCAAGGAACAGAGTGCCACATGCTCACATCTCTAGGGGCCCAAGCTTGGATCCAAATGACAACAGACAAATAGCTGGAAACATTTGGGGTGAACTTGGCTGGAACATGAGAGGGCAGCAGTTTATTTAAGAGTTAAGGATTTGTTTTGATTTAGGAAGACAATGTTGTTTCCTGAGATTCTCTGACATACACATGAATGGGCAAAGAGATTTGTCCGACTTCACGGATGATGGGGATGTGAGTGACGCATCTGTCCCTTTCTTCCCTGGGAAACCACACAGCAGTCAATAAAATCAACCAAAGTATCACCCAAATAATGAATTTCTTACTTGGTGTTCACTCGTCTCTATATGCTGAAATAGCCTTTGGCTTCAGCAGGCATTTTGCCCTCAGGAAAAAGTTGCTACTTGACCTTTTCTGTGGAAAGCTGTTGGAGAGTCTCCCAAAGCTATGTAGAAGAAGCTGAATGTTATGCAGTACTGCAAGTCTTTCTGGCCTCATACCCATACTTTGAGAATAAGGAGAGCAAGACCCATCTCTCGTGTCTCAGAGATGGTCAGAGGTGACCATTTCTCCTCTCCTCCCTTGGGGACCAGAGGAAGGAACTGACCACATGTTAGTACTGATGATGCTGTCTGTCACCTAAGCCATGCAGGGCACAGTTGTAGGACTCTTTGGTTAGTTTCATTGCAGACTTGCACTCTCTCTGCTGGCAGGTAACACTACCAATGTGGGACAAGGTACTTACATCAGCCAGAAAATTGCTCAATTGACATGTTTGTAAAAAATCAACATTACTTATGTGCCAGCAAAAACTGATCAGGCAGCAGCTTTCATTAGGTTTCTTTTGATAATATTGCCAGTTACTGATTTTCTGTTGAGACACAATTATTTAATTATTTGGCCAAGTCATAAACTCAATGATGCTGATGTGAATTTAAAGGGAAGTGGTTGTATTCACTGGTGATGTAATCAGAAAAGTTAAAAGAGCTGGGGGCAGGATGCATCTCCTTGTCTCTAGCAGATTTGTCATCAGCATACTGAATGCAGTGATGATTTAAAAAGTTCTTTAAAAGTTTATGAATTGATCACAAGGGAAGTTTAATATTCTGATTTTTACAAAGCTTGATCTGTTTCAAAAGCAATTACACTACTTGGAAAATATTATTTTATGAAGCAAGGTCATTTCAGTCTTTTTTATTTCAATATTTCATTTAAATTCAATATTAAGTTAAATGGAAATATAACAAGAAATCTGATGGAGTTTATTAGATTTTGCTTTTTAAAGCAAGCCCACACTGTATGTTTACAAACAGATCAAGAAATTGCTTCTGGAATCAAACCTTGTATGAGAAATATCAGCTTTCAGTGATGAGGATTTTTACTAATACATTTCTTAACCCTGATGATAGTGATGATATGGGCTACATTGTTGTGACATACAATCACACAGCTCTGCTCGGTAGTGCATGGTAGCAAAGATGAGAAAGGGTTGTGTTAAGACAAAGAAAAGAGTCTCTTTCATTGCTCTGGCATCGGCGCTTTCGATGCCAAAGGGTTTTTTGTCTGAGTGTTTACAGAGATGTCTGTACTTTGAAATGTTCTGCGTACAAAATGAATAGGTGTTTTTATAAATATATCTATACAGGCAGGGCTTCTTATGAGGACAAAGTGGACTAAATACAGACTGAGGAAATATAAAACAGACCTGTCCAGCTTCTTGAAGAAGTTGATGCAAAGATTATACTTCAGTACTGCACTCAGGGGCCAGGCAGCAAATACCTCACATCACATTGCGCAATGGAGAAAGGCATTCTGGAGGCAGGCAGGGTTTCCAACAAGAGGGTTTAACTCACGAATTATCAACATGACAGCCTTTATATCACATTTCTCTTTTTAGTTTAACACCAATGTTTAACTCTGAAGATCTGAAATTTTAGAAATCTACAAGCCCAGATCCTGATAGGCAAGACTGACATATATTTATCCGTATAATTCAGAGTGTGTTGGTCTCTTGAATGGGTGCTTCTGTACGGATGGATGCTAAACAGCTCCTGAGGATTTTCTTCAGATGAAATGTTTGTCCTGCCACCTCTACAGAGATTAATTCAGTGGACACAACTGCTGAAGTCTTGGAGAAAGTACCTAGTCTTATAAGTTTACAAATGGGAAAATGAGATATCATCCCAGCTACTAATTTTCTACTAGGCACAGAATAAACCTGGCAGATATGGGCTGAAAAATTAGGCTTCTGTTCCAGTAGTAGTCCCATTCAAAAAATATTAAGTGATCTTTTTGCATTTGATTTATTTATAGTTATAAATTTTGGAAGTCTAGAGTATTTTATTACTGTGGGGGAAGGTCTTTGAGATCAAGCTGCAAGAGAATGGCCTTGAAATCTGCAAAACTAATGGGCATGTCTGGAATGTTGCTGATTCTTTTACAGAGTTACTCTATTGGAAAGAAATGCTGCCAACACACGCTGGAAGGTCTGTGCCTCTCAGATCTTTTGCATCACTTTGAGAAGGCTGAGGGCAACTTGGCTGGATGTAGGTAGCTAGGCAAATGGGCTTGAGCAGTAGTTTAGACAAATCAGGTCAATACACGCATGTGTCAGAGCTCTGTGGTATGTAACTAGACACCACAGTGGTGGACACATCACAGTTGAGGGATGGATTAGATGGACTCACACATGAGCAGCAGCTGCACATACTCAGTTTCCCAGATCTGTCCTAGGCTTTACTAGGACCAAGTCAATCAGTTGTACGCATATGTGTCATATTATGCATGGTGTTGTTCTCTTTTCTTTTTTTTTTGATTGACTCCATATTATTTGCTATAAATTCCGATTTTGCAATGATGAATCACCTCACTGCCTTCTACATCCTCCCTTCTCCATGTTGCAAGACAGATTTAAATTCAATCATTGCCTACTGACATCATCCCAGTTTGTTTTTATTTTCTGGGATGCCGCCCTTAAATGCATAGCATTAAGTTTACAGATAGAGCTCTTTTACATGTATGGGAAAGTTACTACTCAATTATTCTTCCTTTTTGTCTTATTTTTTTTAGAAACACTGCTATTTCTGAGAATCTCCAACCAGCATGTTTCCCATAAATGTTTCTTTCATATTCAAGAGTATGGTGCGATTTGAAGTCACCTACCTGTATTCACCCATCTGGGTCAGCAAAACATTTCTTTTGCTGTTGTGCAGCTGCAGCAAATACCTCATTTGAGGTTGCTGGCAACCCCAATTGCTCACAATGAATTGGGACCACAGTAGGAGACTTTCCCTACACACAGTGCTCTATGCACTGAGCCACATGTATTTTGATAACTTCTCCTGCAAAGGGAGAGAGTGGAGCTGGAGGAGAAAAGTTTTTAACAGCCTCTGCCTGCATCAACACAATCCAGCCCACTTTGTTTTAATTGTACCAGACTATGACTTGGAGCAATGCAAATTTCAAGACGGATGCAAATCTCCTGCTGATCTCTGCTGAGCAGGGAGGGAGCTGTGAGGAGCTGTGGGGAGCTGTGGGGAGTTTTGAGGAGCTGTGGGGAGCTTTGGGGAGCTGTGGAGAGCTGTGTGGAACTATAGGAAGCTGTGGGGAGCTGCCTTCTCGGCCATGGCCAGAGCCCCTGTTCCCATTGCAGCCTTGGCCAGGTCCAGGCAGAGACGGTGAAGCAGCTGATCATGGGCCTCAAGACTTGCTCTGACAAATCTTTCTTCTCTGTGCCACTATGCAGAGATCTGCCAAGTCCTGTTAATGCCCTTATCTGGGCAAATGTCCCTTCCTTGCCAAACGTAACACCTCGGGAAAAATTTCAGCCTGAAAGTTTCAAAATCAACTGCAAAAAATTCAGTGTACTCAGTTCCTAGGATACCTCCAAAATACAAATGTTGTAAACAGAATTTGAGGGTTAGGGTTAGATTTCCTTGATTTTTCAGAAGATGCCCAACTTGCTCGGTCCTGTCCTTTTTCACACACAGTTCCCAGTCCCCTCTTTGCATCTCTGTGTGCATGTATGTGTATCTATTGCAGTGTATGCACTGATACACACATTTTACCTTTTTAAAATCTTCCTCCAAACTACAGTGGTCTCAGCAGAATTTTGTTTTATTTTCACAGCAAAGTGTGTTTTTCCTCTACAAAGTAAGCAAAAGAGGTGAAGAGTCCCATGCTTATATCCAAGTTATGCTATTTTAGTTATATGTAGTTGTAGCTTTATTTTTATGTAGTTTCTTTTGGTTCTCTTCTAATATGCATACTATGCTTCTAATTTTTCTGATTCATTTTTTTTCTGAGGATGCTTAGCCAGCACAGAACTCTGACTTGTTCACCCACGACAGTAAAGACATATACTTCCTAAGACAAACTCTTTTTTCTGCTTGTTCCAATTCAGTCTACCATCTGCATAATGCACACCTGTTCTTTATATTTCATAGATACTGCTTTCAGACGGAGGGGTGGACTCTGCACAAATACATCATCAGACCTATTTACTATTGTGGTTGTCAGTGAATTACCTTGAACCATCCAGGATCAGCAGAGTGCTTTTCACTCATCTCCAAAGAGCCTGAAGTCTCATTGTTCCTCCCCAGATGGAGAATATCAGTCTGGAGCTCAAAATGGAAAAGTATTAACGTGTCATGAGAACTTAATACGGCAAGACAGTGTATGCCATTTGCATGTCACATTATTTCACAGATCTGAGACACAATTTTAAAAATCTCTTGATGAAATGTGCATGCCTCTCCCTGAAGTGCTTCATATGTCCCTCGGCCTGAGCTGCACCTGCTTTGGAAACAAAGAAGTACAGTTCTACTAAAATAAGAAGGGATAAATTGATTTCTAGTAACTAAAGTTCTACTTATTGTTTACATTAATAAATGCAAAAGACTGTGTTCCCTGGCTTTGTCTGTCAATTTTGCAGCATATAGTGAAGAACTTAAGGAAAGATGGAAAGCATCTGGAAGTGGAGTTCTAGCTATGCGAAGGAATTCTTTATCAACAGAAAGCTGGAGAAAGCCTGCACCTTCTGCAAGGTTTTCCCCAGCTACTCTCTTGCCACACAAATTTGTACCTGGAATGCATACCTCTGGGTTGGACTAGATGATCTCCAGAGGTCCCTTCCAATCCCCACCATTCTGCGATTGTGATTCTGTAAAGGATTACACCCTCTTCACCCAAGTACAGCAGATTTCCAACAAAATATCTGTACATATGCACATATACATGCAAAGAGAGAAAAAGAGTGCTTATTTATGTGTGTGTTTTGCATGACAGAAGGTTCGGAAGACACAGTAATAGTTTGTTATAATTAATGTTAAAATATAAGTACACTAGGGAAAGAAAATGCTGGTAACGCTTAGTTAATCTATTCCTTGCATATTTCTGTATATTATTTCCAGTTTATTATGAGACCTTAGTGGGTTTGGACTGATTGTTTTATCCTCACTCCAGTGTGACTCCATCATCTTATCTGATTTTGGACCAATACACCTGAGCATACCACTGAAGTAATATCAGTTCCCATGCTTTATTATACAGATATGATGCAGAGCAGAAACAAACTGATCCTGGGGCCAGACAAGTGGTATGGATTGTCTCACAAAAATCAGTGATGAGGACAGCGCCCTCCAATTACTTCAGCGGTTTCTGGCGCATCTTTCCTTTTTTCCCTCCCTTAAAAAAAGTGTATTTATTAATAAAATGAATATGAAACACTCCATTCCTATTCACATCATGAGCAGTGAACCAATAGCCAGAGACGCTTTATAACACTGGTGAAAACTTACACTATCAATCACTATTTTGTGGAAGGAGTATTTTGGCTCTTGCCAGACACAAATGTGTCTAAGGCTCTGCTGGTGCCACGTGTGTCCCAGTGGGTGTGCTGGCACATTCATCAAAGAGCTGCTGCCTGCAAAAATGAAGTTTTGACTCATGTATGGGGTTTGGGATCTTTTTTTTCTTTGACTATGTTCTAAAGCTAACCACAGTTTCCTGTGCAACGTGAACTCGGTGTTCACACCATGACCCATTGTCATTTCCACGTGACTCGATGTGTCAAAAGCCAGGCTGGTGCATGCAGCCGTGCTTTCCTCAAGTGGCTGGCTTGCAGTGCCAGCATCCATCTGCGAGGGAGGTCCCTGCCTCTGGTGTTCAAAGCTGCATGTGGGTCTCTGCTGGAACACAGCAAGAGGTTGTCAGAAGTTTGACAACAATAGCACAGAGATGTGCTATTTGCGGCTCTGGGACTCGTTGCTTCAAAATGTCATGGAGATAAAGAATTTAGCAGGGTTCAAAGTTGGGTTCAGCATTACATGAAAATGAGACTGTTGAGAAGTAAATAATCAGAAAAACATTTGAAAGGTTGCAAAGTGCCAAGTTTTGAAGATTTAAACCAGCCTCTATGAGCTGGCAGGACGTCTCTGAGAGGAACAATTTATACTGACAGAACTTTCTTGCAAATGCTCCTAAATTATCACTGTCAGAGACAGCCTATGAGGTCTACTTAAGCTGACCACTGGCCTGATTGATTTTTAGGTACAAAACAACAAAAAATTAGATTATATTAGAGATTAAGCCATGATACATAGCTGTGACCACAACTAATGTGACAGACATGATGTACAACCACAACACAGAAAGCAAAACCATTTTAATGAAAAATAGAATGTGCCAACCAAGAAATGATTAAGCCTTTGCAGCATTTCAATAAAAATATCTTTGGCACTCTGTATGCATCCACCTACACTTGTATATAGTGTGATTAGCTTAAGATGTCTAAACTTGTCTCACAATCTCAGGTCAAAAGGAAATCACTCATTGAAGGAAAAAAATGGTAAACATGATTTAAACACTTTTGAAAGGTGTTGTGTTGACATACCCTCGTAGCAAAGTGCTTTGGTATCCAGAGAGCAAGCACAAAGCGGATGGATAGATTTCACTACACTGACAGGGTAATGCGCTTTGCACTTGTCCAAAAAGACTGTCACGCCTGAGGGTGAGAGTTTTTTGGCTGAGGAGATCAGGCATTACCCTCTGTAGCCCATGATGTGATCAGTCAACCTGTCCCCACACCCAGACCAGGCCTGCATGTGCTCCCATCATCCCACCAGCTACTGGGCAACTGTCAGGCATGAGCCCCCTCCATTTGGGCTGGGTCAGCTTTAGCCCAGTGACCCAGGGAGCCATTTGTATCCCATTTCTAATGCCTTGAAACAAAACCCTCTCCTTGCTCAGCTGCCATGGAGTGTCATTTCCCAGGTGCTGGCTCAGCAGCACTGTGCACTGCCTTGGGGCTCTCCGGGCACCCTGAGAACACGTTGATTTGCACGTCACAGCTGTTGGCCCCTCTGTTTGATGGTAAGCAGTGTTCAGCACCTTCTGTCTCATCCCAGTGACACTCCCTATGCCAGGCTGTAGCTCCAGGGACGTGGGTGGGCAGGGACCTTGTGCACCAGCTGGGTACCTACAAGAATGTTCCCACAGCAAGGACCCCTGCAGGCTGCCAGGTCCGCGCACCAGAGGAGAGCTCGGCATAGATGCCCATGACCCACATGTTGCTGGAGTGCCTACAGCCTCACCGTCAAAGGCCTGGTGAAAGCCTTTTCTTATCAGCAAGGTGGGCCTAGATAAATGCCAAAGGACAGAAGCATGGCAACAGCTCAAATGGAGAAAATACATCCTGTTTATCATTACAGCTCTCGGTAACACCAAGGCAGCTTGTCTGTAGCTCAGCTCTTTAATCTAGCCTGGATCTATTCTGCTGTGCCTCTTGTCACCTTAACTGTAAAGGTGTTAAACAGATTTTCCATCTCACTTTGTGGTTTTGACACTCGTATAACAGGTTTGTTGTTTGTTTGGTTTTTTTTCCTGTGCTCAGGTTCTCACTGCAGCTGTGGTCTCCAAACCCAGCTAAGGAAGCTGATGATGCTTAGTTTGGAGATCTGGGTCTCCCTGCCTCAGCCACATTGACTGGTGTCATCTAACCCTGTTGTAGCTGAGGATGTATGGAGTATGAAGTATATAGTAAGCTACTTTTTAGTTGTGAAAGATTCTGTCCTCTTCTAAGTTTAGGGTGGGAGTTTTAACAGCCATTTAACTCTACTTTTGTGGAATCAGAGACCTCTCATTTCAGTGGGAAAAAAATCTACAATTCTTTTCAAAATCCACTCTAGTTTACCTATTCATGTCCTTTTTTAAGGTAATCTAGACTGTCACACAGGAATGACTATGGGACAGTAATTACTACTTGATACAAAAAAAAAAAAAAAGAGAGAATACAGAAAAATAATTTTCCATCTTCTCGCTTTTAGTGATGTTTCTTCCCTCAGCGTACTTGTGACTCTTATTATTGCACTGCCTGCTTACCAGATCAGTAGATGGAGTCCAGAAGCCTGCTGAATTAGGTAAGTGTATGGTTATTTTTAACCGAATTGAACGTTAGATGTTCATATGGCATGTTGTGCAACAGATATACACTGGTGTCATGTGACATTCTGTCCAGACACTTGTCCTAAATTTAGCTCTAAATTTAACCTGAGAGATGTAGGGCAAATAGTTAAATGTCAGCCCTGCAAAACAAACCTGTGGCGTTGTGATTTGAACTTATAGGAGGCATAAACCTCTGGTCCTCTCTCATGTGTGCTCAAAGCGGTGCAGGACAACGGAGCTTTCTCAGTGCCAATATAAAGGACAGTTCATTTGATCAGACCTTCAGATATTGTATCTATTACGTATGAATTTGACTACACAGCAAAACCAGCACCGGGTAAATAGAGATGGTAGTGCAGTGTCCTGTAGCACAGTCTGTTCTGGTTCTTTCACTGCTCTAGTCTGCACAGCAACTGATGATGTCCCAGGCCTGACCATTTCATCAGCGGAGCAGGCCGGCATAGCATGACAGGGGTCAAAGTGGGTGACAACTTGTCCCCCTGCCTTGAGTTTCTGAGCCCCATGGCAGCGAAGCCCCTTCCAGTTGGGGTGGCCAGAAGCCACCATCAGCGTTCATCCCAAGCCAGGCTGGAGCCCACTTCTCAGGAAGCAAAACCACTCACTTTTCCCTGGGGCTGTGCACAGGAGGATCCCACTCTGCATTGCCACTCTGGTAGCACTTAGCTACACTTAGCACTCCAAGCAGATAGAAAGTCATAATTCCTTGAATTTCATTACGTTTCAAGTTACGGACATTTCTGCAAGCTGCTGAAATTAGGTAGGAGCACCTTTTGTTTTTTGAGAGCTGCTAATCTGTGGCAATAACAAAGACAGTTCCATACCTAGAAAGCCTGTTGTTCTCATGTCATTGAGGGAAGGGAAGGAGAGCAATGCAACAGGTCTTATTGCACACAGCAGGCACAACAGTTAGAAACAACTCAGTCTGAAAGGAATTAGAGGGTACCAGATAAATGCATCAGAAGAAGCTTTGTTCATAAACTAGCCTAGGGGCTCAAATGGAGAGGTAAACACCCATTGTATATTTCCAAAGACTGCTTTAAAAAAGCTGTGGAAAGGTTGTTTCCCATCAAAATCGATTTCACTTTTCCATCATTGCTGGTTTGGGGTTGCTGTCTCTCCCAGGAACTTTGCTATTCACAGTAGCTTGTGTGTCTTGTTGCCATTCTCATCTTCCTGCTCCCCTGCAAGAGCCGTGGACCAATGGCATAGCAGAAACATCTCTGAATTTTGTAGACTTTGTAAAGGTCAAGAAAAAGACATGTCTTTCTTTTCAATTCTTACTAACATACATTATAACATAAGATAAATGATATTTGCACAGCAAAGAGTAACTAAAGGATAATGTTTATGCTTTCCCTCTTCCTCCAAGGAACATGTATTTATTTATATAGTCTTTGGGTTATGTTCGCTTCATATTAGCATTTCATGACTGGTTCCTCTTTCAGTTTGAGTCAGTGGATGTGACCTTACGGTGACATTTGCAGAGAGGCAGCGACTGCTGTAGCTGCACGTTCTCCCAGAGCTCACTGGCAGGGCAGGTCCGGGCTGAGGCATCACATACCTGAAATGAGGCTTAGGGCCCTGGATCATGGGTGTTCCCCTTTGTGCTCCAGCCATATTTCCAGAGGAGTGAGGCCTCCATTTTGTTTGTATCTGAAAGGGAAAAATTTTCTTTCAGGAGCCACTGTGCAGAGGTGGAAGTTGTACACTGAACTGAAGTCCACTCTGACTCGGAGGTGTGAGTCAGGAGCCATTAGCGTGGGATAAATTCCTCCAGAAAGGGGAATTATGTTCTGAGTAGAGCGATCTCAAAACACTTACTTGCAGCACTGAAGTATTTAGGCAGCAGAGTCGGCAAGAAATAACGTATATTGTATTTCCTACCCCTGGGCGTGTGTGACATCCTGCACCTTTTCCCATACAAGTGCCTCTGGCTCCTTGCCTTTCTCAGGGTACTGTGGCCAAAGCAATCATTAGTTCTTGCAATGGAAATTGAAACCATCTTCCCCCGTGGGAGTTTCTATCTTCTCATTATTTGAACGTGGGTTGTATGGCAGGAGGCACAGGAGAGTAGCTTTTGGTTACGGTGTTTGCATTTAAACTTTGGGAGTGATGGAAGCACAGCACAGCAATGCTGAATTAAAAGGTCTGCTCACTGGAATATGATTCCAAAGGTACCAAGATGTGTGCCCTAGGTCTATGCCCTCACTGAAATAAGTCACCCAAACCATCTTGCTGTCTTTCTACAATAAAAAAGTTCAGACAAGATATAAGTAACAAGGGTACAGTTCTAGGTAACTGGTGCACAAAGCAGTATTCTGTTGTGTGGCAAAGTATTATGAGGATTTTCTGTCCGGCAACTGTTACTGTCACAACTGATCACTATTTTCTTGTTTCGAGAGCAGCCACCCATGATGTAAGTGTTTGGGTACAGTAGGTTTAGTCGTCATTGGTAGGTACAGGTTATGGACTGGAATACAGTTAGTGCTAATGTCCTTTCTTACCATAATCTTACCATGTGATGGCACATCTATGGCAGCTCTGTACACAAAATGAGTCTGTAGTAAGCTTGTTGGTCTTCCAAGATGTGCAAATGAATTTTGGTTGTTTTTTGTTTTCATTTGGTTAAGGGTTTTTTCTTTTTTTTTTGTTTTTGTTTTTGTTTTGTTGTTGTTATATTTGTTTTTGCATATGTGGTTTTGTTTTGGTTGGTTGGTTGGTTTGTTTGTGGTGGGGTTTGGTTTGTTTGTGGTGGGGTTTGGTTTGGTTTGGTTTGGTTTGGTTTGGTTTGGTTTGGTTTGGTTTGGTTTGGTTTTTTTACCAACCTCAGTTGCCTGATTCAGTTGCGTCTTGAAACAAAACAGCACTTAATAGAGCTGAAGGGCTACTTAATTCCACTCATGGAATTATAGACTCTGAACAAACCCAGAGGTGAAGAAAATGTTGAATGTGCTTTCCTAGCCTGACTTCTGCTGGTTATTTTAAGGAAATATGAAGAACAAAGTGAATGTTGCTGTTTGTTTAGCCATTTCTTATTTTCATGTGGTCATGCTTCTTTGTCTTCTTTCACATTAAAATCTCTTTTTTTGCACCCTGTTTGTGAGACCCTAGCTCACTCCCTCATTAGCATGAGTTGGCTAGTCCTATAATTTCCTATTTAAAACAAAAGAAAACAGATCTAATATTCAGTGTCTGGGTTTGAAATCTTCCTCAGAAAATGGCATTAATTTATGTATTTATTTTTGCAGGTGACATTTTGTAATCTCTAGGAATGTCTTGAGTCTGAAAATGCAGATCCATAACTGTACATGCCTCAAGGGAAATATTAACAAATCTGATGCAATAGTAATAAATCATAATGATTGTTATTATCATGCTTCGGAGGTGTTATAAAAGCCACAACATTGTTTTACTGGAAAAAAAAAAAAAAAAAGTCAACCCCCAAATGTATGATTTCATTCCTGTACAGTAATATTTCTGTAATTAATATTTCAAAATTCTAGGAGGTCTTCCTCTGAGGATACCAAAGTATTTCACAGATACTAATTAAAAAAGGTCTTATTTGGCAATCTCTATCTGTATATGTGTCTCATTGGCTTCCCATCTGCAAGGAATTTTTAACTCTTCTCTGAAGTTAATGGATTTGATTATTTCTACTTCACTAATGTAGAAAATGAGAAACAGAGGAGTTAAATTATTTACTCAAGACAAAAGTGAGAGTTAGTGATATCTGAAAATAGATCTTCTGAAGCACAGTCATTTGCTTTTATTGGAAAATGGTGCAGTAGCATTCATAGGAGCTCCAAATATATCAAAGAGGTGCACAGGGTTTTTCAAGGAAACCCAGAAGTGTAGGAAGGAAGTGCAATGTGCTTGGTATGAATAGCAGGGGGAACCACCTGCAATGTTCACAGCCACTGAGCCCTTGAGCTCTACTATATTTTTTCAAATCAAACAGTCCATCCTGGAAGACATAGGTACCCCTGCCTCTGCCAAGCATGAATCTGCATCACAATATCAGCATTTTTTCTTGAGTTCAGTGAGACATCAAGCCAGCCATAAGAGTGCCAAAGGCGTGGATCTGATGAGAGACTGCCAAAAGGCAAGCAGAAGGGTTAAATGTGGTAGATACTCACTCTTGGTTCTAATCCAAGGCTGCTTATAATCTGAAAGTAATATCAGGGAGAAAAGTCCTGCGTGCTTTTCAAAAGTCATGGAGGTTGACATGTTGTCAAGGGCGTAAGAGTTTCACACCCTCTTGGTGATGACATCCAGGGCTCCTTTGCCTGCCACAGTAACTGCTGAATGTCCTCAATTTTGGGCAAAACAGCAGCCCTAGCACTAGTTATGAGGGGTAGAAGGTTTTGGCGGCAGCTGAGGAGGAGGACGTGTCACGTACTTGCCATCCTGTCATGGCAGAGCAAGTCGGATCAAGGAGCAAGCATGGAGAAGGAATTATGCTAGTCCTGAAAGACACTAAAAGCAAAGGAGGTGAGCTGGAAAGGATCACCCATTAGGGGATTATATGGTCTTGCTAAACTGCTTCCCTTCAAGATTGCTCTTGCTAAGCCTTAGACGAGGGGTGTTTATGCACTGACAGGTGAGTACAGCCAGCCTGAGGCTCAACAACGTCCTTTGAAAGGAAACCAGACCCATTGCAGTCTAGGCTTTATTCTCTTTATATGCAATGTTTTGCCATGAGAATTACTGATGCAGGAGCTGAGGGAAAACACATAGGCATCATTTTAGTACTGCATTTTACTGTTTCTCTTCATTCATCGTATTAGCTGGGCAAACACAGAAACCATCCCAAACTGAGAATTATCCCCAAGTTCCAGCTAATCCAATAGTGTCAATTCTCCCCTGTGTGCCTGACTGCTTCCTTCTAGCTCATCCATGGATCAGTGCTACCTCTCCCTTGGCCAGTTTGCCCTCTGCCAGATGTGAGGAAGATGGCTACCACTTCACATTTATGGGCTTGAGGAATCTGACAGAGGGTCTGTTGTTCACATTTATGTGGTACGAGAGCAGTTCTTTTCCAGTAGTAAGCTCTTACAACCACTGCCTGGAAAAGGTTCACAGCTGCTTTTGTCATCATTTGGAATCCTGAAGTCTCAAACTTGCAGCCTTAAAAATATGTGAACCACTCTAAAACATCAATAAATACCCACCTAATGTTTGCCAGTTTTGTTTAACAAGCAACGGCTAAAAGAAAATTGAGCTCCCTTCTCCCCAAGTAAATAAAACTCCAAGAAAACACATTTTACTTCAAAATTATAGGGCAATTTTTTTTTCTCTTTAGGTTCCAGAAACATGTCCATATATGGTCTACTTGTCAGGGACAATAAATAATGATGTAATAGAAAGGTCAGCTTTGTGTCATTTAGCTACAGGATGCTTGATGAAGTTCTTCAGATAATGCAACAAAAACTTTAGGATGGGTAAAAGTTTCTGCCGTGCATATTCAAACAGGAAATCTGAGATTCAGAACAACTTATATTTTGGCTTGTATTTGCTGATCATGGGGTGATCCAGAAATAAACTCCAGGCTTCAAAGCGGGAGTGTTTCAAAGCTGTCCTGCAGTTGATCGAAACATCCAGGCAAAGCAGGGAGATGAATACCAGCAAGGATTTTCTGAATTGAGACCTGATCAAGAAGATAACCCATTTCAACAGTATTATTACCCTTTTATTTCAGAACAAAAAGGTAATTCAAGTATGCATGTTTTGAACTTATTTATCATTTTCAATCTGTCAGTTTGCTATGTCTATGCAAATGTTTATTCCTATAGCAGTTTGTAACTTAACACCCTGACACAGTCTTGGGAGATTTTGTGGTTTGCTTTTGGTGTTTTGGTTTGTGTTTGGTTGTTTTTGTTTTTCAGATAAGTCATAAACCACTCACCGGTATTAAGCAGAACTGTAGCTCTCCCTTTTCCTCGTTTTACTTGCAGTTGATGCTTATATCTTTATCCCTAAAACAGTTTGCTCAGAAATAATTGTTGTCATTGTTACAACGTATGTGTACAATGTAGAGTGCAAGGTGGAGTGTGAGGGGAAAAAAATGACATCACCAAATGAATTATTTCATTTATAAACTTCCAGTTGATATGACATGAAGGTAATATTGCAGTGAATGCTGTCTGAGTTAATGCTTTCTGAGAAGAAATAAAAGCTTGCAGGTGTATGCGTTTCTAGTAAAGATTTGCACAGAGTCACAAATTAATGGCATTGTAACATATGTCAGACTGATAGGTGACCTGTTTTGACAGCTGGGCTGGACAAGGGGATTTGTTTGCTTGGAGGATTCCTTTAGGAAGCCTGGCTTTGCTCCTTCAGCACTGGGCTGGAACTTGAGCGTTTTGCATAAGTCATCATTACAAAATATACTTGCCTGTTGCTACGGCTGGACAGCACAAGGTGTCATCCTTCTCATGTGCCAGCTCTGACAGATCTGATGGGCACTGAAAATCTTACTATTTAAAAAAGAAAAAAAAACAACCACCAACAACAAAACCTGATTCCCAGAATTAGTGATCCAATATAATATCCTTTAAGAATTGCAAAGATTTATCTGGAAACTGACCTTAAACACAGCAAAAAAGTGAGCACTTTAACTGTTGTAAATTGGTCTAGTTTCCATTGCTAGCAGAGGATCTGACCTGAAAGGTGCTGCAGGAAGAGCTGAAGTGGAGGCTTGGTTTACTGTGAAGACTTCCAGTCACATTTACCTTCTCCCTATGTGCACTCTCGCTGCTTTCAGAAGTAAAGGCAAACACATGGAAGTGCAAACACATATCTATCTGCAGAAGCTGGCGCTCAGTCATCCTTTACAAAAAGCAAAACAAGCAAGCTGCTTCTCTCTCTTTTGCAGCCTCTCAAAGACTTGTCTTTGTTTTTAGAAATGTGGTTTATCAGACTGAGCCATAAATACTGAGGTCCTGTATTGAGTTACAAGCTGACTGGGGTAAACTCAGTGCAAAGGCAGGCAGAGTTCCTGGCTCTACTCCCTTAATGACCTTGTCACTCACCTGCCACCCTCCTCTGACAGCAATAAGTAATTCTGCTAATTCTGCTGCCTGGGATCTATTGACAGAGGATAGGCAGCCTTGCTAAGCTTTTTATAAGGAAGTACTATCAATGGGGACCAGTTGTTTCAGATGCTAATGGTACTGAATAGAGCAGTTCTGCATGTTCAAAGCCAGATGTAATCCTTGTTGTTTATTTATGTTGCATCAGGGATCAGAGGCCCATTCTCCCAAATACTGTATGTTGACAGAGCTTGTAGGCCAATTACAGTAGCAAACTAATTGTGTTTGTCTGTGGCTTTTACCACAATGTGGGTGGTTACTAGTAGTCACCCTGGTGAGTTGTACCTTTGGTTTCCCAGATCTGCCAGGTACAGCTGCTCATTAACACAGGACAGAGCTCACAGCCTGGTCCAGGCACGAACATTTCATTTTCAGTCTTACCTTCTGGTTGGTGGATGCAGTCAGGTTACCTCTGGATAACACAGGCCTGATTTCTACATCTAAATCAACAAACTCTCACTGAAACCAGGATGGTAAAATTAAGAACCAGGATCAGTCCCTATATGGAAATGATGGTAAATTTAGATCCGGAAGATCTTGTCAGACTGAGATATTGAATGGCAGCACAGGCAGCAGTATCCTAAGATGTCTCTCTGCCAAGAGCTATCACTAATGAAGCCATGCACACCTGAAAGCAAAGTGACATCTAAGGAATAATAAGGGCACTATACCGATAGCTTTAAAAATCAGGTTCTACTCTTACAGCACATGCAATGCTCTGTGCTACCTGCCAGCTCATGGGCTACCAGAGAAATGCAGGGGACAGGCAGACATTAAAACGTCCCTCAAAAACCTGAAATTAGGGTGAACAGTAAACCCAGCATTTAACTTAGAATCTGATTCCAGTACTTTAAACATATAGTAATCAGGCTTAGAACAAGCAAATAGATTCAAGTTGCATTTAGACCACTTTGGAAGAATTTTATCCAAACTGATTCAACCATTCCTGCCAACAAAGACTGATTTTTCTCACACCTTTGTTACAGAAGCTTATAGCTTATAGTGCGTTGGTCTAGTGGGCTTTTATAAGGTTGTACTAGTTCACCACTGGCCACTGATGGGGTTACCTTAACCCTACCGTGTCACCTGAGCCAGGGTAGGTCTGGGCAGCTACAACAGCACCAGGGGATGCCACCAAGCTCAGCTGTGATGGAAGAAGGTTAAATTGGATCAGGCTGCATTGCATTTGCCTCCAGCTGAGAGACACTCTCTGTCTGTTACTGCAGCTCAGCTGGCTCATCATGGCTTGTTACAGAAATAGGCTGAAATAGTGCCTAATCCTTGTGGCTCTATAGCTTCAAACAAAAGCATCTCCATGTGTAAGGGGAGAGCGGTGGCTCTGCTCCGCTCAGGGCCATGGCACAGGGAGCTGTAGGGAGGAGGCATGTGTGGTATCTCCTGCCAAACTCAGACACACCCCGCAGGTCATTCTGAGGTAGGGGAGGCAAGCTGAGGGAAGCAGGAATGATTTGAAGCCCAATTGAAACCATCTCTGCTAGGGGTCAGGACAGCCAAGGCTGCGCTTGGCTACCAGGACCAACCCAAAGGCTTCTGCAGCCCCAGGACATGAGCTTCACACCTTCTTCGGGGTTGCGCCAGTTAGATGAGCAGAACTGAGAGCTCATTCTATTTTGGGCCCCACAATGTTTCTTCTTGCAGGATGAGTCAGTGGCAGGATCTGCAGCCAGCACTGTTGTTCCTGCACTCTGTGGGACTCCTGTCAAAATATTTAGATTAGTGATGATCACAAACAGGCAGAGGAGGTTCTCCCTTTTCCCTGAGAGTGGGTAGGACCCAGTTAACCCATGCAAAGAATAAGAGGGTAAAATAGAAGTGATCCCCAAACTCAAAATCACCCTTCCTGTGCCTCTACAAGGTGTGAAACAAAAGAACAAGGGAGGGGAAGATGTCCAGATATTGCTTTTATACCTAGATCCACTGAGGGATTTCATGAGGCACCTAAACCATTTGCTCCTTTGTGCCAGAGTGCAGAGTCACATCAGCAGTGGTCTCCTGTGTGCTCCTCGAAGTCCTGCCTGCCCACAAAGGGACTCCAAGACCCAGCTCAGACGCACGTGAGGCTGGACCCCCTGCTTGCTCTGCTTCCTGCGCTGTCAGGATGCTGGCGGTGGGGTTGGGGAGGATAAAGAGGAGGGGTCTGTGTCCCATGCTCCACTGGCAGAGGTTGCCCTCAAAGAGGAGCAATTTCATCTGTATTCTTGCCTCCTCTAAAGAGTTGTTGTGCATCACTTGCATTACAAACTTGCAATCAGATCCTGCCCTCTTTATTAACTGCTTAGTTTAGGTCTCTGAGTCACCATCAGGGCCAGGTCTGTTGCAGGGAGGTAATTTAGGGTTCTGCTACATTTAGGCATTGTAGTGTTGGGTGCTGCAGACAAGCCTTCTGACTCCAGCCTGTGGGTTTCGCACATCTGCAGCGCACCGGTTATTGAGTGAGTATGTGGGCTGACAGACTATGGAAGTGCTGCCCAGGGTGCCAGGAGTTGAGTAAGCCAAGCAGCAGCAGAAGCTGCTGGGAAAACAAAGCTGTGTCATGGTTCTTGGCCAGCCGTGGACTGGAGCGCAGCCAAGGACAGGTACTAGAGCGGATGGGGCACAGGGCAGGCAGCAGTTCTGTGTGGGATCTATCAGCGGCTTGATGCCTGTGTTTGGTTCTTGGGGCAGTGAGGGTCATAGCAGAGCGGAGGCACACCAGCTCTCAGTGGCGTAGATAACCAACAGCAGCCATGAGAGATCTGGCTGATCATGAAAAACAAACATTTTTGCATTATTTATAGCAACAGAAGGTTTTATTTTGGCAGTTTTCATGGCTGTAAAATACATTATTCATTGTTAAAAGTCATAATGTCAATCTGAAATCTGCTGGGCTTCCCTGTACCCTGAACTCTTCCCACTTCTTCTGGGGTATGCTTGGAGTCTGAGGTGGCTGTTGATGTGGGAGATATCACCATTTCTGAAGTGAAAAGCTTAAATCCAAGATTTTATGTTGCTTATGGTTTGCTTTAAGTAATTGCAATTTCTTCAAACTGTATTAGTTTTGGTTTATCTTGGTTTTTATCATGTTTAGGGGAACAAACATGAGTGTCTCAACATGTACAGATAAAGCTTTGTTGCCATTTGGGGAGTTTCCATTTCCCCCAGGTCAGGACTGTCCCTTGGCCATGCACACAGCAGTGAGGACTGCAGGAGCAGGGCAGTCTTCAGGCACAAGGCTTGTGTCATACTGAACCCCACTGCCATTGATGTGGGTGACAGTCCCTGGGAAACCAGGCTGCCCTGGGCACTCAGGGAGCGGGCACAGAGCCCAGGGCTGCGGAGAGATCGGCCACGTGTGCCAGCTTCACCACCAGTGGTGCTCGGCGTGGCGGGGGCAGGTCCTGAGCAGCAGGAGGTGGGGTGGCTCTGCCAGGCCCGTGTATGGCTCTGCCAGGGGGCCCAGGGCAGCAAGGCCCATGGCTGGGCAGGGCTGTGGGGAGCTGGAGACCAGCCCTGCTGTGGGATCGGAGGGGTTGATGGTCCCAGGGTGGGGGACTGGCAGTTTTGTCACCAGCCATGTTGGTGCACTCAGCCAGCCCCTTGCCTGTCTGTGCCTGGGGATGTGCCTCCACAGCATCTTTCTGCTGGCTCCTTGTCCTCCCCTGATCTATCTGCAGGCAGCTTGTACCCGTTGCTTCTCTTCACAAATTTCTCTGTTATTTTACACAGTTCTCTCTCACTGGTGCGCTTATGAAAAACAAACTTATTCCCTCTTGGCTCTCATCTTCTTAGAAGAGGCAACCTTTTCCATCTCCTCCCATGAAAAAAGCCCTCGGCTCTTGAACACTGATAGCCAGAGTGCTCTCTGGCACCCAGATGGGCTCTTGCTAGAGCATTGACCTGTTTATGGCAGTGATACTTCCCTATCACTGCTGGAAATACGATAATATTTTGGATTGCCTTTGCCTTTTTTGAGTCCACACTGCGGTGATGGTTTACAGTCATTCTGTGATTGCTGAGTGTGCCCTGATATTTCCCCCTACCCTCATTTCCAGCTCTCAACCACCAGTTTTTGTAAGAGAGTCTGACCATAAGTCTGAAAACTCATGACCTTAAATTTTGTTCTGTAAAAAGCAAAAAATTCAGAAGCGAAACTGAGCAGTGTCATTTTGCTCTCCTAGCTGCGTGAAACAAAGAAAATCACTTCAAAGAATAATTTTGCATGTTGCTCAAGAGATCTCCAGATAAAGTGGAAAAAAATTACTCCACAGTCTCTTTACACTTCATGGTGGAGAACCTGCCCTTTCATAAAACCAGCAGAGACAAATCTCTTCCCTTAATTTTCTGCAATTAGAGCAAGACATTAAAAAAAAAAAAAAAGAGTGAGAGATGTCTATTGGCATTCTCCTAGGCAAATTAATTTTAAAGTTGTATCTCTAATCTTATGGGGATTTCCTTTACCTACTTTTCTCTTGAGCTGTGGTAACCAGAACAAGTTGATAAAAACCTGCTTTGCTTGCAGCAGCTCCCTTCCCTTTTTTTAAATATCAGCTAAATCAGTTACTTCTATGTGATAGAAAGGAGTTAGTTCATTAAGTTCACATGCAGATTTTAGCTGATGATGTTCTCTCACTAGGTGAAGGATTTCTGAAGGTTTTTCTGGTCAGTCTAATCAAGAGGCAGAGCTGAACAAAAGCACATGATAGTTGAGTTTCTTTCTTTCATTTTCCAGATTTTGATGATCACAATTTTCTCCTACAGGAAAGCAAAATAACATTAAAATGGCTACGATGGCAGCAAATACCCAAAGACAAACAATAGGCTCCGAGGAATACAGTCTGTACAGTAGCTTGAGTGAAGACGAGCTTATAAAGATGGCCATCCAGCAGAGCTTGGGAGAGGACCCGGTGGGTCCAGCAGCTGCCCAGAAGCCACTGGTGGCAGGTCCTGGCGAGGCGTCCCCCAGCCGTGCCAGCAGCCACAACCCGCCCTACCGCATCTACCCGTGGCAAAGGTGAGTGAGTGCCCGTCAGAGGTGCCCCAGCCCAAACACCCTGCCTGGAAAGGGCCAAATAGCTTCCCCTGCCTGGACACGTGCTTTCTAATTAGCTTTGCCGAGTGGCTGCTCTGCGAGTCTGTCATTAGCTTGAAAGCCAGAGTCTGCTATAAATCCAATGAGGTCAACAATTTACACCGCTGCAACAAAATGAGAATTTGCTTCTTGTTGCCTGTTTTAAGCAACAAATAAAATAAGAAAAGGGACACTGCTGTAAGGCCTCCTGAACGAAAGCAAGCCTGCTGAAGCCAGCAGCTCCTTTCCCCCATGGGCATACTGGATGCCAGGCTTGAGCTTCGCCAGAGAGGGAACACAGCATTTGTTAGGGGAAAACACAGGAGAGGCCAAAAACAGGCATATAAAAGTGCAAGCTGGCTACCTTTTATATACTGCAGACTTGAAAGGATGCAGTTATTTCAGATCAGTCTGAGCTCAATCTCACCGCTCAGCTAAGAGCAGCTCCAGACAAGAAGCGTGGCAGCATCTCCCTCCCCTGTGATGCCAGGCTGTGGGTTAGAGAGATCTGCTGACAGTTTCCAAACCAGACATTGTTCTCCTTTCATTTTTTAAAAGGCAGATTTCTCAATGGGGGCGGGGGGGAGGAAGAGGTTACAAAGTCACCCTAAAACCAAGTAAGATAGAAAAATATCCTTTTAAACTATTTTTCTGTAATAAGCTGTGAGCAACTGAAGTTTTGTTCCTCCTTCTTTCTTATTATTCTACTGTCCTCTGACACCTCACTCGTTACCACCTATGACCGTTTGGTTTCCAAGGCTGGGAAACTGGGGACAATTTGATGAGCAGTAAGTGCGTTTCATAGCCATAGAATCAAGATGCTGTACAGCAGGCAGTCCTGCTCCCATCAAAGGTCGTGGCTTCTCAGTGTCGTTACCGTGCCCTTGTACTGTCAGCTCTGCCACAGGGACCCAGTGTGTAGAAGAATAAGGGCTTCCTTGGCTGTTTGGTCCTGTCTTCGTAGAAGGTCCTTTGACACCTGCTATTTTGGCAAAAGACAGTGTCTGCAGTTCTGTTCATTAACCTGCCCTGCCTTTGCCTCAGCCCAGCAGCTTTTGACCTCTCACTGGAGGGAAAACCTTTGCAGCTTGTAGCTCCAGATCTCCAGCATTGCTGAACTCTTCTGCCACCTGCGAGAGCTGGGCTGGAAATGGAGCCGGCACCCGGGGGCCCTGGGTCCTCCTCCACCCCCACCTCTGACCTGCTCACGTGGCACTTTGGAGGTGATGAATGTCACCTCGCCTCATGCCTGCTTCCTGTGTGGTGGTGGTAGGGTTAACCTCACTGCTGTCTTATATGGTCATTTGAATCCCCTGACGCTTCCTCAGAGGGCCAAAAATAATTTCGAGCCGAGCGAGCAGCTGAATCCAGCACAGAGCAACCCGTGGCCATCTGCTTTTATTCAAAGCCCTGACCGACAGGCTTTCTCGCTCCGTCTCTGTGGATGTGTGTCTCTGTTTCTGCCTCAACATGACCTGTTTCTCCTATTCGGAGTATTTCTCCTTATTTCATTCATGTCATCGCCACTCCAGATTGGCGGCCCAGCCGAGAGGCCGTCCTCAACCGTCCAGCTCAGGGACAGCCTGGGGGTTCAGACGAAGGTACGACGGCAGCATGTCCACCACATCCCAGCCCGTGTAAGTGCCTCTCTCTCTCGCTTTTCCCTGCGATCAAAACATGCCCTGCTGCCCACTCTTCCCCTCAGCCAGATCTTCTGGGTGGCGATGGTGTCTGGTGGGGGGGAAATGGTGATGTTCATCTGGAGGAGTTCATTAAATGCCTAGAGAGGTCTTGTTGATACCTGCACCGCACCCTTGCTGCATTCCCACTCCTCCTTCCAACCTCCCAGGCGCCCTGGACCATGCCCAGGCTCTTGCGGGTGACCTACCCCAAACATCCCTTGTTCTCTTCTCCTCCTTCATCCTTGTCCATCCCTCCAGTGCATGTGTCCTGGGCACTCTGAGTCATTTGGTAGCTCTGTGGTGACAAGGACAGCAGCGAAGGGATGCCTGCATTTATTTATATAGGCTGGCTCCTGTATCAACATGGTAGATGAAGCAGGCAGGTGCTGATAGCAACTGCATTGGTATTAAGTTCATGGTTCAATGGTGGGGAAAACAAACATTTTATTGCAGTAAATAAACAGGGTAAGAAAGTCCAGTCCTTCAAAGTAAATATTATATAAATGCTCCCAAGATGCAGCGCCTGTTCACAGCAATACCTGATTGTCCTGCCACAGTGAGGAGCGCTGCTGGGGAGCCATACCACATCTTACCTGCACAAGAAGGGAATCAGCTTGACTGACTTTGATCCTCCTGGCCACATTTTGCTTTTGGCAGAGACCGTAAATAAGCTCAGGTTTACACAGTCATGGATGGGGAAAGCAGACAGGCAAGCAAGTGGTCGGAGATCTGCCCAAGTGCCTGTCTGTAGTAGAAATGTCCACACCATGATGGGTTTATTACAGCTTTCTCTGGGGCAGAATAGATGCACGCACCTGCTTTTATTAGATGAGGAGAGGAAAGCGTTGTAGGCAGCACTTCTCTGTGTCTTGCAGAAAACCCCTCCACCGCTCTTCCTTTCATCCCTCACCAAGCTCTATAGTATCCCACACCCTGGCTGATCCAGGCTCTGTACCCAGCTCTCCATTGACATTGTCCTCCCTGACATATGTGGAAACCTCTTTCTGCTGAAACACAAAGCCTCCCACACCCTCATCACCTGCCAGCTCCCCTTGGCCACACTGAAATTGCATCCTCTCATTAGGTGCTCTGCACACCTTGCATGCCTCTCTCCTGCTCTGGGTGCAATGGCTGGAGGAAAGACTTTTCTGCATCACTGAGCTCAGTAGAGTTCAGTCCACGATGAAACTGGGATAAGGCTGAGAGCTAGTCCTCCTCTGCTGCCCAGTGAGAGAAAAATGTGGCTAGGAATCCACAGAAGAGCATGATATATGGCTGTTTTATAGCCCTGGTCTCAAAGCTGGGCAGGGATGACAGTTGCCTTCACCTGGGGAGATGTTCCTTCATACTGCCTGCTTCTCACCAGGCTGCCAGGAACTGAAGGAGCTTCCTGAATCTTCTTGTGCTTCACTGAACCTGTTCAGCACTCACAACTGACTCTACTATACATCTCTTCTGCAATGAGTATTTATTTTCTTGGCTACTGGCCTTTGAAATGCAGTAATTCTTTTGATTCCCCTATAAGGTTAAGATTTCATCAGATTTTCAGGCTTCTTCCATAGTTCTAATACTCATCTTTTCTATACCTGATGAAACCCAAGCAGCAGAATGTGTTGTTTTTTTATAACAGCCAACTATGAGCCAAGCAGAAAACAAGGATTTCACATGGAGATTCATTAAACTTTCTGTACTGATCTGGAATTTGCTTGGCTAAAGCATCTACAGCCTGGTCCAGCAAACCCCCTCATCTTACTCAGGAATCATTTAAGGTCAAGGAGCCCGACAGAAGTTTGCTTCATTCAACATCTGAGGGCTCAAGCAGAATAGTAACTGATTCTTCACACATTTTTAACCCTACCACAGATTCTAGGTACCCACTGCTTTCACCGAGGTCTCAACAAATGCGGTTCACCTTGCATTTGCTGCATGCCAGCCACATGCACGGAGACCCGCCATGGCCCACGGGGCATGCAGTAACTCACAGAGCACTGGTAACACTATCGTGTGCCCGAATACCAACATGGAAACGAGGAGCCCTACATGTGTAACATGAACCTTTGCATAGAACAACAGATGTCTTCAGCAGCCTTGTGCCAGAGACGGTTAAAGACCAAGATCCCCATCTCCTCCTCCTCCTCTCCCAGCTAAACACGCCAGTTGTTGCTGTCGACTGCCTTCAACAAAATGCTCAATTTCAAATGCCTGTATAAAAATCTATTATCTACACAAATCTATTATCTACACAAGACTAGCTTTGGTTTTAGTCCGCAGGGTACTCTATGCGGTATGGAGGTACAGCAGTGTCCCTGGGACCTCAGCCCGGCAGTTAATAGAAGGTCAGGCAGTTCCTCCTGGCTGGGCTGCGGCCAGGGAGGCAGCTGCCTGCTCTAGCTGTTATCTCCTCAGGCTAAATGCCTGGCTTTGTGTCCCATATCTCTCCCCATTCCAGTGTTGCTATTTTTGTGACCCTGCTGTCTTGAGATCACTCCTTACAACTATAGAGAAGGAACAAGAGGGAACAAGTATTTTTTCACCTGGGAAATGGTGTGTTTTCCTATTTCTTGGCACCTGTGTTGTGCTCACCTGCTTCTATCCCAGGCCCTGAGTTTATCCTCAAAGAAGCATTTGGTGACTTTTTTCAGTGCTGATATCTGTGTTTATGGCACAGACTGGGTACCTCTGGGCAAGCTGAAATTAATGAAGCCTGTGTGATTTTCAGGCTGTTGGTCTGTGCAGCCCCTGCAAGGCAATGAAATCCGGTGCTGCTCCTGTAACCTGCGCTACATGCAGACGTTGTACCAAGGGTCTGCTTTGTGAGGACTCCTGTGCTAGGCTGCCCATATTTTCCTGTCTCTGATCTCACTCTGTCGAGGCATTTTAAACCTACTGTCATAAAAAAGTTTCTGATTGTTCCCATCGTCACTGCCCTGCACGACCTTCATCACATACTGTATTCCTACCCTGGCAAAGCTAATAGTCTCCCAGAGACGGGCACCTCCCTCCCCAGTCTCTCTGTCTTCAAGGCTGCAAGATTTTCAAGTTAGTTCAAACCAAAAACTCTCCTCTGTTTTCAGCATTCTCTTGTTCTCGGTCTCTGAAAATATAGCTCATGTTCATTTATTGCAAGTCCCCATTAGAACTGAAAAAAATGCTTCCTCTTTTGTGGTGTTTGCTGTCCTGGAGCTCAGCCATGCAGTGGCTGCCTTCTCCCAGCACAGCTCAGCAGAGCACGAGGAGGTGCCAGCGCTGGAAGGCACAGCACAGGGCTGCCCACCACAGGCGAGGATCCTGCCCGCATGGGCTGCAGAGTACCAGCTTCTGCTGTGCGGCCAGCAGCCTCAGCCGGGCTGGAAGGAGGGGGACAAGCCCTTCTGCGGGCACTGCTGGGCCGTGGTACCATGTACGGTGACTGTCGGGCAGTGCTGGGACTCCAGCGGAGCAGGGAGTCCCACAGAAGCTCTCGCTGTGGCTCTGCAGCAGAACCTGTGCGCTCAGGTCAGCCCTGCTCTGCGATTGCTCTTACAGAGCTCAGAGACATGGGTTGCTGCCCAGACTGGGCAGAATGCCTCCTTGGCAAAGGGAAGACTTGTCAGGGCAAAGCTCACTTGCAGGCTGCTCATTTTGTCCCACTTCTAGGTGGCATGGAGCACACTTGGTAGATTTTCACAATGAGTTCCTTCTTGAAAGCTTCAGAATTCAATAGCATTAAAAAGGTGACTTTCATGTTACTTTTCTTTTCACTGCTAAGAAGTGAAATACTACTTTAACACTTTGCAGTGACTCTACACATTTCAATGACTTTTTACTCCTAAGAGGCATTAAAATATTCTCTCCCAAATATTTTTTCATTCCTTTTACTGTTTGTTCCTAGAAGTTACTTGATCCTATGTAGCCTTACAATGGTTTGCTGGGTTCAAATGGACCATAGTACAAACCACTTCACAGCTTAGCACCAGGTCCCAGTCACAGTTCCAGAGGCCCCTGACTGTTGCTGTTGCTTGTGGAATTGCTAACTTTGATCGGAGCTTTGCAAGAGTGGACTTGCTGACAAAGCTAATGGGTTTGCTGCCAAGCAGGTTTCTAAACACCAGATTTTAAGAAGTATCTAGCACCTAACATGTCTTATAGGGACACCAAAGACATATATTTGAAGGTCTATAGTGTCAGAAGTGGTTATCATTTCTGAAAATTTGAGTACTCCGTGCTGAAATAACAGCTGGGATTCCCTGGGGCATGGTCACAGAGGGTAGCTCAGAATTTCATTTGGGTGGGTGGATAGGGTGGATTTTTTTTTTTAATCCCTGGCTGAAAAAGGAAAGCCCAGACCACCACTGTAATGTTCACATGATCTAACGAGGGCTCACCCTTCTTCATGACTGGTCCAGCTAACTCCTGAAAACAGGCTTACATAAGAGAAACAGGAGGTATCTATCTTTAAAACACAAGAACAAGATTAGTGGAGATTAATTTCTGCTCAAGGGCTAAGCCACCTCTAAATCAAAGTTTAAAGTTTCTTCAGGAATGGACAGGGGCAATTCTCTTCAAAGCTGATCTTGTTTAAAAGATCTTAAATGGAAACACCTTGCCACATGGGAGGGTGATGTAATTATCACAACTATGGATGCTCATGGCAGTGTACAGAGCACAGCTAGAGCTGGTTTCCCCAAACTCCATATATCTAATATATAAATGTTTTTGTCAGAGATTAGTCAAATCTACACTTTCCTTACACTCCAAGCAAAGAGATCAGCACCTCCAGCCAGTGGTTCTTCTGCTGCAAATGACCAAATTAGAGAAGACAAATTTTATGCCCACAGGCTGTGTAGCAAGACACCTTAGGGCCACAAATACTTAATATAATATTTTCTCGGTAATGAAGGAAACAGTAATCAGGTTTTAATCTTGTTTTAAAGAGAACTTGACCCCGTAGTGGCAGCAATCAAGGATGGAGATGAAAAAGCAGTATGTAACATGATGAAATCAGGAAAAGACCTCTCTAAACCTAATAAGGACGGCTGGATACCCCTCCATGAAGCTGCGTACTATGGCCAAGTGGGTTGCCTGAGCCTGTTGCAAAAAGGTCAGTGAAGTTAAAACTAATTCATTACAAAAGGGAGAAGAAGAATACAAATAAACTAAAAAGAAGGATTAGCAGAAGCCCAGTCCTTGCCTGGGACTGTATGTGAAGTATTTTTTCAAGCTAACTGTATATTAATTTCACCTTCTCTTTGAGAATAGTTTCCAGACTGAAGCCTCTAAAAATTAGGATCTTCGGGAGAAAAATGTATGTTGAGAGGTTTTGCCGAGCCAGGATTTCTCACAGTAAAGCCTTGTAGCTGATCTCTCAGCTGTTGTGAACTGCTTGGCTGTCGTAGCTGACAGCAATTGCCCCAGGTCCCACCAGCTGCAGATCCAGCCCAGCGCTTCTTTGTTGGTGCTCGAAGGTGGTTAACTACCATAGTTTGCATTCAAGCTAGTACTGAAGAGCAGCTTTCAGTTACTCAGCAGCTTTCAGTATCACTAGTGATAGCTGAACATTTTAATCTAAATTGCTACTGATTTACACACTTAATCTGAGGTATAGTGACTTTATAGTGTCTGCTTATTTGCGCATGGAAAAGAAATAAATAATGAAAACTCACCTCAGACTAGAAGGATTTTGAAAGGTGATGGTGCTGCAGATATTTGTGTACTTACTACATGCCATAATGACTTTGGGCTGGCCATTTACTCACAGCATACCCTGGCACAATCGACCAGCGCACACTCAATGAGGAGACAGCTCTCTACTTGGCCACCAGCCGTGGCAACCTGGATTGCCTGCTCACCCTGCTGCAGGCTGGGGCAGAGCCCGACATCTCTAACAAGGCCAGAGAAACACCACTCTATAAAGGTGAGTGGCTGTGTTTCCAGGGAGGCTGAGCTCTTCTGGAGCCACCGAGACAGAGCTGCAGGTGCTCTTGTGATGTGGGGCTAAAACTCAGCAATTAGCTCCCATTTTGCACGTTCCTCCAGAAGTCCTCTGTCTCTTACATCTGATCTGCCATGTCATGGACTCTCTTCTCATCCCCATCAGAGACGGGGTTAGTGGCTGCCCTGCGGGGTGCAGGCTGGAGCATGGTGCTGAGGGTGGGGTGTGTGTTTTTAGTGAGGGCCTAAGCACTGGGTGTCTGCACAATGTCCCAGACTTAGAGAAAGCAGGAATCTGGACAGTACAGGAATATGTACGCTTTTCTAAACAGCAGGACTTAAGTAGCTGTTAGAGGTGGGGGTACAGCACTGGTAGACATGCCAGTGATTCATATACTGTGTGGGCCAGGCCAGGCTGTGTGCTATGAGATGCATAAGGTTATAAACAATTCAGTGAGGTAGATAAAGTGTTTAATGTGGACAAACGATTTTGCTGCTAGTCAGTAGAACAGCATTACATTCATGATATCACAAAGATTCAATGGAGGTGATCTCTCACACTTCATGTCCCTTCCTCTTTTATTGACTACCCTTGTCATGACTATTTTTAGCACTCTAAACCAGTAAAAAGCTCATATCACTGACTTTAACAGGAATCTTGCCTCCAACTTTGGATACCTGACATTAGAGCTGCTTAGTTTAAAACACCTTCCTTTTAAAATTCTGACTTATAGTCAGCTGGAGGAAAGCTGTTCAAATGTACATTAAACACACAATAGTCATATAAGTAGTACTCGTAGTAACAATAACAATAACACTAATAGGAAAACTCCTTTTAGCCAGAGAAAACCTATTATTAAGCATGTGCTAGTGTTGATGCAAAAATCTTCTGGTCTATCCTCCAGCAAAAAATGAGGTAAAATTTATCATAACAAATTAGTCATCCCTAGTAGGGATGTAAGTTAGACTCTGCAGATCTATGCATATGTAATCACAGCAGTGCCTAATCAGATAGATGCTTTCAGTATCTATGAGTGACATCTATGTTTGGTAGAGGAAGCAGTGGCAATGATGTCCCAAGGAAAGAATCAAAACCAAAAGGCAGGATCTCTGTGAGAAGACAACACTATTATTTCAAAGAAAAAACCAATTGCTATGGAATGTGCTGGTCTTTCTGCACATTGTACAAAAAGCACTAATTGGTGGTTGTAAAAGTGACTGCTTATTCTAGGTACTTTTGGTTTGGGGTCCACACTGAAAAAATATGTAAGAAGCCTCGTGATTTGGGATTCAAAGAGCAGTGGAACAAATTGATAGAATAAAAATCAACAAAATACTATTAATTATCAAGAAAATGCATTTAGCTCAGAATGATCCTGAACTATACATCTTTGCAGGCCAAGAAAGTGTTACCCACTCACATAATTATTGTTTTCTAAGGATCCTTTTCTGCCCACTGTTTGTTTGAGCTTTTTTTTTTTTCCCTGTCTGTATAGAGCTTTATCTGCAGTGCAGGGCAGTAAGATACAGAGACAGTTTGCACTGAATTTGAGAAGAAAGTCTTCTGGTCATGTGATTTCTGTAACACATTTGTCCTTCATAAATTATCCCCTGTGCCTTGCAACCTCCCTGTGTCACTGCGGTGTCCAGTTGGTACAAATGTGCTGGTCTGGATTCCCCTCAGTACCAGGCTTGGCACAGGTACTGCACAGGACTCTTAGCCTCCCTCAGGTCCTGGCTCAAGACTGAATTCACTGCACATCATTTATGAGCTCCACACAGTCTCATTTGGCAACAGCCTTGGCCCTCACATTGACCTAGGTCAATCTTTGATATTCACTATGGTCCAGTTGCATTATATTGCTTTCTGCTACATGAAACGGGTGCCACAACACCCAGAATCTTTTCAGAAAACCATCCCTTTTTCCCAAAACAGCCTGTGAGCGCAAGAATGCAGAGGCTGCAAGACTCCTGGTACAGTACAATGCTGATACCAACCATCGTTGCAATCGAGGATGGACTGCTCTCCATGAGGCTGTCTCCCGAAATGACCTGGAGATCATGGATATCCTGGTGAAAGGGGGTGCCAAGATTGAGTCTGCAAATACCTATGGGATCACTTCTTTATTTGTGGCAGCTGAGAGTGGGCAGTTGGAAGCTTTGAGATACCTGGCAAAATGTGGTGAGTACAGATGAGCTGCTACATGCCTTTGCTCATTTAATTCTTAATTTTTCAAAGTTCACATTAATTCTGCCTAGCTCATTTTTTCTGGAGACGAGGCCTAGCTTGCAGAGGCGCTGAAAACCCTTTTGCTCCAGATGGCTGAATTGTGCAGGGTCTTTGAGACAGCATGGTCTAGATAAATGTGCTGCTTCATCATTCATTTGTGGCCACCTACTTTGGGAAGTAATATGGTGCTCTCTAATTGCACTACCTGACAACTTTCAAAACCCATATCGCTGCACACATGTAGCCTAAAATCCATAAGAGACAACTGTAGGTGGTAATACATGGCAGAAGTTGAACATTAGCCAACCCCGTCTGCTCACGAACATATGCAAGGTTAGCTCTCCTCTGCTAACGAATTCTGCTGAAAAATAAAGTACTATTGTATAGTTAACGGGTATACATGAAGGAGAAGCGGACTTGCCCTCCCTCACGTGTATGTGTTCAAACACATATACAGAGTGAATCTTTTACTGCTTCACTCATGTAAAACAGTTTTACAATAAACACAGCATATTTTACTACTATTTGGAGGCATATTCTATTTTCAATATGGGATAATATCTTCGGTGTAGGCAAGAACTGGGTCCTGCATTTGTGGAACAAGAGCTAAACAGTGATGAAGATAAGAAAAACTTCTGAAGCCATTAATATAGTTAAGAAAGACATGACAGTTGGGGAACAAAAAATGTGTTCTGCTGTCCAGATAGCATTGTCAATTCAGTTTTATATGACCAGTTATTCCATCATACTGCCTACAATATTGGAAGCTAAGCCAGAACATGATTTGTGTTTCAGCTTAGATAGATATTAGGATTTTCTTAAAGTTCAATTTTGAGAAAAATACACAGGAAACAATCCAATAAAACTGTCCAATTTTTTCAGGTCCTGAAAAGCTCCTCTGAGAATCCCAGAGATGATATCACGGCATTGTTTATGATGAGCAACCTTCATCATAAAAAGGATTTCTTTTTAATTTCATTTTCATTAGGAACATAGCCCTGTGTTATGTTTTGTCACTGGAGTTCTCCTGATGTTTCCAGCTACAACATCTTCAAAAGGCCAAACACAACACAGATGTTTCAGTTTGGGGTGCCAGCACAGGGAAATGTTCTCTTTGGCAGGGAGTTTTCATGATCAAACGGGAGACTGATTGGCTTCTTTATTGGGTTTTAGAAGCAAAACTCCAGCAAACTGTCATTCCCATTTAGAGTACACATAGAGCAGCCTTCCTGAAGACACCATGGTACAGTATATTACAGTCAAACCCTAGGCTTTGAGACCTTAAGTATCTAGCACAGCAAAAGCTAGATTCCAAATTGTTTGTGGCCAAAAAGTATTAAGTCTTGGTTTATTCTTGCATGTTGTTTGTTAAGTCAAGCACACACCAGAGCTCAAGAAAAAAATGTCCCAAATAATCTAGTAGTTCATTAATAATACTTTTCTTGGTAAAACTTACAATTTGGAGCCTAACTTGGACCCTTGTGAAACTAGGAGATATGGCCACAGGTATTGAGTTTTGACATAAAATATCAACTGACTAAGGCATGCCCAAATAAAAGCTAATTAAAGTTGATACTCTCTACTATGCTGATGTCATATTATAGACTCCTATTTTAACCTGGATATGCACTAATATTAAAATATATTATAAATGTATTTAAAGTGTGAATATATAGAGTATAAATATATATAAATACAAATAAATATGTATAATAAATACATAGTAATAGAATTTTGGAGAGCACCTATTTTGATCATCTGGTCCAAACTCCTGCTCAAGAATAGTGTATATACATAGTGTAAACACATAAATACTAATGGAATTATTGTGTCCAAAGAAAAGGCCATGCTACATAAAGAACATCACATTTTAAAGCTTTTGCCTTTGAGATACAGCTGAATGGAGCCTGGATTTAGGACTAGGAGCTACTGGTTGCCACCCTTGTTAAACTCTTCCTCCTAAAATTCAGATCATATTAAAACAAGTGGAGATCTATGATATAGCTGTATAAAACTGAAATGACTATATCACCTTTTCATTTTTTTCTGATGTGACCTCATTTGCATATTTTTCCAGCATATTTTGTAGCTCCAGTGTCATGGAGATAGATATGTTCATTAAAAGTATGTTGTTTCCATCTGATTTAACTTCTTGGTGCTGCAATTTTTTTTTCCCTTCTTAGGTGCTGATATAAACACTCAAGCCAGTGATAACGCCTCTGCTCTTTATGAAGCCTGTAAAAATGGACACATACCTATTGTGGAGTTTCTTTTGTCCCAGGGAGCAGATGCTAACAAAGCCAATAAGGATGGACTGTTGCCTCTGCACATTGCAGCCAAAAAAGGGATTTGCGAGTAAGTTTTAGTTCATTTCGTAGTTCTGTCTTTTAGACAAGAATCCAAAGTGCTTATAAAAAGGGGATGTAATGTCCCAGACCAAATTCTGAACGTTCTGAGCAAGGGAGCTGCCAGTTGAGAACTGGGCTTTCTGCTTGCAGAGCTCAGGTTGGAAACTGTTGGCAGGTTGGGATGGGAAGGGTGGGATGGGATGGGATGGGACGGGATGGGATGGAGCAAGCAGGAATGTGAGGTGCAAGATCCCTTTAGCTTTGCTAAGATATCACATATTACAGATAAATAACCTCATTTATCTTTGAAGTGGATTAAACTGAGTTCCACAAAATATGCTTGAGATAGAATAAAAAAGCATCTGCACATGGGGAGCAGGGGATTAGTCCTCCATAGCCATTGCAGCATAGTTTGCAATCACTTTCCTACATGAGCTCATTGTGATTCTGTACAAGCAGAACACGCTGCATTCACCTCTGGTTTGTTCAGGTTTTATTTACAATAATTCAAATGCTGACAGCAGGAAGAGTTTAAGTGAATTCTAGGGCATTAGTGAGACTGTTGCTAGAATATGGTGTCCAGTTCTGGTATCCTCCCTTTTAGAAACCTTTCAGGAAACTGGAAAGGCTTCAGAAAAGAAGTACAAGATTTACTCACAGTCTGCAAAATATACTTCATTAGTGAGTGATTAAATGAGTCTTAAATGTAATAGACATGGATAAAACGATCCAGTGGTTTGTTTCTGAAATGAAAGGTGTTTGTGATAGAGCTGAACACATTTTTAAAACAGTGGGAAAGTAACTAACAGAAAAAATAACCAGGAATTGGGTAGATTTACCAGTCCTCACTGAAGTAGAGGTGTTTATATGAGGAGGAGAAAATCTGCAGCCTATGATAAAGGATATAAATTTAGAAGATGCTGTCTAGGGATAGGATTGTTGCACTGTCATGTAAATAGTGTTTACCTAGTTCTTTCAAGACTTGGGACATTGCAGCATGCTTCTGAGCCTGAACTCCTCAACATTCACTTCTGATCCAAGGACAAGTTTTAGCTCTTGCCTTTAACTCCTGGCTGCTGGAAGGGTGAGTGGCCCACAGCTATTTTTGCAAAACGCAGTCATATCTTGCAGTGACAGACCTTTCTGATGACTCTAGTGGACTCTTCTAGCCATCGCAGTTTCTATCAAAATCCTTTCAGTAATAGACAAAGGAGACAATATAAACAACTGCAAAGACACTTTCTGGATAGTAAACCTATATTTGCAAACAATTGCTAGAGCATCTTATACGTTTCACGATGTCTGAGGAATTAAGACTTTGACAGAACTACACCTTATCATAGCATCTTTTATCCTAGTGTTTAGGTCTCCTTGGCAATCCTGATTAAGCTTCTCAAATCACTTTGATAGACCTGAGGATATTTTTCTGTAATTGGAGCAGGTCTGCTTCTTTGTGCAAGCTGTGTATTCTACAGGCTAGCTCAGTGTGAATTTCTGCAATGGGTTTATACACTTACAGCATGTATATGAATACCCTGCATAGACAAATGCAGGCATGATTCAAAATTTTCTCCAGGTTTTGAGTCACGAAGACATTTTATTGAAAACAAACATGGTTTAGATGAGAAATGCGCCAGAGACAGAACCCAGCTCCAGGTGCTTACTTTCAAAAAAGTTCATCTGAAAGCACAGTAAATTGGTCTGAATCCAGTTTGCATATAGACCCTGGACCAGCTGTCTGAATCTTTTCATTCCCTGTATAGTTCCACACCCTGACCTGAAAATTAATTTATATGGAAACTCTGCAACCAGGGTCCATCCCAACTTTATGAAAGAAAAGGCCTGAATCAGACCTCACATCTATTATTCCAAACAATCAGCAGCATAAATAAGACCAGAATTCAGCCCAAACTCTAGGTTCCTTCACTTGTAAAAGACTGTGCACAAATTTTTGTGCACAACTGCTGCAAACTAAGTGCAAAAAAAAAGAAAAAAAGAAAAATGTCTTCTCTTATAAATATTTATTTAAATGACAAAGCTTTAGCCCAATTGGCTGATCTTCCTTAATTCCTTTGGTATTCAGTAAAATAACACCCTTCACAGTGACCTCTCTTTGTATTCCTGCAGATTTAATATGTAATTCTGCAGGAATTCCACACTTCAAATTTTTGCCAGAGCACAAAGGCTCCCTACTATCAAAAAACTAAGAACGTGATCCCAAGGCTCAACTGTCAACTCTTGTTGCTTGGTGTTTGTTTATTTTAAATGACACCTTGTCAATACTGACCTGACATTCATAAGGGTGATCTCATCAGCTGTAGGACTACTGCAAGCAGTCATTTAACTCCTTCCCCCTCAGAACTGAGATGCTGAGAAGGGAAGACTTTGTGAAGTGTGGGCAGATTTATTAAATAAATGCAAGTCAATAAACTCTTGGCACACTCATACTAAAGATGCTCTGCCTCCTCCTCCATATAATTTCTAACAAATAGAAATCACAGAAGCAAGCGTCAAGGATGAAGGGGGGCTCAGCACTCTTTCAAAACTGTGCATGAAGCTCAGCCCTGTGACAGACATGGGACATGATCTGGCTTCTCCGGCCTTGGCTGCCTTTGCTTGAGCTGCCTTCTCCCTCTAGACAGACAGGAGAGACTGTAGAGGTAGAGGCACCCTATTACTGAACCAGCTCACTTTGGAGGATGAAGAAAAAAGACAGGTTCAAGCTGCAAAATTAAACTCTGATGCAAATTTGATGGTTCCTGCTTTTGCTCCCAAAATAAGTCTGGGGTACAGGTCTGGCAGACTGCAGCATTTGGAGCCAGAACCTCAGTGTGGCATCCCTGCAGCGAGGCTTAGGTCTCCCTTGCAGACAGAAATGACGCAGTGCCTCTAACTCAGATGTGAAATGCTGGCCGAAGCACATGAGACTGGAGGCAAAGAACAAAACAGACTCTTAAATCTTCAAAACAGTTGATCATGGGATGACTAATGCTGGCACTTGACATGGTGTCCTCACAGCGCTCTGTGCCCTTTTCATTATTATGGCTCTTAGAGAACATTTGCTAATGGTGGGAAGTTGCCAGCTCACCAGCACCCAAACCTCCTGCTCCCTGGTGAGTGTCACAGTACTGGAAGGTTAGTGAGGCTACTTGGAGAAAAAAAAAAAAAAAAAATAAAAAGCCTAATTTCCCAAGATATTTACATAATTTTAAAAGCCTTTTTGATTAAAAATGAGATGTAGAAGTAACCTGGAGACATCAACAGTCCATCATGTAAATAGGAACATAATCCTTCAACTCTTATATCAGCTCTTGGGAAGGTTGGAGGCTCAGTCTTTCACAGGATCATTCAGAGCATCACAGACAAAGGTTTTCCTGAGACTAGTGCTTACATTTGGTTTAGTTCATTATGTAAATATATGTTTGACGGCCCAGTGTTGTGACCAGCCATGGTAGTCAAGCTGAAGATATGCAGTATTTTAAAGGAGAAGCAGTATGTGGTAGGAAACTGAGCTTTGCATATTCATGTGTTATAAGAGCTGTTGACTGCTAGATAGAGGATTCTGCATGGGAGGAAGAAGAGGACAAGAAGGTGTGCTTAGCTTGCTGGCTTCCACAAGTTCATTTTTTAGATATATAGGGCATCTCCAGAGACAGCAGGCAGACTCAGGTTGAATGGTCCCTAGTCTCTTTCTGGAAGTAGCTTAAGGTAACTTTTCTGCATTTACAGAATCAACCTAGTGCCTTAGCTAAACCGCCCAACTTCATGAGCATGAAATGAGGATTTAACCCATGGGGCTGGTCATACAGCTCCAATGACACCTATGGAGACATAAAAATGATCATAGATTTGCAACTGTGGGGCTCCTCTACATCCTATATTTTAACTTCACATTATGTAATGAAAACAGCTTAATTTATGTTACTGTGTTTAAGGACACATCACACTTTCCAATAGCAATCCCTGTTTGCTCCGGTTTAGGACTTGTCTGCATGTTTTTTTCCCTGGCTAAAGCACGGGAACCAGCCTGGAAAATATTATTTCTTTTTCTCCCCCTTCCTAATTGTCCTTTTGGCTCTTCATGATCTGGAATGGAAGTTGATAGCCCCATGGATTTGCCACCACCAACAGCCACACAGTGAGGTCCTCCAGGATGGGGATCAATCCAGGGTAGTAACTAGAAACTAAATATACATTTTATCCTAGCTCAGTCCTGTAGAGAGAGGTTTGGTTTCAATGTCCTTTCTGGTCTCAAGCTTCTTGCTGTGGCTGTGACCCAGGAGACATACTAATGCCTTGTTCTGGTGCCCTTCTCTGCTGAGCAATAAAGCAATCCTGATGGAGGTGGGGAGATACAGCCTCTCTGATGGCACCTCAGGCCAGAGGCCATGTGCCTGTTCCTCCAGTTCTACCCACAGCATAACAATGAAGGTACAGAATGTCTGGGAGATCCTGGTTGAGTGTCTGCCATTTGTACTCTGGCAGCTAAAAGAGTTACAACAGGGTAGGTGATGTGCCAGCACGTCACCTCTTCCACCATAACTGCCCCTATAGGTGCCATTACGCCACAGAAACTGGATTATAATTTCAAAAAGTCTTGTTCCTCCATGAAAGAGGGAGTCACACATCTCAGATTTTTGGCAAGGTAGAAGCACAGGGAGTTACTGACATGTTTCAAGTTCGCACTTTGGTTTCTCTCAGAGAGTGTTGATCCTGTGCCTGAGTTAGCTCTCTCTTCTGGTTACAACCATATAGCTGTGATTTGCTGGATGGTTTTAGATCCCCTAGAGCTCACTGCTGTTCACTGACTATTCACCCGGCAGGATTGTCTCCATGCTGATCCCTGTGACCAGTCGCACCCGTGTCAAGCGCAGCGGCATCAGCCCTCTACATTTGGCGGCCGAACGCAACAATGATGACATCTTGGAAGAGTTGATTGATGCTGGCTATGATGTCAATAGCACTCTCTCTGACGAGCGGTCCTGCCTTTACGAGGACAGACGCACCACCCCCCTCTATTTTGCTGTTTTTAACAACAACATCTATGCCACAGAACTTCTGCTGCAAGCTGGAGCCAACCCCAATGTTGACCTCATCAACCCATTACTCATCTCGATCCGCCATGGCTGCCTGAAGACCATGAAACTGCTCCTTGACCATGGAGCAAACATTGACGCCTATATATCAAGCCATCCCACTGCATTTCCAGCTACCATCATGTTTTCGATGAAGTACCTTTCCGTGCTGAAGTATCTCCTTGATCTGGGCTGTGATGCAGGTTCCTGTTTTGAATGTCAGTATGGAAATGGCCCACACCCTGCATTAAATTACAGACGGGACAGATTTAATGATCCTCAGCTGTCCAAGCAGCCAACTGTAGTACAGGTAAGCAATGTCTGGTCTACCTACAGTACTTCTGAGGACGTCTCCTACTCATGTATCTTGATAACTTTAATGTATATTTTTCTCCCAATCCTGTGGGAGGAAATGCCTTTATTCCTACTTTATTTACAGAGAAAAAAAAAAGTTCAACAAAATCTGTGAATGTTTCGAGTCCATGTTCAATGACAGCAGGAGAGCAGGCAACAACCGCTGTGGTCCTGGCTTGAATTTGGAGTGAATTAGAGCCATCTTGACAACCTTGCCATCAGATCGACAATATTCTTTTCCTCCGGACCTGAGGTGCCAGGAGTGAAGCATGTTTTCTTGACAGGCAGTGTGATATGGATGGTAGCACATGGGTGGTAGCGTATGGGCAGTAGAAACCTACTTGTTTTATTTGCCCTGTAAGATTTGTTTTGTCTGATCAAGAATTTAAGCTCCTGGTTAAATTAAAATTGTCTAGTGGTTCACTTTATGAGGGTAAACTAATTAATGTGAATAGTTGCAGTTTCTGAGTCTCCTGGATAAGGAGCTCTAGAGAGGGGCTTTGACATGCAACACAACAAAGAAATCTCAGCACAGCACTCTTTCTATTTTTCAAAGAACCAGGGAAGAAATAAATCGGCTTCTGTCTAGTTTAAGGGTAGTTTGGAGGGATTCAGAAGAAAGTGTAGTTTAGCCCAAAGAGATGGTCACCAATAAATGCTTCATGGTGGTGAAAAGAATAAAAGAAAACATCACAAGATCCTAGGAAATCTTGATCTTTTTATCAGTCCTGTCTTCCAGAAGACTTTACTCTCCAGTAACATGTCTGGGAAACAAATAAACAAAAAGAAATCTTAAAAAAAGGATTGTAAGTGTCCATGAAAATAACCTCTTATCCCAAACAGAGCTGTCTTCTTGAGAGGGTTGTCACAGCAAAATTGCTCCAGGACACCACATTTTTTCAAAGAAAAATTAATAAAATATATCATCACTAGCTCTTGAACCATGATATGGTAGCATGTAGAGTGAGCAGAGGGTTGGAATTTCAAAGCAAGGAGAGAGGGTTTGTCTGTAGCCCTCTATGATACTCTAACCACTCAGAAACAGTTCTGTTTCTACTTATTTAAGCACCTTATTTCCCTCTGGATCTCACCTACAGCTACTTTTAGTTCCTAACAAAATATTAGATCACTGGCAGAGTCATCACCTCGAAGGTCAGACCACATGAGGCAGACGTAGCAAAAGTTGTGTAAAATTATATCTGTGCCTAGAGAGAGACCACTGAGGGACAAATGCATACAGATAAAAAGCAATCCCTTCCTTCCAATATAATTTTAAATATTCTTCTTACTGCTGGGAGTTTGGCTAACAAAAGTAGGTCTTGTATGGTGGAGCTTCGTGATAGAGGCGCGGTATGGTTTGTATTCTGAAATATAGAGGATCTTACAAAGCTGTAGCCTTCTCCACACAAAATATGTGCATTTTTAATTTTCTTGTATAAAATTACATAAGGATAATAAATCTAAATGATTAATCTTTATACAGTAAAGTCTATGAGCTACTGCAAGCGGATTCGAAAAATGCGTAACTGTAAATCATTACCATTGCTGCTAAATGAGTGTGTCCTGGATAAAGTGAATGTAGAAAAACAGTTGCTGTCTCATTCCATATTTACAGAATAGCAGTGTCAAAACCGTGCACATGGGGAGGGAAATATCCTACTGCCGCGAGAGGGCATTCAGGGCCCTCCCGAGACTGCGAGCAATGTCCCAGCTCCAGAGTCACTTTGTCCCTGAGTCAATGCATTGCCTGTAGTTGCAGGTTTGCATTGTTTTGCTTCATTTTGCTGTACCTCTTTTCCTCCAACATGTTTTGGAACATTTTTTATTCCAGAAAATGTTTTTGAAGGCTGAGCTTTGGAATAGGGAAGAGATAAATAGGCAGGAAAGGTCTGTAGCAGAGACAAGAAAAGGAGAGCAGTAAGATCCCATGTTCTATTGCCCTACGCATGTGTCCTCATTTAAATTCCATCAAAGTGGCATTACTACTTGGAGGTGGTAGTGCAGATTCCCAGTTTGCACGCCCCATGTGTAACTGCATGAAAATTACATATGCACTGTAGAATCACAGCCAGATATACTGAACTTACTGAACTGAACTTCTATAAGCGTTCCAGGTAGGGAACTGTGGGTTACCTGTTGGGATCCTCCCAACATTACTGTATCTAATTTTCTTGGGAAACATTACATGGTGATACACACTGGGGATAAAAAAAAAAAAAAAAAATTAAAAAATCAGAAGAGTAGTAAACACCTCTGTGAATGTTCTCACCTTGAATAAAATGACCTTAAAATTTTTTGCAGCTCTAGTGTTTCCTAGGTGAGCTAATATAATTTTACTTCTGAATGAGAGTATCCACACAAGAGTTTAATGCATTTTGATTTAGGGCTTATGCATGTATAATCAAATGTGATCTAGTTACAGGAGTTTAAACTGAAAGAGATTTAAGCTGGTGCATTTCTTTCCTGTTTGGGATGGGCTTGGTGGGTGCCTGCAGACAGTCTCAGTGACTAAGCTGATGGATGGTGCTTAAATCACCATTATTCAGTTGGGTTCAGCCATGTGCCTGAGTTCTTATCCGCACAGCGTGATTTAATTCATCTTAAATTTTCTGACTGCTCACATGCAGATAAGTCCATAGATATCTTCATTATACTCAGCACCCTAACAGAGATAGATGAAGTTGTCTGGTGCAATATACATATTTAGATGAAAGAGGGAAGAGAAGTCACTACTTTTTTGAAATGAGACTGCTTAAAGTCAGGTCCTTAAGTCTGTTCTTCAGTATCTCCATAAGCAGCCCTCCATGCAACGGCTCTGATTTGCCTGATCCAGGGCTGAGTAAGGAAGATGCTTCTGTATTAGGCTCAGGATTGTTCTCCCATGGGCAAATAAAACTGCCTGGCATCCGTCTCTGCCGAGATTTCTCCAGACTTGTTTTTTAGTGAGGTTTTTGTTCCCTAGAAGCTGCAGATACCAGTGGGTTCACCAGAAGCAGGAGGTGCTGCTCTCTGCCAAATCTCCCTCTTTCCCTAAGCCTTCTCTGTGCACAGCTGCCCCACAGAGCCCCTCCCAGGAAGGGAAAGCGACCCAGCACGATGTGCCACAGCACCCTGGGCTGCATGAATCTTTCAGCAGCTCCCTCACTTGCTTGGGGCAAAGCTGTGAGCACTCCTCTGCCCTCCCTTTTCTGTGGATTAGACCCTGTAAACAATTCAGTATTCTTTCCATGCTCCAGAGCTAGGATAACACCAGGGTCTTGTGTGCTCCTGTGGTTGTAAACAGGGGATTCTGTCCTCAGTTGCAAAGAAAAGAAGAGGCTTTAGTTGAAGTTTTCTGAGGAGAAACTGGTAATTGCTCTCACAGATTGTAGAAGGGTGGGACCACCAACACAGTGGGGGCTGTTGCTATCGTTGCAGTTTCCACTGGTGTATTCATGTCCCACTGACTGTAGTCAATCTGTTTTTCCTTTAAGTTTTGTGAAATGGTGTCTACTCCAGAGATGAGTCGCTGGGCTGGGCCAATCATTGATGTTCTCCTGGATTATGTGGGTAACGTGCAGCTCTGTTCCCGGCTCAAGGAGCATATTGACAGCTATGAGGACTGGGCTGTCATTAAAGAAAAAGCAGGTATGGTCAACCAGGAGAGAATCTGGTACAAATAGTCCCACTATTGGATTCAAAATCTCAGTCACCGTCTTGTCTTAGTATTTATCTCTTAAATTAGATAGAATTTCCCTGCTGAGACTGAAATTACATTTTGGACCAGATATGAGGCACTAGAAATGGCTGGAGTGTCATTGACTCTTGTGATGGCAAATGCACATCAGCTGTGAATCTGACCCAATGGGAATGAGCATTGCCAGCACAGGAAAACCCATTTGGCTGCACCTGGGGTGCAGTCAGACAGGGCAGTCAGGCAGCATGACCATTTCCACAGCATCCCAGCAGACACCAGTGGCCTTTAAAGCCTTTACTAATATTCTGCTCTCCTAAACATCCTTTCCCTCAGGGTCCAAATTTTTCATAGACATTATCAGAATTAGTTTTCTGGCACCAAACTGAATTTGGTAATTTTTTTTTCCCACTTTATTTTCAATGTAAAGACTGAGTAGACTCATAGAATCATGGAATAGTTTGGGTTGGAAGGGACCTTCAAAGGTCATCTAGTCCAACCCCCGTGCAATGAGCAGGAACATCTTCAACTAGATCAGGTTGCTCAGAGCCCCGTCCAGCCTGGTCTTGAATGTTTTCAGGGATGGGGCAAGTAACATCTTTCTGAGCAACCTGAGTACTGTGAAGTGGTTTGTTTAAATACTCTTAGAAAGCCCATTGCTCAGGCTGAGATGGGATGCAGCACCCCATCCTCCGGCCTCGCTTCCTTCCCTATGAATAGATGAGCTGCCAGACACATCATCACTCCATTACAGAAAAGCCCCTTTTTTTCATTCCCCTTCCCATGTTCTTCTTACCACTGAGCCAAGTCAAGCTGTCCCTCTCAAGTTTAAACCTGTTATGCTCATGTTTCTGACTTACTTGTCTTTCAGAGCCTCCACGACCTCTTTCCCACCTTTGCCGCATCAAGGTACGAAGCCTTGTTGGAAGAAACCGCATTAAACTCCTTGACACCTTGCCTCTCCCGGACAGACTGATTCGATACCTACAGCATGATTACACACAGTGACCCCAGGCACACTGGACACACAGCAGCTTCCTGGCATGGCACGCAGCGTCATCAGCATGGTGAGGGCAAACCTCTGCACAGTGTGGAGGAATCGCTGCTGGCTTGGTCAAGCACCCTCAGTGACTAATCTCAGAGAAATATGGAGAAGACAGAGAGCTAGACACAGGACTGTTATTAGGTTTTCCAAGAGAAAACACATATGATTCACCTCAGAGCTTTGTCTGTAAAGAACAAGAAATGAGAGTCAACACTGAAAAACAAATAGTGCTGAAGCAAGTATCAATGGGGAATTCAAGGGCATCCTGAGGCTGTGATGGAGCTTAGCATCCTTGCTGTGATCACAATATAGAAATTGTCAAGAGTCAACATATTTGGGAAAACAATCACATTTCCTTCACTAACTGAGATTTTTATTTTAGTTTCTATTTACTTTTTGGATTTCTGCGAAGTGTGCTGGTTGCTAATTTTTAATAACTTGGCACTGTCTTGCTAACATGTTTGCTTTCTTTTTTTTGACCTTTTATATTGAGCAGAGTACTTGATATCTGAACATTCAAAGCTCACAACTTTTTAATAGACTAAAATCCAGAAATGATGATTCCTTTAAAATTCAAGGGAAGGTTTATTTAAAAAGCATGTAAGAATTGTACTTGCACATACTAAATACAGTTCATGTTGTATTACATTTGCAATAAGAGGTAGGTGAAATTCTGCTTGAATTTCCTAGACTGGGTACTTGAAAGCAACTCTGAGCTCTATTTCTTTTTTTTTTTTTTTGGTGGGGGGGCTGTGTGTGTGTGTGTAAATCAGTAAATTAGTAGTAGCTGCTCTGTAACCAATAGCTTTACTCCATGATGAAGGTAGTGTCAGAATAGAATACAGAATAAAGCCCTAGATGAACATGTACAGCAAGTGATGTGGAGAAGAGAGGTATACAGAGAGAGGCAACACTACTAAACCAACTTAACTGTTGCTCCACTAGAAGATCTTGTCCCTACAAAATTCAGCCTCTCTTACCTCCTTGGACCTCTGTGGCTGTAACAATACCACCACTGGAAGAAAAGAGATATTATTTTAAAATTACAAAAGTCATACTTTGAGATTTATGAAAACGAATACCCAGAATTAGGCTTCCAAATCCTTATTCAGGTGCCGAAACAATGCCAAGTTGCTTGCATCAGGTGTAGTTCCACTTAAGCCAATGGGACCCCATTTGGTGTTAGATATTACTGAGGTAGAAAAAAAATTTTAGGATTTAGCCCTGAATTTCCTGACCTTGGGAGTCCGAAGTATCCATTAGCTCCCCTTGTCACTGATGAAAGTTATTATCTCAGCTTCTTTGAAAATTAGGTCACCTATTTACAGCTCAGATCCACGACTGATTTATGGCAGCTTAACAAGTTACCATCTATCAGTTGAACCACTATAATTGTCCGTGAAATTCTTTCATTGAAGTTTTTAACAAGTCACATTCCCTCACAGCTGGGAAGGCCAAGGAGCTCATGAACGGCTACTGGCAGTGACTACAGCTCAGCTGACAGGTGTGACTTGCTGAACCACTGATTTGACCAGTGTCTCATTCCTGACTAGGCACCTAAGGAGTGATGAAAGACCCTAAATTTGGAATTGCATCTCTACAGATCTTATGCTAGAAGCACACTCATTCTCACCTTAGGTGACAAATGAGCTGTGCACCATGGTTTGTTTGGATTCCCCACCAGAGACATGACAGATATGGTTTTGTTTGTTGGCCTGCATACCATCCATGGAATCAGATAGAAATCTAAGTAAGGAAAAAACATTGCACTGAGTTTTATTTGTGTGGAGTTTTATACCTTAACACAAGACTGAAAGTGTGTTGCACACATACAAGTCTGCCTAGGCACAGAAGTTCAGATTCTGTGATGGTTTTGTGTGAAATGTGTTTGGCACTTGTGAGACAGGATGTGAGCAAAAGAACTGGTTATAGCTACGGGCACTCTGTCCATAGCTGTCCATTTCTGAAACACAAAAGAAGTTGGAAAACCAACAGAGTTTCAATTCACCCTGAACAGTGATCTTCATGCAGAGCTTTGGAAAGTCAGGTGAGATTCCTCCACTGCTGAAATTTTGACCAGTGCTTTCCATTTCTACCAGTTTAGGGTCTAATCCTTTTTTTCCTGCAGCACGAACAGAGAATTGCTTCAGGTTGAAGAACTACTGGGCGGAGGGAAAGGGGTAGGGAACAGAAAATCTTTAGACTAGTTTTACCAGTGAAAGCCCTGTATTGGTTAGCAATAACCTGAGAGATAGAAAACCACCTGTGGAGTTTGTGCATCTCTCACTTTATCAGGCTGAGCAGCAAAGTTCTGGGTCTTACTCACTTTGGTATAAATCAGAGGAAAATTTCTTGACATTGAATTAGTGTAGCATTTGGAGTAGTAGAGGGTGATGGATACAGGCACGGTTTGGTGGAGACCATTTACTTAGGCACTTGTTTCATGTACAATGCCAGCCCTGGAGCCTGCTGACTGATAGAAGGATTCACAATCACCAACTGCATGAATAACCACAGGGGTGGAGTTTCATTCCCAAACTGGGAACTTCCCCTGAGCCAACATTCTTACGTACAAAAAAGTCTCATGAGATGCAGTGTCTTTTCATGTCCTTGGAGAAGTCAAAACTGGGTTTGAGTGGAGAAAACATGGAAAATCCATTTCTTCTTTCAACCAAGAGACCTTCATCTCTATTGGGAGACCCATGTCCTGGTTGCTGTCGACCGTCAGTCTTGAGCAGGAGAGTCATTAAGCTGCGGAGCACTGGTCTGATGGGAACATACGGCAACTGAGGGAAAGATTAGGGCACATTGTGCACAGAAACTGAGGAGAGAAGAGCCTGTTTGTGGCGGGGGGAATTAGGTAATCGCAATGTTACTAAGTCTTTTCTGCTTGATCCTTACAGCAAATACACACTCGGTTTACATGTACTTATACTAAATGGAGCCCACTACCTCTCCACTCTGTTCACTGACACAATATTTTGTGCACCATACTGAATCTGCACAAATTCAATATGCATTTAATGCATCTATCTAGGAGTTACTGTGAAAAAACAAATACCCCAAAACCCAAACAAACCAGGCTTTGTAAACAGATCAGTAGTTCTAGTGCAAAATAAAGTGGCTTGTTTTTACTGAGTGCGATAGATAAAGTCCTTCAGAGATTATGACTTTATGTGAAATGTTCTAGGAATATTTCATGATCGGGTTACTGTACTTTTTTTTACTGCAACATGTGCAATTCACTTGATGTTCTTGTGCAGTTTTTTCATTTTATATTTCATTTTATATGAAAGCTTTTTCATTTACCTGTCCCTTCCCATTATTTATAAAAGCTGTTGTGGTTTTAACAGTTTGAATCTGCATTGTTGTAGTAAATAGCAGCTCTCAAATGTTATGTTTCCATCTTTCAAACGAAGTGTGAATGAACAAGTAGATTCTGAAGGGCTATCAGCTGTCCTGAATAGCAACATTGAGCAACCAAACACAAAAATATCCAGGGAAAGTCTGAATCAATCCAAGCTCGAAAAATTAATAATTTTGATGTTAATCTCAGTGGTGAGAGAACAGTAAGTATTGCTAGAGAGGAGATAGAGTTGCTATTCTGTACAAACCTTCTGGAAAGTCTCACACATCCCCATTCAGTGGTTTCTAAACAATTTTCTTCTGTTCGTTTGTGTTTTACTTTGTTGATGCTTCCGTTCAGAGCCTCAGCAAAGACCACAGCCTGCCCTGAGCTGGGGAGGAAAGTTCCATGTCACAAAGGATTTTAAGGGTCTTTTAAAGTAACATCAGTTTAAATCTGAGGGTAAGTGCATAAATATCTGTGTGTTGGAGGTAATTTGGAACGACATGGTTCAATCCCTCATTGTGACTTTAAAACATGCTATTCTACTACATGGAAAATGTACAGCAACATCCATTCAAATAAGAAACAGTATAAAGGAAGAAAAAGAACACAAAGAATTTAATACCCAGAAGGTAGAAACTTGATTTTAACTCTTTCCTTTCTCCGAATTTCTTCAGAAATAAAATTTCTACAGAGGGTACCCACTTTGCCAAGTATTTTAATTTTGATAGAAATACATGTTCTGGTGTGACACTTGTGCACAGCAATCACTGCAATAGCTGTGGCTCATTCCACAACTTGCTCTGATCACCCAGATGGAAATCCAGACCAATGCCAAGGAGGCTGCTCTGCATTGATAGCACTGAGGCAGAGTTCAGCATCTGGCTTCATCTGGATTACAACAGCGACACAGAGCTATTGGTGTGAGAAAGCACCCCTATTTCAATGTAGAAAATTCCTTGCCTACAGCTCTGTAAATTCAGAGCCACAGTTCTCCCATTCACTTAAATGGGGGGATTGCCTCTGGTTTCTCTTAGTCTCCTTGTGGAGACGAACAGAGTTTCCTCATGGATTTTTTCTTCTGAAAAGTAAAAAAGGAAAAGATATCTCCTATCTTCACTTCTGGATCAAGAGCTAACCTGATGTCTTTAATCCTTAGAGCAACTCTTTACCACCATGCACCTTGCAAGCAATTGCAGGTATGTGATACCAAAGCCATTTCTTGCTCTCCTATAGGAGTAGTCTATACAGGCGTGATACGTGTATTAAGTGCTGGTAGCATGGAGAAAACAATGAAAGCCACCTCTGTTTCTACTTTTGGCCTGCTGGCCTAGCGCATTACAGCTGTTGTTTCCATGGAAGTAAACATTATGGGGATATACTGTGAGATTTGGGGAAAGAATGAGCTATTTTTAGCCTGAGAGTAGCTCATATTCTAACAAAAGTTGCAAAGCGGTGATATAACACCAAGAAAGCCCCATCAGAATATCCAAAATTACAGTCTACAGTTGATTAAGATGATATTTTTTTCATGACTGCAATGTACTACGAAGAAATGTTGCCTGTTTATCCCCTTCTGGAGATACCAGGACTCATGGGGAGCTATACTAGCCAGAGGCCAAGCTGATTGAGGCCACTTTTTATTGAATCCTGGGAGAAGTTCCCATTAGCTTCAGTGAGAGCAAAAGACACCTGAGACATCACAGCTGGCCCTTTTCCCTTCCATAATACACTTCTCTTGATCTCAAGTGATTTACTCCAGTATAACTGAATAGATACACAGGCCTGAAGTATTAAACCTTTCAGATATCACGTTTTGTCCTTAGCACCACCTTCTCCATGGTTTTAAGAGAAATCTAACTTTAAAAAAATCTCCTATTAGCTTTTCTAATGCTGATTTGTTAAAATAATTGGGAAAACATCAGACAAGTGACTTGCAGCCAAGTCTTGTGATAGCATCTTAAAAACAGGCAAAATAAAATACGTCTGTGAGCCAGAAATCAAGGCAAGCTATTCTACACACTTTTTTCTTCTATTTTATGGTTTTGTATTCAACTAATTACACAAGTTCTCATCTGTTCTGTTGATGCAGAACAATTCCTGATGCAGAAATTCGTGCTGCTTGTTTGCACCAGCTTAACACTAGCTAATTTCACAGTCCCAGAAGAATTGCTTTTGATTTATATCAGTCTGAATATGCAGAGATTTCACCCCTCATATCTAACCACCAGCTGCAAATCAAACTTGTGTCTACCCACTGGGGCAAAAATAAACAGACTGCATTTGCACAATCACCAAAATAAAATTACCTCCTTTCTTTCCATATTTTTTTTCTTTTAATTATCTCAGTATTTACATACAAGAAGAGCTTAAATCAATTCACAAGCGTGGCTTCTACATTAAATACTGTCCTTCCAGTCTCTTGCATGCAAAAAGAAGTGACCTGAATATCTTGACTTCTCTGGAATTACTTTAAAGCACAAAAAGCTCTTTGAATGGGTCTAAGTCATTTCTTTTTGCTGCTGCTGCCTCAAGGCAACCCCAGAAAGATGTTCCCACATGGAGGAGGTTTCCTAGGTGTTACAAGTGCGGCTGTGAATGGCTCGCAGCCCCGCTCGCCGTGGCTTAGACAATGCCCATCGATGAAAGAGCCCTGGTTTGCCTCACGCTCCGTGCCACTGGCTTCATAAGGCTTATTCCTGATTTATACCCGCGTACTGAGAGGACAGTGGAGCCTGAGTATCTTCCCAGCAGTTACAGTTTTGGTCCAGCCTGCCCATGAGGAAGAGGGTGCGATCCCCGGCCTCCTTCCCACCACCACCCCACCCAGTGCCCGACCAGACATCTCAGTTCACCCTCGGGAGCTGCCGCATTCAGCGCAACTCTGACACTCGCTGCAGCTAAAGATAGCCGAAAACATTGAAAATCGGCGGGGGAACAGCAGGCTTGGTGGGGATGGGTTTCAAAACCACGGGCCTGTAGAGTTTCTGCCCTGTGCCGTCGGCCTCCTTGCAGAAGTTTGGCACCTCCACCGGCAGCGTGGCCGCACTCTTCCTCCACAGCCCCAGCCCCAGGAAGGGCGATGGGGGCAGGCTGCCCAGGGGCTGGTACACCCCTGGCCTGGGGCACGGGAAGGGGCAGCAGGTCCAGGTGCCCACCCGGCCTGAGATGACCCTGGCAGGGTCCTTCTCCCCAGTGTGCAGGGCAGACTCAGGGGGGCTCTCTGGGCCGGTGGTGTCTGAGCTCCGTTTGCTTTTCTTCCCTTCGTAGGGAGGAGGGTCTCTGGAGACTGGGAGCCCCTCGGAGTTGGAGGGGAAGGCCCTTGCTGGCAGGCTCTGGGCTGGCCGCGGCTCTTCCCAGAAGGAGGCAGGTAGCTGTCGCTTCCTCATGGGCACCTGGTCTGGCCTGGAGGCCTCAGGGTTTTGCTCCTGCAAAACCCGTTCCCCAGTGAGGCTCTCCTCCAGCTCAGCTGTCCGCAGCACCTTCTCGGTGGCAGCCCCACCATGGGGGCTGGGATCAGGTGCCTCAGGCTGGGGGCCGTGGCCCCGGTCCTCAGGCCCCCTGCGCCAGCCACATTCAGGGGGTTTGCTGGGGTGGCACCGTGGGATCCGTGAGTACTTCTGAGAAAACCTTTTGAGCTGCTTCTGCAAGTATTTTCTGTGGTCAACCGACCGGCGACAAGGAGCTGACTTATCCAAAGCTGCTTTGATGTCACTGGAGGCCAGGTTGACGAAGTTCAGTAGGGTTTTTACCTCACTGTCAGATGCCATCTCACTGGATGCGCTGTGTAGAGTTTCCCATGAAAAGATTATAATCCTTCGGACAAGCCTTGACAAACCTGTGGAGCACAATGGGCAGATTTAGAGTGGGAAGCTGTGGTTCAAATAGCACCAAGCAAATAGAGAGAGGGTGCAAGGACATGTCAGACTTCCCAGCCACACAAACAAGGTGTCCGTCAACTCACCTCTGCGCCAGCAATCTCCCATCGGAGCTGCTGTGCTCCCACAGCCCACCGCCCCTCACCACTGCCCCAGTACACACCGGTACAAGCACTGGCTCATGAATGCCTGCCAGCCCAGTGTCTAATCTCGTTAGATAGTGCTTAGGTGGAAAGAAGCCGGGGCAGCCACTCCTGCCTCCCTGCAAGCAAGCGCGGACACTCACCCGGCGTGCGGCGGCTTTTCTCGCCGGTGCTGGCGGCTGCGGCGTCGCTGTGGAGAAGAGCCCCTTCCCCGCTAATCTCGTTAGGCAGGTTACACACCGCCAACCTCGTCGGAGGCAGCCAGGGCCCGCCAGTGTTTGGATGCAGTTTAGCAAGCACTTGAGCAAGCTGAATGAATATCGACTCCGGAGAGTTCGGGGCTCTCCCAGGCCAATCAGAAGCCACTTTACCAAATACAAAGCATCCCAATCAGGCATCAGCCTCCCCCCCCCGCATTCTTTGCCATCACAAATTGTCACCATGGGGACAGCCACAGAAAGACAGCTAATAAATACAATTATTTCCCCACAATTTCTACCATTCTCCCCTATCCTCTTCACCCATACTGAGGCCTTTCATTTTAAAAATGACACAATCCAAAGCAAAAATGCTTAGGATGAGTTAGGAAAGTTTACACACCGTTTTCTCCACAGTCCCTGAAGCTGTCTGGGGGCTGATACTAACCATGCTTCATTGGCACAGGACAATGTAATACGGGGGACCGGGCTAGCCTACTTTTAACCGTTCCCCATCAGAGCCTTTTTTTTTTTAAGGGGAGGATGATGTCAGAAAAAGGTAGGAAAGGAACAAATCTCTAAAGAGATGTGCACATATCCATGGAAAGGGAGCTTGAGCGCTCAAGAATCTTGTCTTTATGTTTGCCCCCTCAATTGAGTTACACAAAAGCTGAATTACCCATTCAAACTACCCGGACAAAAGGATGGAGTTGGATAGTACTCTTGCATCTGTAGTCAAACAGTTAGAGACTTAAATCGAGTCGTCATGATGGAGAAAGAGTTAGACAAAGCCCATAGAATTGCCATCAGCAAACATTTTCCTGTGTCATATTAGCGAGTCTCCATGACTCCCCCTGGCCTGGGGACAATAGCACAAGTTTGCACACTCGACTACTGTCACCCTGCCAACGCTGGCAAGGAGCAAAAACAGGACAATCCTTTAAGGGGAAAGCATGCCCGCTGCAGGGAAGGTAAGAACAGAGGGAAGAAAAGGCGTGTGAAATGCTAATTGAGCTGCTTCCTTTACTGATCCAGAGCCATGTGAGCCCTCCGCCTTCTTGCAGCCTTGTCCCTAAGGGGTGACAATAACTTAATAGCAGAAGAGCTGGAGGGAGAGGAGAGCAGAAGGGCTGCCCTCACTGCACACCGGACACACCAACAACACAGAGCAGGCAGCAGCCTGTGTGCCAGTCTGGGACCTGCTGCCCCCATGGCCAGAGCAGCACTGCCCCCATTCTGCGGCCTGCAGCGCCCTGGGAACGGTGGAGAGAGGCACAGGACATGTGCACCCACCATCAGAGAGGTGCTGCTAGCTCTGGACCAAACATATACATGCCCTGGGGAAGGCAGTGACTGATGTCCAAGGCATTTTGCAATGAAAAGCTAGCTTACTCACATGAGGCATCAAATGCCTGATGACGGCTGAAAACAGCTACACTCTACAGTTATTTTATTGTATTTCTATTAGTCTTATTTTCCTCAGAGAAGGACAAGATCCAGACTGTGCCATTATAACAAACTCCAGGCAAAGGCCTCAGAGATGACCCTTCAGTGTCCCTGTACTGCTGTGCCCGGTGCTGCCATCCTTATTCACATTGTTTCTCCCAATATGACCTAGCCCATATGTGCCAGAGCACCAGCTCAGGTGTTTCAGGTCTAGGGAGGGCCTGGAGCCAGGACATTCTGCAGCAGAAGGTGCTACAGAGCTTTTGGCACCACAGGGGGCTATAACATGGTGGCTGATTTGCCATCACAAATGTGGCTTTCTCCTTCCAGTTTCTATTTCAGAAGCGGTTCATTCCCTGGGAGACTTGAGGCAGCTAGCCCTGCCTGCAGCCTCTACCACCTGTATCATGCCAGCACGCAAATCTCTGCATGATATGCTCCATTCAGCTCATGCTGGTGCAAGGGTCACTTTTCAGTCACCTACCTGAGCATCTATTTTGGGATGCACTAGCCAGGGCCTGGCCTCTCTGTGACCCAACATAGATTCTTCTGTGCACCTGAGGCTACAGGGAGAGGTTTGCCTACCTCATTGAAAGAGATGCACACCAAGGGATCACATCTCTGTAGGAACCAGCTGCCTCCCATGCTTGAGTGCTTGAACCCAACCTGGACACCATGTTGCAAGGTGCAATCTCTTAACAGATCTAGCTGGTTGCCCAAGAGGGTGAGAGAGAGAGACAGAGAAACATGAGACAGATGCCCGGAAGCAAAGGATTGTCTCAAGATGTTAATGGAGTGTCCTCAGAGGCCTGGGAAACTCATGTCACATATTGTGAGACCTTATGTCCAATCACGTGGGCTCAAGAACCCTCGGCTGTGCTCTGAGACTGAGAGCTAGTGGGCCAGTTAGACTGAGGAGTGTCGATCTGGCTTGCCTGCTTACTGGAGGATAAAGGAAACCCAGCACCCCTCCAACACACCCAATGCAGAAGCCCTCTCCAAGCCCACAGACTCCAGCCGTGCCTGTCCCTTTCTGGAAGGACACTTGCCCAGGATGCAGCTCCTTGAGCATCACATGGCAGTGGTGGAGGGCCTCCCCATGCCCCGCTGTGCTCACTGCTCTGGCATCCCATTCCCCTGCAGCTGAGTAACAACGGGGAGCCGGAAGGGAATGAACCGGCAAGCAGGATTCAAAAACAAGAGCAACCCACCCCTTCAAGGTCAGACTCAGGTTGAGCTGCACAGGGTTTTCTCTAAAAGGCCACCGGAGCCCCTTTGTTCCTCGCTGCTCTTGCCATGTTCATCCCAATGTACATGTGAAAGGAACAATTAACAATAGGGCACTCCTCTCCGAGGATCCAATGCACTTTGAAGTGTCCACCAACTAAAGGCTCAAGAATGATACATCATTTTCCACTGTGAACATGTCAAACTAGTACAGCAATTGAAAAAATGTCTCCACATGCCTTCTCAGCATGCAGACAGGGACCAGCTGGAGAGCCACTTCATATCCGACATGTCACCCCCTGACAGCTGTCTTCTTGGGAATTTTTGGTATGTGAAGTTTTCTAACTCCCTTTTTTAAGTAAAGCACAAGAATAAATCCATTCACTTCAAAGTTTCAGTCAGGCCTCTTCTAAACGTGTAGTATTTCCTTCAAAACTGAATAAAGGAGACAGAAAAGAAGATTTTCTTACACAAAAATACCTGGGAAGTGCTTTTAAAGTGTCACTCACCATAAGTGATGTCAATCTTTAGCCACTTCGACACCAAACCCTCTCACAACTTATTTCCAGGCTGAGGGGCTCATTCAGCAAAGGTATTCCAGCATCAGGCTGGCTTGGACCATGTGAACAGACTCACTAACTGCGACACACACCATTAGCTGGGGTAGGGTTCCCTCCAGTGTAAATGCCCTGAGAAGCTCAAATAGCATGAACACCCAAATCACTGCTGTTATTTTAATGGTCTGTAAAGCAAAGAACAGCTCAGTGAACAGCAGAGCAGTACAGAGATAATACAGAAGTCACTGTCTTGACACTAGTTTACTCAAAATACTTTTTCCTCCCCTAAATTAGAGCTTTTTGTCCATCCTAGCCCAAGCAACAGGTGTTGTCACAGGATATACCCTGCCATCAGAGTAACAACTCCGTGTATCTCACGGTACACTTTCTGAACTGAAATCACCTCTCGGTGACTTCTTGCTCTCACTGATATGGGGCATCTGTTTGCCTGAGGTACACATCTGTATGATAAGCACATCTCTTCCCTACGGGTGTTTAAACTAGGCAATCTCCCTTAATTTAAAAAAAAAAAAAAACCACCACAAACAAACTAACAAACAAAGAAAAACCAGACCAACCAAACAAACAAAAAAAACATACCCAAAACCTTTCAGATTTTAACTTGACAAATAACATATCTTAAAAATGGTCAAAAGTTTTTCTTTAGAAATTACCTAGAGATTTTGGAAGAGGCGAGGCGAGGCGAGGCGAGGCGAGGCGAGGCGAGGCGAGGCGAGGCGAGGCGAGGAGAGGAGAGGAGAGGAGAGGCGAGGCGAGGCGAGGCGAGGCGAGGAGAGGAGAGGAGAGGAGAGGAGAGGAGAGGAGAGGAGAGGAGAGGAGAGGAGAGGAGAGGAGAGGAGAGGAGAGGAGAGGAGAGGAGAGGAGAGGAGAGGAGAGGAGAGGCGAGGCGAGGAGAGGCGAGGCGAGGCGAGGCGAGGAGAGGCGAGGCGAGGCGAGGCGAGGCGAGGCGAGGCGAGGCGAGGCGAGGCGAGGCGAGGAGAGGAGAGGAGAGGAGAGGAGAGGAGAGGCGAGGCGAGGCGAGGCGAGGCGAGGCGAGGCGAGGAGAGGAGAGGAGAGGAGAGGAGAGGAGAGGAGAGGAGAGGAGAGGAGAGGAGAGGAGAGGAGAGGAGAGGAGAGGAGAGGAGAGGAGAGGAGAGGAGAGGCGAGGCGAGGAGACGCGAGGCGAGGCGAGGCGAGGCGAGGCGAGGCGAGGAGAGGCGAGGAGAGGCGAGGCGAGGCGAGGCGAGGCGAGGAGAGGAGAGGCGAGGAGAGGCGAGGCGAGGAGAGGCGAGGCGAGGAGAGGCGAGGAGAGGAGAGGCGAGGCGAGGAGAGGCGAGGAGAGGAGAGGCGAGGCGAGGAGAGGAGAGGAGAGGAGAGGAGAGGAGAGGCGAGGAGAGGAGAGGAGAGGAGAGGAGAGGAGAGGAGAGGAGAGGAGAGGAGAGGAGAGGAGAGGAGAGGAGAGGAGAGGAGAGGAGAGGAGAGGAGAGGAGAGGAGAGGAGAGGAGAGGAGAGGAGAGGAGAGGAGAGGAGAGGAGAGGAGAGGAGAGGAGAAGAAAAAAAATTCCATTGTTTTGTGGACAATTTCAACTATTTTTCCCCATTTGGGTCACTATCCTGTGATTCCTTGTTGAGCCTAATAAATGCACTTTGAAGCAAAGGGAAAATGGGGCTCCAATTATTTTGAAACATCATAAGAAAATAAGCTGGAAAATTCTCAGATGGGCCAACTATGAATCATCCGTTTTCTTTATCCATTAAGGGCAGATAAAAGCAAAGATGTTTCAGTTGTGTGACATCTTTTCACTCACCTGCTGTTTCCTAAGCTTCTGCTCTGTCTTCACACTTGGAAACAGAGAGAGCAAGGGGTTTGATTACAGCCAGGAGCCTGAGGGCAGGTGATGTTGGCTCATGTTGAAACCAGAAGTATTGGCCTGGAGAGGAGAAGTATTAGGATGGAGGAAGACCACTAAAGCTCTTCCTCAGGGGTCTTGATTTTAGATTTCTTGTTGACAGTGACTGAAGTGGAGAGATGTTAATGATGCGCTGATAGCATAAAAGTGGAAGATGTTACTTGACATCATGCTGCAGGAACTGGGTGTAAATGCAATGGGAGAGGAAAGAATTGTAGTAACTCCGAGCCATGCACCTCAGGCACTGATAGCAGGAATTCCAGCCATAAGGGGAGATGTCACTGTCTGGAAATGAGAAGAAAAAACAGGTCATAGGCTGAAAATTAATCCCTCTCCATTCAGTCTGATCTTCAAAGAGAGGGCACTGATGGAGTTCAGGTCTCCAAACAGGCTGTCCTCGGGACTCAGAGCATGGCCCCAGCTTGGAACGTGAGCCTGCCCATCCCAGGACTGGCAGGTTCATTTTGAAAGGGAAAAAATCCTTTCTGTTACCTTCATAAATATGTCTAAGGATGAAAATGATCTGTGAGAAAAGTGGTGTGGGCAAAGCTAGCAGCCTGGCTGCCAGTGCAAGGACCTGAAGGACATCTGGGACAGGAAAATGGTGACTGTGGTTGCAGGTCTGTGGTCCCTGTCACCAGCCCCCAGGGGATGTCTGACAGTGTGTGCACAGGGGCACAGCCAAAGCCCTCAACACCCCTTCCCGCACCCCAGCATGCAGGCTCTGCAAGCAGCACTGGGGATGTCTCGCCTGGGCACTGACCGTCACACAGCCTGATCCTGCCCCAGAGCTGACTCCTCTGAGCTCAGGGAGGAAAGAAGGAAGAAGAATATGGGATTTCTCCCCAGATTCATTCTGTCCAGTTGTCCCCTTTGCCCTCCCTCCTCTTCTTGTCAGAACCAACACCTCTGCTCCGAGGAGAACAGTAACCTGGCACTCCCACCAGACGAAGCTTTGACTCATTGCTCCCCCCTTCGCTTTTTTCCTCTCGACAATCTGCTTTGACCTGAGTGACATCCTCTCTTTGCTTTCAATCCCCGATTTTCTGCACTTGGGGACAGACTTTGAGCAGACACTAAGTGCTGAGGCCACGCAGAGGCAGCAAGGGGGGTCGCTGCTACCCTGCAGCCTGCCATTCAGGCAGATGGTGGAGGGGGCCGATATGAATAGCTCCTGTCAGTCTTATAGAGTGAACTTTACAATTGTGCTACGTGTTGGACTGCACGTGACTAATGCCATTCTTCTGCAGGCTGCAGAAAGGACACAGCTGTTTATTTAAGGAAAATTTATTTTTTTTCTGGGCAGAAAGAACCACCCATGGCAATATTGTGTCTATGTATCCAATATTACACTCCATAATTAGGTATGATCAAAGCCCATCCTGTCTTCCACTGTTTTTCTTTCTGGTAAATTAGGTAATGTTTAAAAATAAGCCTGGCCTTGGTTTGGTCCTTCTGGAGGTTTAAATCCTGCCTCCCCACAGAGCAGGTATGCACTGAGAAGCAGCAGCAGGGCCAAATATAGGTTTCTTCACATAATTCTGAAGTAATTATTTCAATATCAGTGATGAGTTCAGTGCAAAAAGCTAAACAGAGCTCCTGTTGACAAAAAATAGTGCTACAAAAAGGATTTAAAAAATACAGAAACTAATACAAGCATGTGAAAAGGTGAAGACCTTCTCTTAAAAGCTGCCAAAAAATGAAAAGCACAGTGAGATCTGGACAGGAGATGAGATGAGATGAGCCTGAATCTCGAGTCTATGGTACAGAAGAGCCATGTCAGACTGGATGGGTAGTGCTCCTCCCGCCCACATTTTGGATGGGCTCATAACCCTGTTCACTGCTCCACTCTCTTGGACAAAGCTTGTCCACACAGGTGTTTCTGTAGTGAAATCAGTGTCAGTATCTCCAGTTCAGGTGCAGCCAGAAGTGCACCCCTGTCATTCCTGGACCTACATTTCCTTGGCAGAGCCCTGCCCTTGCCCCACAGCCCGGTCGGGGTGCACCTGCAGCCGGATAGACCTTGGCAGTGGGACGAGATGCAGCAGATGCAGGTAGTGCTGCCTTGAGCTGGCCCTCTATGGCCGTCTGGCCATGAAGTTGCAAGCAGGCAGCAATCTAGCAAGGCACCAATGGTTGGCTATATTGGTGGCTATCTCTCATATTTCCTTCCGCCTGCCTCTCTTGTTGCATTTCCAGACATGCCCACCAGGGCTGCTGAAACCCCCTGTGGAGTGTGGAGCAGGACAAGAGCTTTGTTTTGACTGGTGGTGAGCATCACCTGCAGAGCTGCGGGTGCATCAACTCAGCGTTGGGGGAGCTCAGGGAGGATGAGCTTTGCTTAAAGCACCTTTGCCATCCCTGTGCAGGGTGAGCAAGGTGCTGTTTGAGCAAGGAGGGTGTCTTCACTCCCCTTCCTTTCCTCTCCTCTCATTAATGGGTCACAGTGGCTCTAACATACTGTTTCTGTGGCATTGCAGTCCCAGCTTCAGACTGTGTTTGCGCAGCAGAAATTACCATCAGACCCACACTCGTTTGAGGTACTTCATACATAACATTGATAAAGAGAATAAAAACTAGCCCTAACTACTATTTTAGTTTCCCTCTGTTGAGAAACAAGTTAGAAATAACACAGGTCTTTATTGTCAAACCAGAAAAAAATCCCTCCTAGTATACAATGACAGCTAGAAATAGCTGATGAACCCTCTTCTTGGACCCTCTTCCTGGACCACATCTTCAAACTCTCCTGGTGGTTTGCAGTATGGGAGCTACCAGGGAGCCCTTTCAGACCCAAGTGTCCCTTCTGGAGAGATGTTAGGATGAAGGCTCACTGTCCAGCCTAGTTTCACTGAATTATCCATGCAGAAGGCCTAGCAAAAATTCCAGAGAGTCCTCTAAATCTTCTCTACGCTGTCTGTTGTCTTGACTCTTAACTTTAGCACCATTCATAGTTTGGGGAATTCAGCCACCTTTGCTGTAGGCAGCAGTTGTTTGAGGAAGCAGCACCAGCCTGCACTGAGTTCAGTGTTATCCCTCCATCTCAGTTTTGGAAATGTACTTCTCTAATGTTGTCCTTATGCTTCAAAGGAGTGTGGAAAGGTGATGAGGGCTGCAGTTCCTGATGAGGCTCACCCCAGAAACCCTTAGAAGAGTCTGTGGGAGGTGACTGCCAGGAAATATGAACTGCATTGTGCACTTGTTAAGCAACCTGGGGACAAGGAGTCTTGCAGGGTCTGCTTTTCTGCAAGATGGGTGGACGAAGAAAGTTCAGTGGGAGAGGCAATCGTTATCATGCAGACTGGAGAAACAAGTGCTTTGCTGCAGTGCTGACTGCCGTCCTCCCCACTGCACTGGCAGTGCCCAGATATGCACCCTTATGATGTGCACCTTGGGGATGAGCTGGTGTGCCAAGGTCTGTGATGCAGCTGATTAATGGGCTGCCACAGTTACATGGCTATCGGCAAACACCTGTCTGCTGTGTGCCTTCGTTCTGGACATCCATGCCTTTCCCAGGGATGCGCTGATATATTTGTACTGCAAAGCCACAGAGCAGAAGGGAGTACTACTCATGTCCCGATGAACCAGCTCTAGGTGAGGGCAAGACTGTAGCTTTTCGGGAAGGGAGGTACCGACTCCCAGACTGGTTTCACAGCAAGATCTACATGTGAGCAGCGCGGTCATGGGTGCTGTGCTCTTGAGGGCCATTGCCCTGGTCCCCCAGAGCCTGAGGGCAGGCGGGGGGCTGCCTGTTCTGGGTGAGCCCCGAGCCCGGGCTCCGGCGCGGAGGTGCCGCTAGAGCGCACTGTGGGGCCCGGCCGCTCTCGGCTCCGTCCCTGCTCCGCTCCCGGCTGCTCCGGGATGCTCCCAGCTCCGCTACGGGCTTAGTCGCGGCTGCTCCCGGCTCCGCTCCCGGCTCCCTGGAGTTTACACTGCTTGTTTTGCTCTTTGCTGTGATCCTCCCAGCGCGGTCCCTGACTGGGCAGCAGCAGCCAAAGCAGCACTATTACTCCGGCCAGAAAAGCCAACACCAGGGTTTGAATTATCGTTTATAACAAATTTAAAATTCCCTTACCCCTCTTCTCACCCTATACTCCATGATGCTGGAGTGCATTTGGGCGGTGTTCTCTTGGCACAGTGCTACTTCTGAAATGATGTGCAGTAAGAGAAGCCATTGCAGGCAATCAAACCAGTCTCCTGTGTTCAGGAGTCCTTTGCACAAGCAAAAGGTTCAAAGATGCCTGAGCAAAAGCCCATCAGTTCACTGGTGCCTCAGTGTGCTCAGCACCTTCCAGGTGCTCAAGTCCAGCTCCTTGGGATCAATTCCTCATTCAGAAAGCATCAGGAAGAGTTTCAGGGGAAAATGAGATCTGCATACATATTTCAGCGAAGAAACTGAACAAATCACAAAGCCGACATTAAGTAAGCATCAGTGATCAGAATCAGTCTCTGCTGGAGCGCAGGTGTTTGCTGCAGTAGTTCTGGGCTCATTTATCCCACTGAAGACAAATTTGAGCTGTGTGTGGATTTCTACAGGTGCCAAATTAGGTTCCCCCATGAGTTTTCTGCTAAAAACACAAGAGCTGGGTACTTGGAGAAGATTAGCACTCTGCTTGTCTGGAATAGCATGATGTTTATGTCCACTGGGATTCCATATGTGTGTGTTGATGGGAGGCATCAGGGTTTGATATGTGCTCCTGGAAAATGTAAAGGACTTAGAACAAGAGACCAATATGCTGAAATTTTTTTTTAAAAGCATGTTTATTTGCCCTATACGGTCTCTTTAACCATCTTTTGTAGAGAGAATGCTAATAAATAATACAAATATTTTGTTTGTTTATGACAAATAGCAATATGAATATACTGTCCAAATTGGGTGGTCAAACCAATTTTTGCAAGTTTGATGCTAAGTCTGTCATTTATCTTCTTTTCTTTCTGCCCCCGGTGGATTTGGCACATAGGAAATTCTGTCACTCTTGCACAAGATGGATCTGTGCATCAGGGGTCTGTGCATCAGGCTGCCAGCTCTATGTGAGAGACAGTGGTACTGGGAAGCCTGATCTGATCCATTATGAGTACCATGGAAATTAATCTAGATAGATCATGCTTTAAAGTAACACTTTACTCACAAAATTCTATAATCAGTGGCACATGGTGAATGGAAAGTACTTGTAGCTATTTCTAATAGTAGCTTATATGTCTGTTACTTGCAGTGTGATTTGCACCTTAGCAACAAAATCTAAAAGGTTTTTATGTCTGATGAGGCTTTTATATCTGAGGAGGCTTTTATACCTGAAATACTTAGTCAGAATTTGTGTTATTTTCCTCAGGAAGTGTATTATGGAGCCAGGTTGCAAGGACAGCAGAGGGTGGTACAAGCAATACTTTGGCTCAGCTTTGTCAATCTTCAATTTAGTGACTGCTGTTTGTTCTAGCACAGAGGGACGGTAAAATAAACTAGAAGAAACCAGTGCCTTGCCAGTTTGCCAGCCTGGCTGAAGCAAAGCCCTGCATCTGCTTACCAGAGAAAAATCTCTAGACCGTAAAGCTGCCTGCACTGAAAGTAAATGCGAAAAGGAAGGGTCAAAACACAGCTTGCTTCCTTCTAGGAGTCTCCTTCCCACCTACACGAAGAGGTATAACCATATATGTGTGTTACTATAGAGTGAACACATGAGCACAAGCTTATGTGCAACTCCACAGATGTCAACACAGACTTACTGAGAAGGACTCTGTTAAATTATCATTTGATTAGTGGTATGACTTCCCTCTACTCCCCCTTTTTTGGTCAATAGTTTTCAGAAAGATGTTACTCCACAGTGTTACATGCTCAACAGAATGCTAATTCCAGCACTCCAGGTTTACAGTGTGGTATATTTATAACTGTTCTCCAGTTGTAACTGTTAGAACTTAAATTTTGAATACTGAAGGAGTCCTGAGGCCTGACCCAGTGGAGAAATGAGCTTCAGCCTAAGAGCTTAACCTACATGTACAGGGCTCTTCTTTTAGGGGTTAGTTTTGCTGGAAGATGCGAAAGGTTGACATTTTCTGATAAACTAATAATTATATCTGCATTATTCCCAGGGCTGGAGCTTTTACGGCAAGGTGGAACATCTTTCATCAAAAAGAAGCGTGGACAGCCTCTGGAAAGCAGACCCTCTTGGATAAATTGACGTAGATCAAACCACAAGGATGAGATGGTATTCAATTAAGTGTGCTAAAAGAGCTCAGATATTAAATTGCTGAGTTACCAATGCAGATCTTACACCTGCCTCCACCCCAAGGAACAAAGGTGAGTAACATGACAGATAGTTGTATGAATAGCGGAATAAATAAAGCAAGATTTCCTCTGGACTGGGGACAGATTTACCAGAGGAGTGCCCCAAGGCTTATGCTGAGATCAGTGCTGTTCACCTTCTCTGTATGTGGCATGTCAAAGCCGGTGAATACTGGCAAAGTTTGCAGATGATACAAAATTATTCATAATAATCAAAGCTAAAGCTGACTGTTGCAGAAGGAGCTTATAATATCAACTGACAGTGAAGTGCCAGATGAAATTCAGTATTGACAAGTACAAAGTAAGGCACTTAGGGAAAAAATAACTCTACTTATACATCTGCAGTGACAGGCTCTAGATAGCAACACTCAAGAAAGATCTTGGGTAACTGAAATTAAGGTATGAGGCTTCTGAAAACATCACTTATTGACTTGCAACAATTGGATAGTAGGAATTTCTGAATGAGAGAACACAATAAAACACAATAAAATAGAACAGAAAACAGTATTACAACACTGAGCCAATAACTTCAGAAAATATATAGAACAGGTAGCAAGGATGGTCAGAGTTTTGAAACAGGTTTGAGGAAAGACTAAATTAGAGCTTTTCAGCTGAGGGGACTTGATATAAGTGCATGAAATCACCAATGGCACGGAAAAGGTAAAGAGGACAAGGTTGTGTTTCTTCAGTGCAAGTATGAGGGGTAACAAATTTAATTATCATGGAGCAGGTCTAAACCATAAGAAGGGAATTGAAGCATTAAATGATGGGACTTGTTGCCAAAGTACAAATGAGTTTATAAAAGACTTGCAGATTTGGGGTCCTGGAGACAATTCAAGCCAGAGGGAGAGACATAAAATCACATTCTTTCTTGTTCGTTTGTTTTCAGATCCCATCAAGAGTTCAGATGTGCTAGTTCAGTGACACAGTGTCTTCATCTAGGGCTGACTATGGGGTCTAAGACATAAACAAAGTAGGTAGTTCTTGAGGGCAGTCCACAGCTGGCAGCAGCCAGATGTGAGCCTGGCAGGAGGAGTAACCGAGCGACATGTTCGTGTGGCAGCACAAATTCAATTTTGCTCAACTCGCTACTGAGTCTTGAGCTACTCTGCCTGGTTTGCAAACACAGGGGAGGTGTGTTCCCACTGGAGATAAAAAGCACTCAGATGAGGCTGTTTCTGCTGTCCCATTTTATTCATACAGATTTCATGACCACATTTGAGGACACATTTGATATACAGACAAAACTAAAGATTTTGAGATTTCCCAGGAGCAAGACAAATACCCATCTTCAGCCCCATGAACCTTCAGATACTGCAATGAAGTGTTCGTTAGGAAAACTTCAGTTGCCTTCTTCTCCAAATAACTCAGCTTTGATAAGTGCAGCAGGATTGATCTCTGCTGTGTGTCCCTTAACTGAGTTACGATGTATAATCCTCCCTGGAACAGAACATTTACATTCCACTGACCTACTTGAAAAAAATGTATTAATTTTAATTTATGTAAAATTCTCCGAATAGAAGAGTGAGAGAAGAGAGGTGATGTCTTATTTGCAGTCCTTGCCTGCTTGGAGCTAGAAGAGAAGTCCGGCTTTTTAATCAGGATTTTTGAAAATGCTGAAGTGTTTCAATGGGTGGCTTGTTCATGTTAATCCAGGCACAGCTTTCTTACATCCCATTTTAGCTCGTTGGGTCACGAATGAAACATGTGCCATCGACCTGTCTCCTCTTCACTGAGGGATGCCTCTCCTCCTCTGGGGACCATAGGGATGTGCCAGGGGCAGTTTGATGCAAGAGGGAAAGCAAAGGCTTTACGCAGACACCTCATTTCCACTCCCCCTGTTGCACACCTCTGTGAGACTGATCACACAGTGCAGGGATTGAGAAATGTTGTTGTTGAGGGAGGAGCTTAATGGTGCATCTTCCTACATGGGCTGACCTGAAGATCCTAGAGAGTGTGGTTAGCCCACAGCCCCAGTGCTGCAGTGCTCACAAAGACCATATTTTGAAAGCTGGTTGTGTAGCCTAAAGTTTGGCTGTTGAGTCACTTCATCCATCTCAGTGAGTCAAACACCACAGATACATTTACAAAAAGCACTGAGTGGAGGGTGGTTTTACATTGCTTCAGCATGGAAAAAGAGCTGGAAAGATGTCTCATGTTTGAACTGCCTTTAGTAAGAATTACTTGTGGGGTGTTGACTCAGCAATGTTTCTCCTACTCCAGCCAGCCAGGCCTTTTTCCACATAGGAGGCTGTCAGATCAAGGAAGTGGTAGGAACCATCATTATTTGCTCAGCAGGCTCTTCAGGAGCTTTTCATACCAAAATGGCTTAGGTTCAGGGGAGAACAATGATGTTCAAGCCATCTTTTCCTTCCTTCCTTAACTCCTGCATAAACAGTAAGTTTGAGGCAGCTGAAGGCTCAAACCCAGCAGCCAAGGGGACTTTTCTTTTGCCACCCAAAGCAGGAGCTCTGCGAACCTAAGCAATGCTGCAGCCATCCACAGGAGCCTGTATGTGACCTGAGGGAGATAGTGATTCAGGGAGATGTTTGGATCCAGATCCTGCCCTGACCATATAGCAAAAACATCAAATGCAACCTACGCTTGCACAGCGCTGCTGCACAGCATGTTGTGTCTTGTAGTCTTTGACAAAAGTTGCCTTGTAAACACAGGAACCAGAATTTTAGCAAATAAGAGGGAAAAGGAAAAAAAATAAGAGTCATCTGCATACAGCAACTTTGTAATTCTAACATCTCCACATGATGTAGTACCCCTGCTGTTTACAGTCTTACACCTTTCTCTGGTTCAAAATCGCCTCTGTTGTAACTCCAGGAATAAGAAAAACTCATCTTGTAGGTGGAAGTAAGCATTTGTGTCTGATGAAGACATCTCAGGGATTAATTTGATCACCAATGCGTAAGGGTAAGAGCCACTGTGCTTACAGGAGATCGCTGCCCACCTGACATGACATTTTTTTCTTGGTTGCTGGTATCTTTAGCTTACAGTAAAGCTCATTTCAGATAGGAAGTACTGTAGACATTTTGCTCATTAGCAATGGAAATGCCATGGTGTGTTCTCAGTAAGGCTCTGAATGTGCTAATCTCCAGCTGTTTAAGGACATGTTCATATTGCTGAAGAAGGGCAATCCCTACACTAGCCTGCAGCTGTTCAGAGAGATATCGTATTGTAAAATGCAGACAGTGATTTGTGACAATAGAGAAATTTTTCTTTTTTCCCAGCTGAAAAGCAGTCGTTTTGCACTCTATCTTACGCAACATGAAAAAGCTATTATGGAAAGTAACCTTTCCCTGTTTTCTAATAAATGGATGCCAGCAACATCAGCGGTACAATATCAGGCAGGTATAAAAAATGAAATGCAAGAAAAGCAAGAGGAATATTGTCCACAAAAGGAAGCAGCCCATCAGGTCCCAGAGCATTTCCAAATACTTATTTGGTAATGTAACCAGCAATGTTAATTTCAAACATTAGAACCCAATTGTCAGCTGTTCAACTTTGATAACTCAGAAGCTGCTAGATCTCCTTCCAGACATACATATACCCTCACAAACTTGTCTTTTTCTGCAGCTGGGCTTTGGCAGAATCTTAAAACAAATATTTTGAGAAAAAGAAATGGCTATGCAATGATACAGCATTCACTAAAAAGATAGAAAAGAGAAATAAATAACATAAATGAAGCAATGTGCATCTCTCTGTAAAATTCAAGCTTTGGAGGAATCTGGCAGAACAGATAGAATTTTATTAACCATTTTTCCAGGTATGATAGTGCTGAGAAGAGACCAGATTCAATTGCTAGCATGAATAGCCAAGTCTTGGTAAAAGCAGTCTGCAGGTAGAAATATTATTTCAGCAGAATCTTTATTTTCCATGGAGTTTCTCATGATCTTCAGGAAATTAATTTACTCATACTTTGTAGGGATTGTCTCTTATGAAACTAGTTTGTTTTCAGAACTAACTACATGTTAAAGACTGTCATTCGGCAATGTCACTCTAAGGGCAAAGCTGACAAAATTATTTCTGACAGAGAAGATTGTTCCAAATCCTAGTGGTCTTCTATGATGGAGTGACTACATCAGTGGACAAAGGAAGGGCTACAGATTTTGTCTATCTGGACTTCTGTAAAACCTTTGACACAGTCCCCACAACATCCTTCTCTCTAAATTGGAGAGATATGGATTTGATGGTGGACTGTTTGGTGACTGAGGAATTGGCTGGATGGTCACATCTAAGGGGTAGCGGTCAATGTCACAATGCCCGGATGGACACCAATAACAAGAGGTGTCCCTCAGGGGCCCGTACTGGGACCAGTGCTGTTTAATATCTTCATCAATGACATAGACAGTGGGACTAAGTGCACCCTCAGCAAGTTTGCGGATGACACCAAGCTGAGTGATGCACATAACACACCTGAGGGACAGGATGCCATCCCAAGGGACATAGACAAGTTTGAAAAGTTGGCTCATGTGAACCTCATGAGGTTCAACAAGGCCAAGTGCAAGGTCCTGCACTTGAGTTGGGACAATCGTGAATATCAATACAGGCTGGGGGATGAAGGGATTGAGCGCAGCCCTGCAGAAGACTTGGGGGTACTGGTGGATGAAAAACTGGACATAAGCTGACAATGTGCACTTGCAGCCCAGAAAGCCAACCCCCTCTGGTGCTATATCAAAAGAAGGATGACCAGCAGATCAAGGGAGGCATTTCTGCCCCTAAACTCCGATTTGGTGAGATCCCACCTGGAGTCCTGCGTCCAACTCTGGAGCCCTCAGTACAGGAAAGACATAGACCTGTTGGAGAGTATCCAGAGGAGACCACAAAAATGGTCAGAGGGATGAAGCACCTCTCCTATGAGGACAGGCTGAGAGAGTTCGGGTTGTTCAGCCTGGAGAAGAGAAGGCTCCAGGGAAATCTTATTGTGGACTTTCAGTGTTTAAAGGGGGCTTGTAAGAAAGCTGGGGTCAGACATTTTAGCAGGGCCTGTTACAACAGGACAAGAGGTAATGGTTTTAGACTAAAAGAGGAGAGATTTAGACTGGATATGAGGAAGAAATATTTTACAGTGAGGGTGGTGGAACACTGGAACAGGTTGCCCGGAGAGGTGGTAGATGTCCCATTCCTGGAAACATTCAAGGTAAGGTTGGACGGGGCTCTGAGCAATCAGATCTAGTTGAAGATGTCCCTGCTCATTTCAGGGGGATTGGACTAGATGACCTTTGAAGATCCCTTCCAACCCACACTATTCTATGATTCTATGATTTTGAACACATCTGGTATTTCGTGCAATATAGTGGACACAGCACCCAGATACTTGCTAAGAAAATGAGTGCAGATACTTGAGTGTCACACCTCTATCATCAGGTAGGATTGCTTTAAATAGAGGTGGACCAGTGTGCCAGATCCTGGACCTGACCCTGTTCCCTATGCAAGGTCTCTACCAATGCAGGCAACTCGAGGGACCAAACTGGGGATGACGCTAAATGTGTTTTGAGGGAAGAAGCAATAAATCTAACAAGAGTATGGAAAGGTTTACTGTATCAGCTGAATTGGCCTACAAGCATGGTGTGATCCCAGAATATCTATGAAGAAAAGTGTCCATGAATAGCTCTTGTCGTTTAACTTCTGTGTGCCACCTTTAGGCAGGCTCAGTTGAATACTACCAAGGATTTCTGGCATGGTAACCTTGCTGGCTTGATGCAGATGCATCATTAATTCATGCTATGTCAGTTCAGCTAGGTCACATTCTGTCATTTTTGTTTCTTGATTGGATGAATGAAACCTTTAAAATGGGATGTAGCAAGTAATGAATACCCTGTTCATACAGTAGAGTAATTCTTGGTTTTGTGTGTGACTGACTATGCAAACAAGATTACATCCAGGCCAGTGCAGCCAGCCACCACGGGCTGAATGCAGCATGCCAGCTGCAAGCGGAGTCTGAAAATGTCATTGCAGACCTAGTCCAAATGTTCTGAATGAAATGTCCCTCTTTTACAATGCTTGTGTAGGGAAAAAAATTAAATGGCCCTACAAAATGATCAGCACTATCATCTGTCTTGGGGCTTTAGGGGGTTTTGGTTATGGCTTTTTTATTAATTTTCTTTTTCTTTTAAATTAACAGTGACTTTTAAAAACCTTTTAAACACCTATTGTCACCACTGGATGATATCTGATTTTGTTATATGGATGTCTTTCCCAGGAATAGCTGTTACCAAAATAATAAATAAAAATAAAGAAAAACACAGTAAACTGAATTTGAGTTAAACAAATCGAACATTTGAAAATTGAACAAATTCAGAAGGCTTTAGTTTCTTTTTTTCTAAAATTACTTTAGTATTTTAATGCACAAGCATGCCCATCAGTTTTGTAACTGAACCTCATTGTCCTTTGCTTTAGTTTCCTGTACAGGCTGAGCTTCAGTCGTGAAAATCTGTTTGTTAAACAATTATAAAGGAAGGGGGGGAATTTTCTAGAAATATCTGAACAAATAACAAGTGTATGGACCAGGAACATGGACGAATCCAGCAGCATTTGGGGGTTTTCACAAATATTTACAAGTGCTGTTTGCAGTGTGCAGGCAGCCCTAATCACCAGTACAAAAGCCGTATCAGCCTGGTGTTTAGCAACTGTGGTGAGCATTTAGAGTCTGAATGCTTGTTGGCTCTAGAGAGATGGCTTGGTAGTGGGAATATTGATTTGCAGGCAGAAGATTTAGATAACCCATTTCCAGAGAGGCTTATAGAAAAAATAAGTTCTGATTGCTGTGTATTTTACACAAAAGAGGGCTGCACTTTGGTTAGTTGCATCTGCATTTTACACATCAGAAGCTGAATAGCTTTCTTTAAAAGCTGCCATTTGCCAGACTTCACACTATTCTGCTTCAGGCAGATGGAAGCAATGCAAAAGGGTGTAGAAATTCATTTTATTGGTGCAATTGATACAGTTGAAAAAAAAGCGGGTAAGCTTTTGAACACACGGATCATTTTTTAGATATGAAATAGGCATCCAGCTTCAAGCTGAGTTTAGTTTAGTTACGATAATTGATTAAACAACTGCATTGACTGATTATGAGCAAAGGCTGGTTGGTACCCGTGGAGCAGGTGAATGAAGCAAAAGGAGACATGACAGCCCAGGGAGTAACAGCTAACCCCAGAGCAGCTTTGTGAGGGGAAGAGAAGACATTTTCACATATCACAAAACTAATGTCTTTCCTGGGCTGGTAATGCCTAGTCTCCAGCAGAGCCGTGATTTTTCTAGGTAAAGGAACTAACCTGTTGAGTGCACTTATCTGCTGGTGATGAGGAAAATGGAACAGATCCTTCACAGTCTTATAGCAAGCAGATCATATTAAGTGCATCTGATCAATGAAATACATCCAGGCTGTCTGACATGTCTCTCAAATGCTGAGATGTTTATTCAAAACAAGATCGTGGGGCAGAATTAAAGACCAGGGGGAATATATGCGGCTAATATTAATTTTGTTAGGAGCTTGCTATAAAGCTGCTTGCTATAAAGCTGCTCTGGGTCAGGGCTCCAGGTCCCTCCTCCTGATCCTCTCTACTCTCCTGCACCAGAACTGCTTTCTCTATGGGTCCTTCTTCTCTTTGTATTTTCCTCTGTCAGGGACTGATATTATTTCTATCATCTTGCAAACAGCTCTTATGTAGAAATAAAAGAAAGTAGGATCTCTCACCCCTATGTTTGTCTTGCTAAAGGGAATTATCTGAATAGAAAATGAGCACAAGCAACACTCATTTACCATGAAAAAAGCAAGCTGGAAAGCATCAGGGAGATGCAATGAATGAACTCCTCTTGCTCATGGCTGACTGGCCTTGTTATTAATATAGATATAATGAAGTTAAGCTTCTCTATTAAGTCAGCAGACCAGGGCTATTGGTTACACTTCATTTCTAAGTAACAGGCTCATTTTTCAATTACGTTGTAATCCACAGTGTCTTTAAGTGCCTGGAGAATGCAAGAAGTTTAAAAACATCTCACTGAGGATGCTGAAAAGTTTCACTCTAACACTCAGTACAGAAAGACCACATTCACTGGCTTGTGATTCATGTATTCCCTGTTCCCAGATGAGGAAGCTGATTACACCCATGCAGATTGGTATTCAAAGTTTGTAATAGAAAGTAAGTAAAGATCATCCTGAGAATATGACTAAAGTTGTCTGCTTAAAACCCTCTGCTGGAACCCTCTGAAAACCAGGTTACCTGGGTGTGCTCAGCAGCCACATACTGGTGTGCAGATGCAATTTTGAAGTGAAAGGTGTTAAAGCATCTCTATCTCTTCCTCATGCCTCTTTGTCCCTGGTGCAAGCACTGGACCATTTTGAATCTCCACCTATTGCTGGGGCATAGAGCCACTGGAATCCATCCTGGGGCTGGTGGCCACCCAGGGGAGCAGGGCAGCAGCACCCTCATGTCACCTGAGTTTCTGGGTATGATGGGAAATAGCATTACCCGAGGATGCTGCTGGACACTGATGAAAGCAAAATGCAGCCTATGCTATTGGTATCTGGATCACTCTCCATATATACTGTATACATCCAAGCACACAGGCTTGCCCAGGTCTCAGCAGTGTGTGTTGCCTTCCCCTGCTGTGCACAGAGCTGAGGCTGGGTACAGCCTGTCTCACAAGGCTGCTTCTCTCATCAGAGTCTCCTTCCCTCTCGGTGTCCTTCTTTTTGTCTGTTCGATTTAGTGATGTTTTGATGTATAGGAGCCAAGAGTCCCAGCGAATTCTCTCAGTTGGAAATCTTGTGCAAAGGAGATGGTCAATGGTTGCCCAGGAGGGTGAAGCGTGACAGCAGAGGGAACAGTTGGCTCCAACTTAAGGAGCCAAGACAAATGTAATGGTGGTTGGCAGGAGGATAGCATTTCCCTTGCCAACAGCCTCCCTTTGCCATTGCTTGGGGGCACCAGACCACACATGAGGCCTTGCTTGGCCTCTTCAGACCTCTTGGATATGCATATTAGTAGGGTGTTAAGGGATACCCTCCTCTCACTATTGCTGGCAGAGAACCCAGGCCCAGATCCTCACAGCTACTGCCGTACTCTAATTAAATTTCAGCAGCAGTAGCTTGCCACGTACTTTTCCTCTTTTATGTCAGCTGAAACCTGGGCCATACTAAACTCCTGCAAATCCCTTGAGTGTCTTTGAAGTTCCAGCATCTAGGTCAACACCCAGAAGAGACTTCTGCCTCTCCTGGCCCTTGTGATATCAGCTCACCTCTCTCTCATGCAGCAAAAGTGATGTCCTGTCCTGGTGCCCTTTGTCTACTCTGGGGATCTTCAACTGGCAGAGCTAAAATACTTGTAAAGATGTCCTGGGGGTGGGTTGCCATATTCTTAAACAGGAGATGGCTTTTGCAGCCTGGTTATCATGGGTTATCTGGTTCAAGCCAGCCTAAGGTAAAAAACAAATAAAGCAATATATTCACAGCCTCAAAATACACAACAAATTTACAATGCTTGCAAAAGATGCGTGAGAAGAAGATAAAATTAACTTCCTATCTAATTTAGTTATGCTAATATTAAATCAAGAAGGTCTCTTTCTCTAGTATCAGTCTAGAGATATCAGTCATCCTGGCAAGGTGGTCTTAAGGGATGATACTGCCACGGCTGCCTCCTGCCTGAGCCCAAGCCCTTTGCTGCCCTTTGCCACAGGCTGCAGCTGTTTGGCCACAGTGCGAGTGTGAGCTGACACACCAGGGAGCAGCCAGCGGCTGGACTCATGGCAAGGGCAGCTGCTTTGCAGCCCGAGTAGGAACATTTTCAGTGCAACTTGCAGGTTTCCACAGCTCAGCATTTACATTTTAACACCTGGGGCTCTTTCAAGTATCACAGACCAACTACGGTAGCTTGAAGCAGCAAAAAGCAGGAAAGATTACTAGGAATATGATCTGTGGGCTGGTTCAGGACAGGGCAGCATGCACACCTCTCTATCAGGGCTTGCACCACCACTGCAGTTCAGCCTCAGTTCAATGTCACAGAATTACAGAATCACAGAATGTTAGGGATTGGAAGGGACCTCGAAAGATCATCCAGTCCAATCCCCCTGCCGGAGCAGGAGCACACAGATGAGGTTACACAGGAATGTGTCCAGGCGGGTTTTGAATGTCTCCAGAGGAGGAGACTCCACAACCTCCCTGGGCAGCCTGTTCCAGTGCTCTGACACCCTCACTGAGAAGAAGTTTCTTCTCTTATTTAAGTGGAATCTCCTGTGTTCCACTTTGTACCCATTGCCCCTTGTCCTATCATTGGTTGCCACTGAGAAGAGCCTGGCTCCATCCTCCTGACATTCACCCTTTACATATTTGTAAACATTAATAAGGTCACCCCTCAGTCTCCTCTTCTCCAAGCTAGAGAGACCCAGCTCCCTCAGCCTTTCCTCATAAGGGAGATGCTCCACTCCCTTAATCATCTTTGTTGCCCTACGCTGGACTCTCTCCAGCAGTTCCCTGTCCTTCTTGAACTGAGGGGCCCAGAACTGAACACAATATTCCAGGTATGGTCTCACCAGGGCAGAGTAGAGGCAGAGGAGAACCTCTCTGGACCTATTAACCACATCCAATGTAACAGAAGTTTGTGGCTGCTGGTCACCTCTCCCAAGTCTCAGTTTGGGCCAGAGGAGGCTGCTTGGGAGGTCTCCAATGCATCCTGCACACCACCTGCTTCCCCAAGACACAAGCCAGCCCCTGAGAGAGGAGAAGTTGCTTTTGCCTCCCAGTCAGGAGACAACAAAGGTCTATTCCCTAGTTCCCACTGGGATAAACCCTCTGCCAAGAGCTCTGCTGGAGCTGCTGAGCAATAAGGAATAAGCTGTCTTGGAAACAGGGAATGGCCCCATGCTTGTAGGGAAAGGGTGAGCTACAGCGAGTGAGCCAAACTGCTCTGTGGAAGATCCCAGTACTCAGTCCAAGAAGCAGAAAACAACCAACTTTTCCCTAATTCGTTTTTTCTCAGTCTCTTGAGTCCCACCCTGGCTGCAAAACTAGGATTTAACCTTATGCTTATCTCTATCTTTCCAAGACAGCCAAGTCTCTTCTAAAGCTAAAGCTGTGGTTACTTCCCCACAATGCAGAAGGAAAAGACTGAACTTTGAGAAACTGTTGGCCAAGCTGAAAGTTTAAACTTGAAGTTGATCCAGTTGCACAACATGTCCATCCATACTTACTGTTTGCAGACATCCAATGCAAGCAGAAAAATTAAATATCTGCTCTACCCTGTTTGAGAGACCCAAATGGTGGGTCTTTGTCAACCTTTGTCTGCTGATCAAAAGCAGTTCAGTTTCTCTCTGACTCTTTCTTGCTTGCTTTGTATCTCTCTGTTGAGGCAGCTCAGCTCCTGCCAGCATGGCAGTAGTGACTTACTGGTCATATTGCGGATAGTAAATCACTGATCATCTCCATCTCCTGATCATCTCCAATGACTTGCACTGCACTGTGGACACGAGCACGTCTTTACCTGGTGTCCAGCTCAATGGGATTTATTGTAAGAGATTTTTTCTCAGGTGGTGAGGCTGTTAGTCAGCCAGTCATCTTTTTCATATGGAGGTGTCGGGGTGTCCGTTATAAGACTGAGCATCTTTGACACTCTCAGAGCAAAGCACTGGCTGCAGAGAACAGCCAGTGACATTTTGCCTCCCTGATTAGGAAGAAGCAGCCTTTTGAATTTGAGAGTGACTGATATTCATGATCTTTTCCTCTCAGAAGTGAAGAACTGTCTTTAAAATGTACTCTGCCTGCGTCTGGAGATGTGCAGCAAGCTGAGCTGTTCTTGAAAACAGGACTTGAAAGGACTCCACTTCTCAGGGTGTTAGTCTGAGACCAAGAACTTGCCCCATGAAGGGAGAAGAGTTGGGAATTTACTCAGCCAGCATCAGAAATAACACGTGAGGGATCACAGGTAGGTAGCTGCACTTTTTGTCTTGCTCAGCTGTGCCTAGCGCCATGGCACCCAGCAGCACAGGCCAGTGAAGGCAGAAAGGATGATGGCTGGAGGAGACCTGTCAGAGTATGTGTGCATGTCCCATATGCCACCATGGGACCACAGGGCAGGACCTGCCCCGGTGCCAGACAGCTGACAATAGCACATAGCTCATTTCCCTCCCAGTGTGCCTTGTGCTGGCATTTTGTGGTGGAAATGTTTCATCCTCTGGGAGGGTTTGAGAGCTAATGCTGCTGCCAGCTTGTTTCGCTAGTGGACTGAAACCCCTGTAGCTGCCATGAGGGTCTGGAAAGCTGAAGCCACATTTTGCAAATCCAGCACACTGTTGCAATCTGCTACCTGTACCCTGCATGAGACAGGGAAGGAACATGTGTGCCTCATGTGGAGGATGAAAATTCTTCCTTAGCACGGATGAATAATTAATGAAAATATGAGTTATCTCTGTGCACAAACTTACAAAGACAATATGCACAACTGAGCAAAGAGGTGGAGAAGTCTTCATCACAGCCACAGGACTCTTCTTAGTTTCATATGTACCTGTAAGTAAACAAATATCTGACAGACTGGGGTGTGATTCTGGTTCCTTGTAGGAACTAGCAATGCCAGGCTTGTTGCCTGCAGTGTTTTCAAAAGTCATGGCAAGATAAAATTCTCTATTAAATTATTAAAAAAAATATCAAAGAGTCAGAGAAGATGATCATGGCAATCTTATGATCATAGTGAACCTTTTAAGCTTCAAAATTATGGCGCTATAGAAAGGTTATTATTTTCTGTGAAATGTAAAAAATGTCTGCTCATTGCTGCAGCATTATTATGATCATTATCACTAGTAATGCCTAAAACAAAGCAGAGTTTGTTTCCAGTCTACATAGTGGAGGGGAAGTCCTGAAAATTGCAGACCTACAGCTTAGAGTTAAATTAGGGTGAAGATATTTTTATAGCTTTTGGCTTCTTTTAGTGTACCTCACTTTTCATGGATGTTCTTTTCAAGCTGGGGCTCTGCAGATGTAAGTAGACACCACGAAAAATCCGAGGAAACTTTCTCAAATTCATGGATGAACAACTAGTCCTGAGTTTCATCTGAGGCTGTTCCACCTAATTAGGTTTGAAGAGCTTTCAGATCATGATGAATTCATGCACCCTACTTCATTTAAATACATGGAGATGACATTTTTCAGTGCATAATCCTGAGCTCTCCTATTTCATTTTGCATATCTAACAGGAAGGTACTTGGGATCAGCCTGACCCTATTCACACCACCATTATGAGAGCATAACAACTCCTGCTCAGGGACCTCACACAGGGGTGACACCTCAGGACAGACTCTTTTGTGCAGGGAGCAGCACCCAGGGCATTAACACAGGGATGGGGGGGGTAAAGTAACTCCACTGCCCAGCCAGGCTGGGGGGAGCCTGCCAAAGATGCAGCATGTGGCTCTGCCATACCAGCCCCCACCCATCTGAGCAGCAACTCTCTGAGGGTCCCAGCCTCGCCGCAGGGCAGGAGGTTTTCTGAGCTGCATCTCTCAGTCCCTTCCTTCATCCATCCACCAAACTCATGCAAACACAGTGCACATAATGTAAGGGATTTTCAGAAGACAAGGGAGTGGGGGGAAGACTTTGCAAACAGGACTTGGGGCCTGTATTGATAGACAAGTCATTTGCTGAGATTCACAGCAAATAAAGGCTCTTACTTTCAGCAGGCTTCCCATCCAGCTATGTTTTCATGTAAATAAGACTTTTACCTCCATCACCTTCTTGTTCCAGTGGTGGACCTTAACATACCTTCATACAGTTTTTGGGCATGCACTGCTCTGTGGCTTGTATGCCAAGAAAACTGTCCCTGCCTGTGCAGAAGAGCCTTATGTGATGGCACCAGATTCTGTGCTTATTTATACATGGACCTAAGTTTTTTATCTCCCTTTAGTTAATATAAGGACATCTCCACAAGTATGGGGTGATGTGCACCCCAGTTTGCCACACAGGGCTTCCTGTGATACAAAACACACTCCTTCATGGAGGCCTATGAAGGTGCATGGAGTTCCCTGTGATGACAGTGGCAGGGGTTCGGTTAGGTGCACAAAACTCAGACCACTGGTTATATGACCCCAGAGATGTTCCCTCCCCTCTCCTTACATGTGAACGTGGCCCAATCCAGACATCCCATCTGTAGGGTAATCACCGACAAAATTGAAAGAAACCGATGGAGGAGAGCCACCTGGTCTAGAGGAGTTGCAGATGGCTATGGTGTACAGAGAGAGCTATCTGCAGATGGTCAATGAGCCCTGGACTGGCCTAACACTGCCCCCATCTGTGGCAGAAGGTGGTGGAGAAATACGTAGTCTGCACTCAGTCCCAGGTGCCAAGCTCTCAGCCTCCAAAATGCTTTCAATGCTCAAAATGCCCCTCACCAGACCTTACTGCTGTGATAACTGCAGAGGCTTCAGACCCACTATTGCCCGTTCACATCTACTGTGGCTGCTCCAGTATGCCAGCACACCCCAGCCCACCGCCACCTCCTCTCTGAGACCCTGTCCCCACCTCTGCCAGGCTTGCCCATCACTGGTTTGGGATCACAAGTTCTGTTCTGAGGTCCTTCAGAAAGGGCCAAATGGGGAAAGCCAGCTGCAGGCTGTGCCAGAGGTACCCGCGCAGGCCCAGCAGGCACCTCAGTGGCTTGTTGTGGCCCCCTCTGTGCAGCAGCTAGTCCACAATACAGATAAAGTAGTTGTGGGCAATGGAGAGCTGACAGTACTGCCCTCTCCTGTGCTGGAGGGTCGTGGATGGTGGGCTGGCTGGAAGAGGTGGCTCTAGGGCAGCATCAGCAGGGCCCATGCATGGTGCTGTCAGCGAGACCACTTCTGATCATGTACAGTCTCCAGCTGTTTTGCAACAGTAAGCACAATGGATGCAGCCTGCCATATGAATCACAGAATATGCCTTCCCATGTAATTTTATCAGCTGTAAATCATGAGTCACAAGGAGGTGTGCCAAGTACTGAATTTTGTGTGAGCCCACAGACAGTGTCCACACCAGGAAGACTCCACCTTTGGGACCTTTTAACACAGTCTCTAAGACACGTTGTCCATAGCTTGGTGGGTTTCCCCTGGTAACCTGCTCAAAGTGGTTGTCTCAAGCACAGCAGATCTCCCACCCTACATGTGGCCTATTTCTCGTTTCAGGAGTTAACAGCATCCAAGTCTTCCCATTGCCTTTCAACACCTTTTTTCCCATCACTAGGATGAAGGATGGAAAGAAGAGAGTGCTATTTTTCTAGATGTTAAGCAAAACGTGCATCTCAGACTCAAACAGACTGCAGTCACCATGCACTTGAGGTGCCACTGTCTATCTCCCAGGTAGATGGATCCAGACAAAGTCTCTCCTGTGCGGCTGAGACTGACCACTGCCCTGTGATGTGAAGGGAACAAGGCCAGGAGATCTCCCACAGCAGTGGCACTGGGAGCTGGCAAAGCAGCAGCAAAACCGGCTTGCACAGAGGTCTGCATGGTGGTAAGCTTGCCCCAGCAAGTTGGTTAAAGCCACCTTGGGTACCCCTACACTATAGGGCAGGCATGCCAGGACCCTTCAGCCTCCTTTGAAAGTCTAGTGGCCTCAACTTGACCCTTGGTCCATGCTCAGCATGATGATAAGTGGTTAAAAGATTCATCTTTGTGTCTTCCTTTAAGACATTCTAGTATCAGCCAGGACTTTCCAGCCATCATGGTAATTTATTTAAATTATTTATGTGGAAAAACAAGACATTCCACGGTATCTCTAAGATGGGTCCTAGAACGTGGCTGTTGCTGGCTTACACTGCCTCTGGGAGCTGAGGCACTCGTTTACACCTTGTTCTTCACATCTCTGCGGGGGGCTGATTACCCCTGATAACAATACCCCTTGCCAGGGATTTTAAGCATTTCTGCTTGAACAAATACGAAGCTGAATGGAAAAATTTAAAACACACAGTGTACAGGAACAATATGGGAATTATTTCAATGGTGCTCAGTGCTGCAAAATGAAAGGACAAGAAAAGAAACAAACCCCAGAAGGAGATTTCCCCAAAGTAAAACCAAAATGTATCTAGGGACTTCAGAACAAAAATGAGGGAGGAAGTGGCCTGATTAATCCATAGGAATAGTCACACATAGACGCTACCTCATTAAAGCTTTCAGATGCATTGACTGAGAGCAGCTGCAGAAAGTACATTTTTGCTCCATAAAATGGTAGTGAGCTATTCTACAAAAACAAACAACCAATTTAAAGGATCACCATTGCCTCTATAACTGCATGCTTTATCCATTTGTAGAGAAATATTGCCAGTTACACAAGACTGCAGTGTACTAAAGGCTGGATTTTTGAAGCCATTCAGTGAGAAGTGCCACCCATGATGCCCCTACATGTTACATCAATTTGCAGCCTGGGAGTCCAATCCCCATTACCTTTAGCTTTACTGCAAATGCCTTCCCAATACCAATGATGTGATATATGCAGCCATATTATTTCCTTGTCTACATGCATGGGGCTAAGGAGACCCATCGTCCTGCCAGTCAAGAGCTGCCCAGCTGGAGTCAGAACAGTGTTCAGCAATTTCTGCCTTGCAGAAAGGGGCTCAGGAGCACAGCATGGTGGGCTGGCTCGCCTGGACCCACGCAGGGAAGGAGGCTGAGCGGACCGTGGGTCAGAGCCCGGGACTGGGATGCTAAGCTCACAGCCAGGTCACTGGGACCTTTCACATGCACCCGCAGACATGTGTGCCCGCAAGCATGCTTCCAGTCTAGTTGTGGTGACTCCTCAAACACCACATCAGAAAACTTTGTATGGAGCTTACTCAGATCTCCCCTATGCATGTATGTTTTCCACCCTCCTTTTGTAATGTCACTGTGTGATTTGAGACCTTGAGTGGGTGGCTGTGACCTTATTTGGGCCTTGAACATGTGCTTTTATGGTAAAAAAGGGACAGACAAGAGACACTCTTGCATATGTAGGGCACTGTGCATCCCCACGGAGCCTTCTCCCAGAGCACCAGTTGCCTGGCCACTGGCATGCAACAAAGCAGAAGGGAGTGTTCAGCCTTGCTTTGTGTTTGCCATCAGAGGCAGCCAGTAGAGCAGAAGGACTCGTCCGACATCTTCCAAGTATTTGAACATATTTCTAGCTATCAAGTAGGAGTATTTCCAAGATTAAATAGAAAGTTGCTTATTTTCTCCCAAGGACCACGAAACCTGGTAAGCACTACAGAGGGCACAGTTTGTCGAGTACATCAGCAGACACAATGTCTCGCCACAAATTGTCCTCAGGCAGGGGATCTCCAGGCCAAGACAGAGGGCACAAGCCCGAGAGACATATGTCCTCACTCTCCTGCTCTGTGCTGGTTTAATGGGACTGCCAGAGCTTTACTGCTGTCACCTGAGCAAGCCCTGCTGGTGCTGTCCAGGGCATAACATGCCCTGAAACTGCTGCATTTGCCATGTGTCTCTTCCCATGACCCACCACCCCCACTCCTGTTTCTCCTTCTCTGAGAAATTTCAACATGGCCAGCAGCAGCAACCTTGTTAGGTAATATATATTTCCCAAGGCCTCTGTTGATGTGAACAAAGGTAAATAGCCTTCCTTCTGGCTGGACACCCTGTCTGTGAAACACTCAAGGTTCAGGCATCTACTACTTCAGTTCACAGGGAACAGAGCTGTGTGTTTACCTCTGTTACATCCCAAGGAAGTGACCATGTTCTTATCAGGTATATTAAATTAGTTTTATTACCAGGGAAAGCCGGTGCAGGTCTGTGGTGATTAAAGGAGCTGTGTCAAGGTATATCAGTTGCAATCCAGCCCGTATTGCTCATATTAGCTCTTACAACAAAGGAAAGCTCTGAACAAGCTCTAAATTCCCTTGCAGGGACTCTGGGACTCCAGTCAGTCTGCAGCGTTACTTGAGACAAGTCAGCAAAGGACCATCAAAGCACACAAGACCGAATACTAAGATAAGCAGAGGGACCTGACATTTCAGGAGCCCTCTCTTCATAAAATCTCAGTGTGTGCCATAGGCATGACATGCCCTCGCTCTGTATACAGTTAAGCTTATGCTCATTAAAGGAGTCAGGATTTGCCTGCAATTTATTGACCTACGGTAGTGATGGGCAATAGCTGCCACCAGGCATTGATCTTTTTCTTAATGACCTCTTCTGCATGAGTTATTATCCCTAGTCTAGAAACAGGGAGGATGAGCACTACGAGGTGAAATGATTTGTACAAATTATCTCAGCTATTATGGAAAGAAACAACAAATTAAAACCACACTATTTGTTTTCCAGGATCAGTGTGCCCATGAGTCTTTGATCTCTGTTACTGTCCTTATAAGTAAAGGAAAAGGGAAGGTGGCTGAGGTAGGAAGACCTATATTCCCTTTTTTTTCGTAAGTTCCTTCTAATAAGAAGGGAGGTTTATAATGAAAAGCAAACTTTATCCCTGATTATTGATTTAAAAAAAATACAAGGGAATATATTTGTTTTAAGAAACGGTGTGTTGTTCACTAGTGCACGGAGAGGGCATGGATTTGGTCAGAGAAAGCAAATAGGTTCCAGTATATGTTGGGAAATTACATATTAGAGAGCAGTGCAGGGGAAAGGGACCTGGGGGTCCTGGTGGACAACAGGATGACCCTGAGCCAGCACTGTGCCCTTGTGGCCAGGAAGGCCAATGGCATCCTCGGGTGTATTACAAGGGGGGTGGTCAGTAGATCGAGAGAGGTCCTCCTTCCCCTCTACTCCGCCCTGGTGAGACCCCATCTGGAATATTGTGTTCAGTTCTGGGCTCCTCAGTTCAAGAAGGACAGGGAACTGCTGGAGAGGGTCCAGCGTAGGGCAACAAAGATGATTAAGGGAGTGGAGCATCTCCCTTACGAAGAAAGGCTGAGGGAGCTGGGTCTCTTTAGTTTGGAGAAGAGGAGACTGAGGGGTGACCTTATTAATGTTTATAAATATATAAAGGGTGAGTGCCATGAGAATGGAGCCAGGCTCTTCGCAGTGGCAAACAATGATAGGACAAGGAGTAATGGGATCAAGCTGGAACACAAGAGGTTCCACTTAAATTTGAGAAAAAACTTCTCAGTGAGAGTGACAGAGCACTGGAACAGGCTGCCCAGGGAGGTTGTGGAGTCTCCTTCCCTGGAGACATTCAAAGCCCGCCTGGACACATTCCTGTGCGACCTCACCTAGGCGTTCCTGCTTCAGCAGGGGGATTGGACTAGATGATCTTTCGAGGTCCCTTCCAATCCCAAACATACTGTGATACTGTGATAAAACTGTGCCTGGGCTCCTCTGGTGTGGTTGCTGCAGAGGCAGCCAGGCAGCCACAGCAGCACCCTCAGTCTCCCCTAGCTGCGTCCTACCCCAATATATTATGTGGAGACATTCTCATTATATGCTTGAGAAAGACATTTTTGCTAGCTTTCAAGTCTTCATATGCATCAGTCATTCCTCTTGAGATAGGAGAAAGCTTTTGTTACTGATTTAGGGCTTTGTACTTAAAAGTTCTTATAAGCCAGTGCTAGGAATACTAAAACCAGGTATATTTTTAGCACAGGGGACCAAAATGTTGAGGCATGTAGTTGAAAGTCAATAATAAAAGAAATAATAGAATGTAAATAAATACTTGATGGGAAGAAAAGCAAAAAAAAAAAAAAAATTAAAAACCTGCATGCCACATTCTGTATTTCCTTACCTCCCTCAAGGAACTCCACAAACCCATTTAGTGCCCTCTCTTTTTCTCTGGAGTCTGATTCTTCTCTCATTTACACAGCTGTAAATCCAGAGTAATTCCTTTGAAGTCAGGGGAGTTTGAGGAGTTCAAATCACATGAACTAGGACAATCGCTGGTCTCTGTATAAACAGAGACTCTCCAGCTGGCCAAATCCTGATCCAGTTGATTAACTAGATGTTTCCCACTGAGTTTAACTAGAGCAGGAGGAGCCATTTAATTCAGTTAAGTTAGACTTGCAGCCAGATCTTCTTCTGACTCCATAGGCTCAGCTCCACGGAAGTTACATTTGTCTTCAATGCCAGAAAGGCTTGATTTTGTGTGTGCTGGCATAACTCGGAAATAATCCGAATAAGCAGGTGAAGTCCAAGTTAGGTCCATTATTTGCAATGATAAATATCTGTGTTATTTGTCATCAAAACACTGATTGGTGTTTTATAGCTTGAATTGGGCAAATCACTAGCAATAAAATATCATTAGGCCTCCAGCTGAAAGTTTGATAGCTGATAGGCGGTTTGGAATATTAATGGGTACAATCAAAAGACAAAAAACACTTTGAGAAGATATACTAAGAACAACTCTGGCCAGGCACCAGAAGGAAGTCAATAAATAGGTGTAAAATGGGTTCTAGGCAGAAAAGGCAATGGGCCTTGCTATTAACAGAGTACTTTAATTCACATGCATTAATAAAATTACATTGTCAAGAGGCTGAACAAAAATCTGGAGTTGTGGAAAATAGTGACTTAGGTATCAGAAGGGCTGGCTGAACTTGTTGATTTCTGTAAGTACCATATTCATCTATAAAATCTACCATCTTTAAATTTTTAATTTTTTACCTTTTTATTAAACAGAATTAATATTTTCTCTTTAAAGACTAATAGCTCTTGGAAAACTTGGTGATCTCTTGGAGTACGGACTGCAGAGAAGGTGCAGAATGTGAAACCAAAACCATGATTTGTAGAGCTGAAAGTGCTGAGTGTTGTTCGTCTGTTTGCATGCGTGGCAGTAACCAGCTTTATCTTCCTTTAACACACCACAGGCTACAAGATGCATTCCTCTCACCATGCCGTCTCCTAAGCATAGACAATACTGGAAATGATAGCTCTTAAAAACTATTGGCATGGCTTAAATGCTGTGGCATATCATGTTTGCTTTGACCAAACTAAGCAGAAAGTTAAGTATGAAGCCAGGCAGCATTTCCAGCTGAGACGGGGTGTTCCTACTGTTCTGCTGGTAGAGTCTGGACCTACATAACTGCTGAACAGAAGCTCAACTAGGAGGTGTTAGATAAATTCATACCCACAAAAACATTCTAAAATAACACCAGGACTGCCATATTGTCCAGTCTAGAAGGAAACCATATAGCCACAGATCTGATTCAGTTTGTGCTGGGAAGTCAACATAGCCATCACCTACAAAAACAGATCTGTTGTCTGTAGTACAGAGACAAATTGCTTGCAATAGGTTTGAGCTGTTCAATTATTCTTACCTGTAACAAGGCTGAACAGAAATTTCTCATGGTGCTTTTTATCGTTTTCCTTCCCTTTGTAGCACTAGAGAGGGTGCTTGGCTTTAGCAGATCTTTTGACTCCATGAATTGAGGAAGTTACCCTTCCAAACACCTGGGTCACAGGGCTTATCATACCCCATGTTGCTCTACAGGGACATTTGGGAGCTGGCCACAGGCAGGCCAACATGAAAAAAGGTGACAGAGTTCTGCAGGATGTCATTGGCTTCAAATATTTTATGAGCATGCATTAAACAAAGCAGAACTTGCCCTTAATATTCTTTTGTTGTTCTCACATCAAAGGGCTAAATTATGCCCCCTAATATGTGTAAGAGGCTTTTTCAGTTATCTTTCTGATGCAAATTATCTCATTTTGCATTATCCACTGATTATCTGCAGTTTGTAAAGTACGGCAGATGTGCAAAGCCTATATGTCAGTTCTCCTCTAAGAATGGCATCTAAGTAAGCAAAATGGAAACAGCCCCACGATTAATTCAAGTTTAGCTGTATCTGAAGGGTGGAATCAGTCTGGGCTTTAGAAAATTTGTCAGGTATTTAATGAAATTGGGTCTGGGTGTGCCCAGCTCAGCCCCTGGGCATATACCCAGTCATCCCCAGCACATAGATCCTCTTTCCTTGCTAGATGCCTGCGTTTGGAACAGTGCATCATTCCATTTAACAGGTCCTTCAGGTCCATTAGATGACATCCCAGTGTGAGATCTGCCTTCAGCTCTCATTGCACAACATGGAATAAGTTACATTTGATTGTGGCAACATGCCGACAATGCCAAGGTTAATGAATTAAAGATGTATAACAAAGAATGCTTAATGAAGTCAAATTATGAGTGATTGTTTTGTGAGGTGGCATTTAGTATTAAGACTAATCATTACAAAGTAAATCCTCTACCCACCTCTGACTGGGCTCTTGGAGAGGTGCACAGCATTTCGAAAGATAGTTGAGCTGAGAAAATGCAAATCCTCAAGAGATCTCCAAAGCAATATCAGTCAAATGTGGTATTATTTACTGTTTCTAAGGAGCAGTGATAGGAATGTCTGGGGGGAAAGAAGGAACAACATCATGACTCCTTGCCTTCTAAATTTTATTATCATAATGTGGATAGACCATCTTTCTGGTTTTGCCTGTGTTAAATCTCAGCAAACTGGCTCCTTTGCAAGTTCAAGATGTTGTATGTCTCTACTATAGCGTGGGACTATAGTCTACAATTATTAATTTTATGGTGGTTCTGGACCATATCTTGTTATCTAGTCAAATATATTAAATTATGACAGAAGACCTCTGCAGAAGGCCATTGAGTGCACTTCCTCAAAACAAGCACACACTGACAGATGGTTGAACATCCAAGACAGAGCTGTTTCCCTAGGAAGGAGTGAGAGAAGCATTTTCACCCAGTCCCATCTACCCATACGAAAGTCTCAAGTTTTGTCAAATTCAACCAGTCCTTAACACATGTTAAGTTAGGGAAGATGTAGCTTTGTAGAGGTCTCCTTCTTCCTCCTATGCTGAACAACCTACAAGGTTATAACGGGACCACAACACGCTTAAGACAGGCCTTGAGCACACATCAAAGGGCAGAAGTGTGAAAAGCAGCTGCCAGAACTGGAAGAATCAATGCTGGCTCTTTCTCTTTGCCAAAAAAGACTATCGATTCTCTATACTTACTCCTGTAACTTGGCTGACAGATTCGCAGGACAGCAAGAATCTCAGTTAACAACAGTGCTGCTTCAGCCAGTTGTTCTTAATAACCCTGTCAAGGAAAGAAGATTTATAGACAGGAGCTGAACAAAGCAAGAGGATATATATATTTTTTTAATGTAAGCACATATCTCAGGACAGTTTGCTTGCATATCAGTTGTCTCCTATTCTTTTCCACAAACCTGGAAGAATCCAGTGTTTGGTGGGTAAGAGGTGATATATGAAGCTGAGGTAAGAGGTCAAGCATAAAACTGGTTGCCCTATATGTTGCCTCACACAGGAGCAGCAGTACAATAGGACGGGCTCTTAAGTCAGGACCTTCTAGACTGAGCACTAACCCTCAAAGTTCATTAGAAAACTCTTGTTGATCTATATGGAGACTGTATTCTTACTGCAGTCAAGGTTTGGTCCTCTTTCCCTAAGGCCATTAGCTTGTGTGGCTTGTTCTTCAATATTAATAACCAGGTCCTTCTCCATGACCTCTCTGCTTTGTCAGACATCTATACCACAACGTTCTGTTTCAAATACCCTATAAAATCTGGCATAATGCACTGACAAAGGCAATACAATAAAAATGGGACCAAAGGTGACTGGTTGGGTACCTACTGCTGTGGTAGAATATATCTCAAAAGAAGAAATAAGCCATGCTAAATATAAGAAGTCTGATTTACTATACTTTCAAACCATATCTTAAATACCCTGTGTTTTTGAGCATGATCTGTAATTTTTTTCCTCTCACTTTAATGCAGTCCCTTCTATCCCTCATTTTATGTACCCTCTGTCCTCCATAGAATATCTGGGTGGAAATATCAACCAGCACAAAGCATCTTGCAGTCTGTCAATTTGGACTTTTCAGAATTTTTATGGGAGCTATAAAGAAGACACTTGGCAAAAATACATTGATATGAGATAGAGTCTGCACATGCTTGATATGTGACTTTGACTGTGATGATGCTACAAGATGGAAATAGATGTTTATCAAGAATTGCTCATCAGAAAGAAACAGAAAGAAGAAAGGGCTTCTTTCATTCTGTTTTCTTTTTCTTTTTCTTTTTTTTTTTCCTTTTTTTTTTTTTTTAATCATCTTTCAGTGAAACACAGAGGTGAAATTCATGTTTATTTTGAACTTTAAGTCTTAGCTATTTGTTGGGCAATTCACAATCTCATAAAAAGTTTTAGCCTTGTAGGACTGTGGCAATGCACTGAATGGGGAGTGAGCTTTTGTTGAGGTTTTGATTGCGGGGTGACAATAAAACCATGGCAGATGTATTGTTAACCTCCTCTCACCCCCGCTTCCCCCTTTAGCCCCTCCCTCTCCCCCCTTCCCACTCAGGACAGGCGATCAGGAGGAAAAGAAGGACAGAGAGAAGAGAGTTGGAAAAATTAAAAATGTTTTACTAATGCTACTGATAAAATAGAGAAAATAATACAAAATATACAAAACCAATCTTCAAAGTCCCAGCAACTGCAGAGCTGGCACCGAGTCCTGGATTGGACTCTGCAGCCAACTGAAGCTGGATTCAGTCTGTCACTGGGCCTCAGTTCGCAGGGATGACCAGCAAGGTCCTCTCCTAATGTCGGCCATAAGGAAAAAGGACGAGATCCTCATGATCTCCCACTTTTATATGAAATATTCACATGAATGGGATGTTATACTCCATTGGTCAGTTTCTTGGTCACCTGTTTCTCATTGCCCCTCTCACGAGAGGTGCATCTGTGCTTATCAATAAGTTAGCATTCCATTGCTATAATTACCAAAACATGTATCTGGTTTTCCAGGAAAATGCAGCTAATATGAAGGCTTCAGCTGACAGGCAAATTCACTAAAAGAAAAACTTGCTTTTATCAAAACCAGGACAGCTTCAAACTCTGAGACTACAAGGTGTGCCTGCTTAGTTTTAGCACCAGGGTGAGGAAGTGCACTGGAGACTAAATACTGAAAGAGAATAATTCAGTCACTAAGGTGTTTTCAGGCTGGATTAGGCTGATGTACATTCACAGAATGTGCTGACAGGTTTCTTCTAAGCAGGAACCAATTATAAAAGAAAGCTCATTTGTTTCTCTAAGTGTAAATCTAATTTCTCATTATTGTCCTGGATAAACAATATAGAAATTATCCTACTTTAATAGGTAGGGATGGATCCTAAATTGTGCCTGAGCCTCCCGCTACTAAGCAATTATTTCATCCTTTTTCTCACCCAAAAGCCTTAGGACAGTATATTAAAAATAACAATACCATTATAGAAGATTTGACTGGCACTTTGCTGAACAGTGGTTTCTGGCTAATAGGACACAGTTCACATTTAACTTTAAGAGACCTACAGTAGAAACTGTTGAATACACCAATTAGGCATGAGATGGAGCAGTCCCCTGAGGATCTTTGCTCTCTGATGTTCTCATTGCCACTGGAAGAATAAATAAATGCAAAGCCTGCCATCCTGGCTAACAACTCCAAGGGATAGAGGTTACACTTACACAATGGGAGTTAGCCCATGTTTCAAATATGTTTTGCTATTAAACTTGCCCTCATGAAAGGCTTTCTATGACTGTGAGAAAAAGAAAAAAAAAAAGAGGGAGCAAAGTCAAAGCATACAACCCAGCAGTCTAGGTTTGACGAAAGCCAGCATTAATCAAGTACAGAAGAAATTTTTATTTATAATGTACCAGTACCTTTCCTTTGGAGGAGAATATGAGTCAGAACCATCCAGTCTATAAAAGGTACAGATGTTCCCCAACCAGGCAATGTTGTGGACTGCACAGGACCCTCTGGGGGCTCATCAGGTCCCCCACAACTACAGTAAGGAGGAACCAGGGGAAGGACAAGAGTTCAGTTGCAGGGCCCCATGGCAGCAGACCTTGCATGGGACTTTAGAATTCATGATCTTTTTACTAGGATGTTCATCATGCCACAGTCTTGTCCTGCTACAGTTTTGATCATTGCTTTATGAACACTCAGATTAATGTCTGATCTCTCATGGTTTAAAAAAATCTTTTTATTTTTTGCATGCTCTAAACCTCATATTTAGATATATGCAGATATAAAACAGTACTCTGGAGATATTTTCTTTGTGAAGCTAGATTTTATATACATTACTAGAAGATGACACGTGCAGTAATTTGGCTTCAGAGCTATAGAATATTTAAGATGGAAATTTTCTGATGGAAAGGTCAGGAAATTATAGCTGGAGAATGCAAGGCTGGGAAGGCCAACATGTTAAAAATGTTTAATGCTTTTGAGTGTTGCTGTATACGCATGAATCACAGTCAACTAAGGAGGCAGCCATTGTTAAAGCCATTAGTGTCAATTACTAGTTCAAAGACTTAAGAAATGGCAAAGAAAATGAATGATTTAAGACTTTTATAATGCAACCAGAATGAGTGAGCGGAAGTGCTGGTTAGAGCAGCCAGTATGATGGACACACTGAGAGGTTGTTTGAGCCAAGAAGGGAGAAACTGATTTTCTTACAAAGATTTTAATTCTTCACCTCAGTCAAATATCTTCCATTAACTTTCAAGTGAAAAAGGAGCTGGATTTCTGTATGGACCAAACTGTGGCATAAATAAATAGAAAGGCAGCTTTAGAGTGTGCGGAGACTCCTGCTAGCTGCCCTATGAGGGCAGATTTACAACCTCTTTGCAACGCAGAAGCAACCTAAAAAGGCCAGATCTGAGGAACTTACCGCTCCTTGAAAAAAATAGTTAGAAATACTAAAGTTATAACACTCCTCTGGCACCTTTTCTGTCTGCAACCCTCAAAGTGTTTTACAAACATCAACTTAGTGCAGACCCCAGGAGAGCTTCATTACTTTCCCCCCGCTCTCTATTTTACAGGTGAAAAAACATGGCAGAGGTGAAATGTCTTTCTCAAGGTCACTTTACTGCCTGCCTTGTAACCACCAACTTCTGCACTTCTGCTCATACCACTAGATCACAGCAGACACGTTAGCCTGACAGTTCCCTGTGTGAAATGGTCTCCTGGGAATGAAATGTGTAACCCACTAAATATATAGCTTGCTTACATTTCCTTAAAGTACATCTTTAAATAATACGTTTTCAGTGAACAATTTGAATAGTTCATAATTTATAACATTAAATCATGGTAAGGTGCTTTTCTGAAGTCAAATCTGATTAAATGACTGTTAACTTCAAACAATAAGTTGAGCCTGTGATTCGCTGAAGGGTTTTCTCTGTCAGATTTGCAGTTACACATATTAAAAATTGATCCACTTATATATATTTTGCTGTAGTTGAAGTTATCAGGGTTATAAATTTTGAACACTTCCCAAGCTTGTGGTGAGAAATACCAATTTTAGGATGACAATTTTTAGAATAACCTTTCTTTTTGCACTAAAATGTGTTTTTCTCTGCAACCTGCATCTTTAACCTCTGATATTTTCCCCTTCACAAGACACAAGTGCTTTTGTTTTACTCATGTGCTTCAGACATGACTGAGAAGTAGTATACTTCTTTTCTTCAGTGAAGGATTGTCTTTGAAATAACTTTAATTGCAAGCCATGAAATACTTCTTTGTGAGTTTACACACTTCTTCCAAGAGCAGTGGAAATGCCAGGCCAAAACATTCAAAATGTTTTGGGTTTGGTGTTGTTTCCATATGTAGATGTCTGATTTGGGGTGCCTGAAAAAAAGCTCGATTCAAAGGTTGGATTTTCAGCTTGATAAGTGTTCCAAAAGATCATGTACATTTCTGTCTGCAATATATATGTCTATGCATTGAGCTGTCTGAGCGGGTGACTCTGGTTTCTGCTGTGAATGTCCCCAGCCCTATTGAACGGAATCCAAGTCCCAGATTCCAAGCCCTGTGTTTTGGAGGGAGGTGAGCTCAGGCATCCCGTCTCGTCTGGCCACCATGGTATTGAGCAGCACCAGGTCACCTCCTAGGTCACAGCTGCTCCCACTCGGAAGAAACAGCATCATCCACTTGAGTATCCTTTGTTTGGGCTAAGATTTTTCTCTTGCTGCAAATTCCTCCCAGTCTTGTTTCTCCTAACTGTTCATCTCAAGCCTTCAGGTTTTTCTCACTGTTGGATCTATTTTTAAAACCTTTTTTCCCTATAACATATCATCAACACTCACCTGACAGGAGAGTGTACTCAAGACTTATGAAAAAGCTGCTTTAAAACCTCATGGTAATAAATTCTCCTTAATCCCAAATATATACGAGATATAAAGCAGGGCCCACAACAAGTTTTATAGAGAGCATTAGCGTCAGCAGTTTAAAGAGAATTAAAAGGAAAATAACATTCCATCCCTGAGAAAAATTCCAAGTAGTGCATAAGACTAAGAGGAACATTTCTATAGGGAATTGCTTATAAAAGAGATTTTTAGTTCAAAATAAGGAAATCACTAGGCACTGAAGAAGGATTTTATTGATCAAAAATAGTCTTCTGAAATATCAGGATCCAAAGAAGAGCTGAAGCAAAAGTCATGAATGAAAGGAAAGTAAGAAAGCTCTACTGCAGGAGAAACTCCACCTTTCATTTGCAGCAAAGATTGTTTGTGATCAGACTCCTGAATAAAACAGATGCTGCATGCAGTTGGAACCATTTGAAAATGGGCTTATAGCTATAACCCACAACAGTGTTAGATTTATTGACCACCTGCTACGAAAAGGGACCTTTATTTTCAGCGAAACCACAGTTTGCCATTTGTGTCATTTTCAGAATTTCCTAGAAGACATGACTAACCAAAATGTCAGTGTTGCTCCATTCCTTCATGCTCACCAATCAGTGCAGTACTAATAAGATACCAAGTAAGACCACTGAACCTCCTGTTGAGCTACTGAAAGGAAAGTGAGCATGCTAAAAATATTTAGAGAGATGTATTTGATTTCTCCACATGAAGTCCTCTATAATTTATCACTTCAGTTCATGCTTGTTCTGTTTTCTGCTTTATTTTAGAAGGTAGCCTTTCTCTTCTGGCTTTTACCATAAGCACATCAGAGATTTGAATCTATCATGGAATCATAGAATACTTCAAGTTGGAAGGGACCCACGAGGATCGTGAAATCCAACTCCTCACTCCTCACAGAACTACCTAAAACTAAACCTAATGACTAAGAGCATTATCAGTGACTTCAATCCCTGTGTTTAGCGATTTGTCTTATCTGTTAAACTGGCAGACTTCTCCAGTTGTTCTGCTGAGCAGAGAGAGGCTGCAATGATATACACCTCGAATGTGTATGTGTTGAGCAGTAAGGTTACACTATTCTGCTCTTTGCAATTATGTATGGTGTCCATAAATACCCATAGATATGAATGGGCACAGTGTTGAAGCAAGCAGCAGATTTATTCCTATTCTTCTAAGCTGCTGAAGAAGCCTGCTCTGCTTTACCAAATACAGTGAAACAACCCCCTATCTAATGGTTATTTAATTTAATCCAACAGATCCTCTTGGAACAGGTAGGTTTTCTGTGAGCAGCTGAAAGCAAAATCAAATATGACATTTTGGGGTATTAATCAAAAGCAGCTGAATGAATTAATGTCTGAAAATAAACACTGTATTTTCACCAATATTTCAATGCCCAGGATCGGAGACATGACAGATTTTAGAAATAAAAAGATAGATGAGTTTCTACTGTAAATTGCTGAAAAATACAAGTGATCTGTTAGGTTTATTTGAAAACTTGTGTTTACTTAGCATTTTAATGGAAAATCTTATAAGCATAGGAACAGCCCCATGGAGTTGTTGAATGCTGTGACTGCAGTAACAGCAACTATTTTTTGCATGAAAGTCTGTCACAATCAGTACAGACTACAAAATGCAAAAGCAAAATACATACATGAACATACAGGTCAGGGATAAAGTTGCCATTCTGGATGACCCAGAACTGGGTTTCTTACTACATTTACTAAGCAAGGAAACAAGGCACATTTGTTTCTGGCACTTCTAAATGGACACCAAAATCAACAACAAAACAGCACAAGCACAAGGAATACATTGGTTGATAATAGAGAATAAAATCCAGCTTTTACTACAAGGCAAGTCCAAAAAGGCAAATCCTAGCCAGACTGAGATGTCAGTGTATATCTAGCTACCTCACAGGGGATGTTAAAATAGAGAAATGGGTAATATGTGCTTGGGTGGAAAATTAGCTGAAAATGTAAACAGTCAGGTTGGTACTGACCTGGTGAATACAGAAGGCATGAATTATATGAAAAAAAGTTTTGCTGAATGGACTCTTCACTGTTTTGAGATATATCCCAAAAATCTCAATGAAGTTAATGTTGTTGTCTTAGGCTGAGCACTCAACAATGCTGTTCAAAATCATTAGCTGTCTGTGGAAATCTTGATCCCTGTATGTGGATAGCCATTTGTAGATGAGTAGTTTTTTTTAAACAAACACATGGCTATATAACTATGTAAGTAAATCTATAAATAAATGAATTTATTCAATGCAAGAAAGGGCTGTGAGCATGTTGTATTTGTCTCCACTGAGCATAGAATAAGAGCTTAAGATCCTGTGGGAAGAAGTGAGGGGTGAGTACCCCAAACGAGGGAGGCAGCATGAACTGGATTCTTGTGCTATTGCCTGTCCTGTATATTGCTTACTGCACTTTTCCTGCTTCATTCTAGTTTCACAGAGATCTCTGATGGACAGAGATTAAATGGGAACTTTTCAAGAGTTTACAGAAACTTACTGAGCCCACTGCATGCAATGGGACATCTTTCAAAGGTGATTTATCTCCTCTATGTGGCTTGAGCAATAAATACCCTGCAAATGAACTCCATGCTTGCTCATAAAATCAAATTCACATTAATTTCCAACATCAGAGACACCTGTAAATTGAATCAAAGTGAAACAGGGTAAAGAGGGTTAGAAAACAAGATCACCAGCAACTCAGCACCAGGCAGACATCATGGCAATGCCATCTGAATTCAGCCATCAACAATCCCCAGAGAACTGACTCGTGAGTCACCTTTGACAAGGCTGAACATGAAACTTCAGGTCTCCATGAGCCACATGTAGGTCCTGGAGACTACTGCAGGGAATAAAATCTCTGCTTCAGGGAGGAGATCAGTAGGAAACCTGAATTTTTGGTAAACAGGAGGGCACAGGAGCAAGTCCTTGGAGAAAGGGAAGAGGGACATGTACAACACAGCAGAGGCTTTAAATTTTAATACGAGATACTATCAGTCCTCACAGGTCAACAGAACTGAGCAAGTTCACCTTGTTCAGTTGATGGGTGTGAATCACAGGTGTGTATACACCACATGTGAATTATCCTAGCTCTGTCTTTCGGCAGCCAGCCTCCTGGGAGAATAACATTATTTTCTATAAAAGCATGGTTCTGAACGTCCTTCCTTGGGTTAAAGGCCAATACTGTTCTTTTCGAGCTAGCTCTGAGGAACCTCCCACACAACTGAAGATACAGGATTCCCAATAAGCAGTGCCCCCAGCTGATGTTAATGGGATGGCATGGAGGGGAGCAGGCGTCATTCCAGATTTGAGAGCTAAAGGTAAGGAGGAGAAGGAAAGTAGAATACAATGCTATTTCAGAATTTTGTGGTGGCTATTTCTACTGGATTATGAAATGTGGTGAAATTCCTATAGTTATCTCAGCCTGAATAAATGTATTAATCAGATCCCCCTTTTCACCGAAGAATACTGCATGCAAGTATCTGTAGGTGCGTGGCCTCCTACATCCTATAGATGATACACTGAATCTCTGTGACATATACACTTACAAAGCCTCCTGAACTGCCATCTAAATAAGCATCATTTGCTATCAGATTTGCAGTATTCTGTGCTCCAAATTAGTCCTAGGTGAATTCCATCCCCGCAGCTCACCCATTTTTCTATCACAGCTAATCCAATTACCTCAGACTCTTATTTTCCTACCAGTGAGCACATATGTCATCTTCCTCACACAAGACATCCTGTAGAAAAGTTAATGAGCATATTTATGTAAGAGAAGTTATGGACCAAAGTGCTTATGGGCACAGGAGTTTATTATCTTTGTGGTAAGCAAGGCAATATAATCATGGACAGGATGGAGGACTGTAATTTAAACAAATGAAAAGGAAGCATGAATAAGTATCTGCAAAAGGCTAAACCTCACCCCCAGTTCAGATTGGAAATAGCACAAAGAGAAATGTTCTTGAAAGCAAGCGGCTGGCACTGGAGAAAGGTTTTTGACCCAAATATTCCCCCTTTCCAAAAACTATGCAGAGTGCCTGTTGCTAATGGATTTTCATATCCTATACATGCCAATGGGCTCCGACGGCACTCACCGGAACTCTCTAATTGAATCAAGCCAAAGCTAAAACTTGCCTAAAACCTGGCTCTAGCTAAAACTGATTGTCGAGAGAGGAGGATTGGTCTTTTCGTGAACTTGAGCCAGTTACTGAAACAATTTCGAACTGCGAGAGGCAGAGCTGAAGGAACCTGGAAACCTCTACACGTGTGTGGTTCACTGCAGGTAGGTTACCCCGCCGAAGTTGGTGCATGAAAATGCACCCAGAGAGTTTGTCGGCTTACACCAAGTCATTCGAAACAAAATCGTTCTGGTGCAGTTGTTCTCTTCATGTATCAATGTGGTGGCTTGTTTTCCAATCTGGCAGTGGCAAGTTCAGCTTCCAGGTTCAAACAACAAAATGGGATCAAATAACTGTTCATAAGAAATGCTTGGGAAGAAGTCTGATGTTTGAAGAGATGAGAAGGGTGAGACCTGTACTACCTTAGAGTTAATCATGCTCTAGCACCATAAAATTGGAGGGAAAAGGACTAATGCATGCTCTGAATCATGATGCTAAGTCCCAGCAGAAACAGAGCGAAGGGCAGTGATAAATGTCCTGGGACTCTAGACTTGCACCCCAGTGACTGCCTCCACATCATCATCAGCATGAATTGGGCTAGGAGACGGACATCAGCACTGGTCAACTTGTAGGATGAAGGAGGAAGGAAAAAAGGGGGAAGAGAACCAGCCTATCTGTTCTGGGGCTCAAATCAGCTCTTAGCTGCTCTAAATAGCTCTGTGTGGGATTGTCAGCATAGTTGAAACTGGATTATTTCAGCAAAAATGAGCATTATGAGAATATATTGAAGTGCAGGAAAGGGATGAGACAAACCAGCATCTGGTAAAACAGCTTTGTTGCGAGGCAATTCTTTAACTCAAGAGTAAACATTTGTCCCCCAGGCAATAAGTAATCCCAGCTAAAATCCCCCATAATGAAAGGAGCCATAGCATATACCATCTTCAGAGCCTATATCCTCTCCCACTTGGGAGGACACATTGCAAAGATCTTCAAAAGGACAGTGGAGGTTTGTTATGGAAAACAACACAATGGGTATCAGGGCTTGTCCTGGCCAAGAAGGTCCTAACTCTGGTCACATCCCTTTCTGAAGACAAGAAAGACAACAGGCTTCTGCCTGCAGTATTCAGTATACAGTGGCAGAATTAAGTTCCTTTATGTCTAGGACAAGTGTGTGGAGCTGGACTCTGGATTTCCAGTTCACTGGACAGGTGTGAGCACAGCCAGGCCACTGCCAGCTCCTCTCCCACAGCTGGGACTCTCCACTTCTCCACTGTCACCTGGCTGGTTTATTTTAGGGGAAATCAGAAAATGGCAGCTAAGGAGATTATTAGATAAATAGTGTAATGTTTCCAAGGAAAATTCAGATGTCCTTTGCAAACAAAGTCACTTCCAAGACAGAGAGTTGCTTATCACTTTCTGTTAATTGCTTGCATTTTATACCTTTGTGCTGGGTGCCTGTTCTTCTCTCTAAGCCCATAAGTGCACTGGTTACTTCTCAGTATTTGACCAGGGCCTTATTAAGTGAAGCCCAAATATTAGCTAATGCCTTGGCACTGCAGAAATAAGCGCAATGAAATAATAATATTTGTATTAGACAGCCACTATAGCTTTGGATACAAAGAAAGCAAAATGGATGCACTCGATCATAAACAGAGAAACATTTCCTCTGATGATGGGTTTCCTCCGATGATGGGTTTTCTCCCTGCTCATTACAAACAATTGTCAATTATTCATGCCTATAGGTATATCAAGATTACTCATCACCAAGTTAACAGCAAGGCAATACACAATTGCTTCTGTAACTCAGGTTTAGAGTCACTACAACAGCACAAGTCAGAAGGATTAAATGAGGAAGAGGGTATACTGAATACAAGAAAATATTATATGCAAATTGTGATTATTCATGACTGAGTCACAAAAAATATGTATTTAAAATCTGTCATGATTTAAAGTTTCAACAATACAATGCTTTGCATTTATGTAATGACTTTCATCAGAGGATCTCAAAATGCTTTGGAAGCACCGAGATGAATGCAAAATACTGTTAGTCTCATAGAGGGGCTTTGGGTGCCTTTCTTTTCAAATTAGCAGCTAGTGCGGAGTGATGCAGTTGGGATTTGAAGTGAGGGAGAAGCTAAAGGACATAGGAAGTGTCAGCAGAGGTCTAACAGTCAGTTAAACAAGACTGGACCTTTAAACATGGGGACAGATGAAACAGCAAAAGGGGCAGTCGGAATGTGAGAAGAATCACGTGTTACTGTGTCACCTCCTGGGGAGCAAGTGTCCCCAGCCAACACTTCTGAGACTGTGAGTGCCTTGTGCTCAGGAGGACACTGTGCCAAGGTAGGCTGAAAAGTGTCATCATTAGCAAAGATCAGCTACTGTTGCCTCAATTATCTCTTCATAATACCTTGCACACCGGATATCTCCCACCACTGCATCAGAGAAATGAATGGGAAGGTTCCTCAAAACAGTGGTTCCCAGGGACTTCCAAGACATCAGTATGAGGGGAAAAAAAAAAAAAAGCAGCACACAGACTTCCTGTGAGTGAGACTAACAAGCAAAAACAATGGAAAAATTGAAAACATCAACACTCAAAACCTAGCCCATTTTGAAATCAAAAACCATTGTGAAAATGTGGCGTAGATATTTGGTGGTCTGGCAATTAAAAAGGCTGACAAAGATGGGTCTGATCCATCTTCTGGTCTCCAAACATGTTCAGCCTCAGTTGGTCCTTACAGATGCATTTCTAATATCCCTTAAAATATCCAGTGACAGAGACTTAAAATTATATCCAGCCTCTTTCTTCTCTCTGATTATATCATGGTGCCTATAGGTAAGCAGCAAACAAAACTGTTGCAAACACAATAATACCCCAAAAATGTCAGTAGGTGCTGACATTAAAAGACCTAGTGATGGAAACCTTAACCATCATCCTCCTGGGTCTTCCTGAGAGCTCTTGTACTCTCTTGAGAGACAAGGCAGATTGCAAGATAAAGAGTGCTCCAAGGTGCAAGGTCTTCAGCTGGAGGAACTATGGATTGCCAGGCCCTGTATACAGAGTTCTCTTCTTCTACCTAGAGTGCGTATTTCTTAAGATGAAGAAGAAAAAAAAAAAAAACAAACAGATAAAGGATTTGAATGTTTCAAATAATAATGAAAAATAGAACACTATAATCTTAGAAAGATAAATGAGGAAACTGAGATTTTATTGATTAGAAATCAATTTTTTGGAATGCAATAAAATCTAACTCCACTGGCTGATCCAGAGCTAAACCGATGGTGTGTTGAAACTGTAGACTGATGAGTGCCTGCTGATATTGTTGGCCTTAGTTAAGAGGACATCCTAGTATCCACAGATTTTGCATAAGATTCTACCAGCAAAGTGATTTGGATTTACAGTGACAACTTGTGATATAAAAGAAGCTACAGGCATGTGATTTGCATTCGATTTCATGAAAACATCCATAGCAGAAGCTCAAGGTAAAGTGTTTCAGAACATACACCTCATCACCCCTATGGTGAGCCTGGCTCCCAGAAAAATGCATCTGGCCCTAGAAAATACTCAGAGGGGACAACAGAAACCTACAGGACACTGGCCAGTAGGATTGCTTTAGGAGTCCAAACGTTGTTGCTGAGAGAAGTAAAATGCTTTGCAGTACTTCAGTGTCTGAAATACCTTGTAATGCAGATTTTTGAACTTCCACAACAGCTTTCCTCTATGTTCTTCAAAGGCTGACCAAGGATTAGTGCAGTAGCCAGTCCTGAAAGTCCTGTATTTAGTTGTCCTCTATATGAGGAAGGTGAGAAGGTCTCTCAGGCAGTCTCTGTGTGGGGGGGGCTTTTTGAGAGTCAGTCTAAGCCACGAGGAACCATGCTCCCAGCTAACAGTTGAGTCTGTTAGATTAGGCCAGACTAATCTAACAAGATTCTAGCCATAACTTACTAGACATGAAGATAATGTAAACCTATGGTCACCAAGCAGATCCCAGTATATCTTCTGCATACCAGAAAGTGTAGGCACCGTTTCAGGTATCTTTCTTCTCTTTCTTCAGATAGATACAGACCACACAGGATCTAAGAAATGACAAAGGGATTGGTGTGCGCACCTCATGGTGACTTCAGACACGGATGATACAAAAGACTTACAGAGCTTTAACATGCTGTAAAAGCCTAGAAACCATTGACAAATTGATAGATGTTCTTTCTTAGCTTCAGACAGAACCACAGTAAATTTTCAAGAGAGTACAGGTACACTGGACAGTTTTGAATTACTATATAAAACAAAGGCCAAACACCAAACAGAAACTGTCTGGGAGAACCGGGAGCTGCTACCAGTAATACCACTGGGAGCTTCCAATGTTTGTCCCAGCACAGTGTTTGGGTCTCAGCATTTGGAGCTGGAGAGAAACTCTCCCCATGAACTCCAGTACTGTCTGACTGCAGTAGATCTCAATGGCGAGCTCTGCTGCTGGTGATGTCTTTGTGATAGTCCCCCATTAGCGGTGACTAACAACCGATCAATAGCTCTTGCTATGAGACAGATGGGACCTGCTTGGCATTTGACTCTTAACTCTTAACCTCAGCTGATATTAAATATTCACCAAAATTCTGCATTAGACTTTGACAAAACCTTGTTATTTCTTTCCCTGCCATTAGCAAATGTCACACATTTGTCAGTGGCACAAATTGTCACATCCATCTCACCACTACAGAGGCACATTGGTTGAATGTATTGTTAAACACTTGTCGAGGGTTAGGATTGCGGGGTGACAATCAAACCCTGGCAGATGTATTGTTAACCTCCTCTCCCCCCCACTTCCCCCTTTTGCCCCTCCCTCTCCCCCCTTCCCACTCAGGACAGGCGATCGGGAGGGAAAGAAGGACAGAGAGAAGAGAGTTGGAAAAGTTAAAGATGTTTTACTAATACTACTAATAAGAATAGAGAAAATAATACAAAATATACAAAACCAATCTTGTAAGTCTCAGCAACTGCAGAGCCAGCACCCAAAGTCCTGGATTAGACTCTGTAGCCAACCGGAGCTGGATTCAGTCTCTCACTAGGCCTCAGTTCGCAGGGACGACCAGCAAGGTCCTCTCCTAATGTCAGCCATGAGGAAAAAGGGAAAAGGCAAAGGGACGAGATCCTCGTGATCTCCCACTTTTATATGAAGTATTCACGTGAATGGAATGTTATACACCGTTGGTCAGTCTCTCGGTCACCAGTTTCTCGTTGCCCCTCTCGCGAGATGTCCATCCATGCTTATCAATAAGTTTGCATTCCATTGCTAGGTTTAACCAAAACATGTGTTGGGTTCTCCAGGAAAATGCAGCTAATATGAAGGCTTTAGCTGACAGGCAGAAATTCACTAAAAGAGAAACTTGTTTTTTTAACAAAACCAAGACATTCCACCCCTTATAATATGACATTCACTGAATACTTAAAACTTATCAATACAATCTATCAATACAATCTAATTAATCACTACTACTATATATATATATACATATGTACATATATACACAGGAGTAATTAATCAGTGGACCATCCTTTGAAAAGTTCATTAAGTTCATTTTGTCACAACAGTCTCCCAGGGCAGGGAAAATGATACAAGTGCATCTCACGACCACTGTTTGTGGGTTAAGGACACCAACTTCCAAGAAGGTGTCGGGCGCCACTCGAAGAAGCTAGCTCTAGTTTCATCACCATTGTCTTGATCTGAAAGACACTTATTAAACATTGTTAGTGCAGTAATTCACATCATACAGTTCAGCATTGCATATTTTCACCTGAAATCAAATCCCCTTGAGGTACACACCGAACTTCTCCATCCTTAAGCATCACCCACCAGGTGCTGCCAGGTCCCTGGGCAAAAACAATCCCACGAATAGGTTTGCCTTTGCCTGAGGCAGGAGTAACCCAGACTGCCTTTCCTAAGATATTTTTCATGTGTACTACAGGGACTTTATCTCCTTCTACAGTACGTAGAATTTCTGATTGGGCAGGCCCGGCTCGATTGGTTGATCCCCTAGTGTTGACCAACCAAGTGGCTTTTGCTAAATGTGAATCCCAGTTTTTAAAGGTTCCACCACCAAGTGCCTTTAGTGTAGTTTTTAACAAACCATTGTACCTTTCAATTTTCCCAGAGGCTGGTGCATGATATGGAATATGATATACCCACTCAATACCATGTTCTTTGGCCCAATTGTCTATAATACTGTTTTTGAAATGAGTACCATTGTCTGATTCAATTCTTTCTGGCGTGCCGTGCCGCCAAAGGACTTGCTTCTCAAGGCCCAAGATAGTATTTCGGGCTGTAGCATGAGGTACGGCATATGTTTCCAACCATCCAGTGGTTGCTTCCACCATTGTAAGTACATAACGCTTACCTTGACGTGTTTGTGGAAGTGTAATATAATCAATTTGCCAAGCTTCTCCATACTTATACTTTAACCATCGCCCCCCATACCATACAGGTTTTAACCGTTTTGCTTGTTTGATTTCGGCGCAAGTTTCACATTCATGAATAACCTGTGAAATAGTGTCCATAGTTAAATCCACCCCTCGATCACGAGCCCATTTGTATGTTGCATCTCTACCTTGATGCCCTGAAGCATCATGGGCCCACCGAGCTAGGAAAAGTTCACCTTTATGTTGCCAGTCCAAGTCCACCTCAGCTACTTTAATCTTAGCAGCTTGATCTGCTTGTTGGTTGTTTAGATGTTCCTCGGTGGCTCGACTTTTAGGCACATGAGCATCTACATGACGAACTTTCACAGGCAGGCTCTCTAGCCGCGCAGCAATGTCTTGCCACAGTGTGGCAGCCCAAATGGGTTTACCTCTGCGTTGCCAGTTGCTTTTCTTCCATTGCTGTAGCCACCCCCACAAGGCATTTGCTACCATCCATGAGTCAGTATAGAGGTAAAGTATTGGCCACTTCTCTCGTTCAGCAATGTCCAAAGCCAGCTGGATGCCTTTCACTTCTGCAAACTGACTGGATTCACCTTGTCCTTCAGTGGCTTCTGTAACTTGTCGTGTGGGACTCCACACAGCAGCTTTCCACCTTCGATGTTTTCCTACAAGACGACAGGATCCATCTGTGAACAGTGCATACTGCTTATCAGTCTCTGAAAGCGTATTATATGGTGGTGCTTCTTCAGCACGTTTTACTTCCTCCTCATCTGGAGACATCCCAAAGTCTTTGCTTTCTGGCCAGTCTGTAATCACTTCTAATATCCCTGGACGGTTGGGACTTCCAATTCGAGCTCGTTGCGTGATCAATGCAATCCATTTACTCCATGTAACTTCGGTTGCATGATGTGGAGAGGGAACCATCCCTTTGAACATCCAGCTCAGCACCGGCAGTCGAGGTGCCAGGAGGAGCTGTGCTTCAGTGCCGATCACTTCTGAAGCAGCTCGAACTCCTTCATATGCTGCCAGTATCTCCTTTTCAGTTGGAGTATAGTTGGCCTCAGATCCTTTGTATCCTCGACTCCAAAAACCTAAGGGTCGACCTCGGGTTTCTCCTGGTGCTTTCTGCCAGAGGCTCCAGGTAAGTCCATTATCTCCGGCTGCGGTGTAGAGCACATTTTTAACATCTAGTCCAGTTCGGACTGGTCCAAGGGCCACTGCATGAGTTATCTCACGCTTAATTTGTTCAAAGGCTTGTCGTTGTTCAGGGCCCCACTCAAATTGGTTCTTTTTACGAGTCACTCGATAGAGAGGGCTCACAATGTGGCTGTAGTCAGGAATATGCATTCTCCAAAAACCTACAACGCCCAAGAAAGTCTGTGTCTCCTTTTTATTAGTAGGTGGAGACATTGCTGCAATTTTGTTGATCACATCCATTGGGATCTGACGACGGCCATCTTGCCATTTTATTCCTAAAAACTGGATCTCTCGTGCAGGTCCCTTGACCTTGCTTTGTTTTATGGCAAAACCAGCATCCAAAAGAATATGAATTATTCTCTCACCTTTCTCGAAGACTTCTTTCGCTGTGTCGCCCCATACGATGATGTCATCAATATATTGCAAGTGTTCTGGAGCTTCACCTTGCTCCAGCGTGGTCTGGATCAGTCCATGGCAGATGGTAGGACTGTGTTTCCACCCCTGGGGCAAGCGATTCCATGTATACTGGACGCCCCTCCAGGTGAAAGCAAACTGCGGCCTGCACTCTGCTGCTACAGGAATAGAGAAAAATGCATTAGCAATGTCAATTGTAGCATACCACTTGGCTGCCTTTGACTCCAGTTCAAATTGCAGTTCTAGCATGTCAGGCACAGCAGCACTCAGTGGTGGTGTAACTTCATTCAGGCCACGATAGTCTACAGTTAGTCTCCACTCATCACTAGACTTACGCACTGGCCAGATTGGGCTGTTAAAAGGTGAGCGAGTCTTACTGATCACACCCTGGCTTTCCAATTGACGGATCAGCTTCTGGATAGGAATCAAAGAGTCTCGACTGGTGCGATATTGCCGGCGATGCACCGTCGTGGTAGCAATTGGCACCTGCTGATCATCAACCATCAGCAGTCCTACAACAGAAGGGTCATCTGAAAGACCAGGCAAATCAGACAGCTGTTCAATTTTCTCAGTGTCCACAGCTGCTATACCAAATGCCCACCTATACCCTTTTGGGTCCTTAAAATACCCTCTCCTGAGGTAGTCTATACCAAGGATGCACGGAGCATCTGGACCAGTCACAATGGGATGCTTTTGCCAGTTTTTTCCAGTTAGGCTCATTTCAGCCTCAACAACAGTCAGTTTCTGGGATCCCCCAGTCACTCCAACAATATTGATGGATTGCGTTCCTTTATAATTAGAAGGAATTATTGTGCACTGAGCACCAGTGTCCACTAAAGCTTTGTACTCCTGGGGTTGTGTTGTACCAGGCCATAGTATTTGTACAGTCCAATAAACTCTGTTATCCCTTTCCTCCACCTGGTTGGAGGCAGGGCACCTCTAATTCCTGTTTTGCACAGTCTCTGGGTGTGAATTAGAGGTTCCTTCAAGAGCATCAGAATCTCTTCTGCTCCTTTTGTAAACTGGAGCAGCCACCTTCCTAGGAGTTTTTCCTTTTATCTCACGTACTCGTTCTTGAAGTTCTGAGGTAGGCCTTCCATGCCACTTATTCATGTTTTCTCCCTGCTCATGTAGGAAGAACCACAGTGAACCTCTTTTTGTGGGCTGTCTCTGCCCTCTCTCTCGAGATTGGAAACGCCTTCTCCTAACAGCTGAAACATAGGTTTGTGCAGGTCGTGAACGGTACGAGTCTTCTCTGAGCTCTTTGATTTCTTGCAACAGCTTTTCAAACCGGTCATCAGATTTTTCACACAGTTTCTCCACAGCGGAGACACAAGCCCGTAGAGAACCAGCAAGGCTGTCCTCAAAGTACCGGAGCTGCTCAATCACTTCATTAATTTCTTGTACACCTCTAGCCGACCAGACCATTCCTGCCAATGACTTAGCATATGCAGGTGGTGCACTTTGTACAAATCTGCGCCACATAGATTTTGTACAATTGATTCTATCTGGGTCTGTCCCCTCTTGGCTGTTTGGTCCTAGATAGATGATCTCTCGCACAGCTAATTCTCTCAGGAACTGGATACCTCTCTCCATAGTATTCCATTTCCCTAACTTGGATATACAATCTTCCTTGTAGGGAAATCTGACTTTCATAGCTGCCAGGAGTCGGGTCCAGAGAGTAGCGGCATTAGACTCTCTTGAAATTGCCCTATCAATGGTGGAATCTTTTGACAGAGATCCCAGCTGCCTGGCTTCACCACCTTCTAATTCAATTGTTTCTGCCCCATTGTCCCAGCATCGCAGCAGCCAGGTTAAAATATTCTCGCCTTCACGACGACTAAAGTCTTTTCGCAGATCTCTCAGCTCACCTGGAGAAAAGGACCGAGTGGTGGTCACTTCATCTCCACCCTGTCCTGATGATGCCTCTTGGGTTGATGTTGGCCCTGTGCCATCACCTGCTGCACGGGTAGTCTTTCTAGTGACTTTCTTACAACCAGCAACTGATGCTGATATGGGTTCACCATCATTTGATTCATTTTCAGAGTCTGAATGACTGTCACAGTGATTGCTGTGGTTACAGCAGCAACAGTGCCCAGTGTGTGAAGAAGGGGGGGCTGCCTTGTTAGCCTTTGAGGCTGGAGAGGTAACGTTATCTGCAGCGACCTTGGCAGAGGAGCTCTGCGGAGGAGCTGTAGCTTCAGCCTGTGAAGCCGCGGTTGGGGGGGCAGTGGCTGCAGCAGCAGCTTTGGCTGTTTTGCCTTTTCTCGAGCGGCTCGGAGTGCTTTTTGCTAAAGCTTCCGAAGGCGCACCGCAAATCTCAGGACTAAAATGAGACGCAAACCTCCTATTGAACCTCATTTCTCTTAGCAGTAACACAAACTGACACACATTCAGCAAACCAAATAACACCATCACAGTTCTATCAAAGCTCCAAGGATATTCAAAGTTCTCTAACACATTTGCAAACTGTCCCAGCGAAATCACAAAAGTATTGTTAGTCAGCCTTTCTAAAGATTCGCTTGACCAATTAGCAAATATAGAGCCATTCTGCTCTTTAATCTCTCCTGGAGGTTTTTCAAGGTAAAGCAGAAGCGAGTAGAAATTCATTAGCGGCTGCAGTATAATGAAATAAACCAGTGCCATACCACACAGAATCATCATGACCGCTGTCCAGTTTCTTGTTGTTATATAATGAATACTTCGATTCAGAAAGAAACACCAACACAGATATGGGATCAGCGAGCACAATGTAGAAAATAACTGATACAACTTTTGCCACAACATCTTTAAGTCAATGTAATTCACTTTGCCTTAATACCACTAAAAAATATCCGAAGCAAACAGACGCGCGAGTATCACAACTCTATGAGTTGGCACCGTGCCAAGAAAATTGAAAGGTACGTCAGAGCAGTAGAAAAGCAAAAAATCTCCAAATTTACCCCTTTCTCTTGCCCCACGTTGGGCGCCAATTATCTGTCGAGGGTTAGGATTGCGGGGTGACAATCAAACCCTGGCAGATGTATTGTTAACCTCCTCTCCCCCCCACTTCCCCCTTTTGCCCCTCCCTCTCCCCCCTTCCCACTCAGGACAGGCGATCGGGAGGGAAAGAAGGACAGAGAGAAGAGAGTTGGAAAAGTTAAAGATGTTTTACTAATACTACTAATAAGAATAGAGAAAATAATACAAAATATACAAAACCAATCTTGTAAGTCTCAGCAACTGCAGAGCCAGCACCCAAAGTCCTGGATTAGACTCTGTAGCCAACCGGAGCTGGATTCAGTCTCTCACTAGGCCTCAGTTCGCAGGGACGACCAGCAAGGTCCTCTCCTAATGTCAGCCATGAGGAAAAAGGGAAAAGGCAAAGGGACGAGATCCTCGTGATCTCCCACTTTTATATGAAGTATTCACGTGAATGGAATGTTATACACCGTTGGTCAGTCTCTCGGTCACCAGTTTCTCGTTGCCCCTCTCGCGAGATGTCCATCCATGCTTATCAATAAGTTTGCATTCCATTGCTAGGTTTAACCAAAACATGTGTTGGGTTCTCCAGGAAAATGCAGCTAATATGAAGGCTTTAGCTGACAGGCAGAAATTCACTAAAAGAGAAACTTGTTTTTTTAACAAAACCAAGACAACACTAGAATGGCTCTTTTCCAAAATCCACTGTGGACCTTACAGATAAGTGAAGAAAAACAAAAAATACTTAGGCTGTGTTTCTACCAATATTTTCTTACAACAATTAATAACAACTTCATTATTTCCTCTGGAAACCAACGTCAGGCACAGCTCACTCTGATAAAGCTGGGCAGAGTCTACTCGTGTTTTGGTAAATGGCAAAGGGCCCCACATTGCCTGCTCAAAGGCGTGTAGGTTTGCATGTTTGCTGCAGCCTGGAGCGCCCTTGGGACAAAGGTGGTACTGGGAGTGATGGAAAGGTGGGGGGCATTCACTGGTGTGGGGAGTTCTCCAGGGCACACAGTTTATGTGCACATCCAAACCATGGTTGTACATGTACTACGGTGAAACAAACCTGAAACTCCTTTTATTTCAGCTGTCCACATAAGGACACACTCCTACTCTTCCCTGGGTGCAGGCTACACCTCACTTCAACATCCAGGCATCTCCAAGTCTTCCTGATGGGGTTTGCAGGATAGGTGGGATGGGGCTTAGTGAATGAAAATACAGCTCATGCAGCTCAAAAAACTTGTTATAAAGTTACTTCGTTTTCTCCTTTCAGTGACCGTTCCTATGTACATATGCACATGGGTAACCCTCTCCTTCCTCAATGCACACAGATATTCCTCTCAGATGCCCTTGCACTGTGGGGTAAGTCACAGGTGAAGGAAAGGTCCAGCATGATTTGCACAGGGTTTTCACAATCAACACCCTCTCTGACAAAATGCGTGTCTAGTGTGCACTAGCAGTAGAAGAAATGAGGGAAGCAGACCACAGAGAACAATTTTCCATCCTTTCCTTCTGTCACCGTTTACTGCAGGGTGACAATAAACCATGGCAGATGCTTTCTGGTAAGCCTCTCCACCTCCCAGCCCTCTCCACCAAGGAGGAGGCAAAAGGTAGAAAAGAGAGACACACTTGCAAATTGGAAAAAAAGTTAAAAATGCTTTACTAATGCTACTAATAAAATAGATAAAATAATACAAAATATACAAAACCATTCTTAAATTTCCAGGCACAGCTCAGAAGAGCTGGCTCTGCTCCAGCGGCTTCAGGGCAGGCACCCAGATATTCTGGGCTCGATTTCCCAGCAAACTGGAACTCGATTCAGGATTCACTGGAACCAGGCCTCAGATCACAGGCACGACAGGCAGGGTCCTCTTCAGATGCCAGCCATGGTCAAAGAGACCGAGACCCTTGTGATCTCCCACTTTTATAGGGTGGGATGGAATTCTTAGTTGGTCAATTTTGGTCACCTGTTTGGCCCTCCTTGCAAATACACTTCTCTCACTTCGGGGATGTGCATTTTTATCAAGATTTTGCATACCATTGTTATGTTATCAGCTGCTGTCTGCAAAAACAAGCAGCCAAATTCAGAAAAGTTCAGTTACTTAGAATTTAGCTGAAAGGAAAATGCACTGAAAGAGAAACTGGTCTTCTTTTTACCAAAAACAGGACACCTTCCTAACACAGAGGTGAATGTTGTGGCACTGGTTTGCTCAGGGCTTCAGTGAGTACAGTCACCCCGTCCTTCTGTCACCCTGTATTAACTGCTCGCTTGCCAAGTCATCTGCTTGGCTTCCTGTGGCAGATTTCAATATTTTCCACTCACCTGTAACAGAAAGAGCTATTGCCCAGCAATTAGTGAACCTCTCACATCTATTCCTCCAAACACAAATATAGGTAGAGAAGTGCTAAATAAAAAAATGGATGGAATGCTGCTATTGTGTTTCAAATATATGCCACTGACAAAAATAATAAGGAAAAAGAATGGTGAGATACTATTTACAAAGCTAGTTTTCAGTGGAGTATTTCTGATTACTTTTATTAATTATTGAATAATTCATGCATTATTTAAGGTTTCCTGCAGTTTATGCTATGGTCAAACACACTTACAGACTGGAATCAATTGACCAGCATCTTGTGTTCCTGCCTCCTGTGTAAATGGTGTTCTTGCATGCAGATGGAGAAGGTACCTCTCCGCACCAGGGCTTTGTTCTGCGGGCTGCTGTTTCTCCTGATACCTTGTGTCTGAGAAGCACTTCCTGGACTATTTCCAGTCGCTCGCCTGACCTCACACAGCAGCACGATGGTCCATTTTAAAATGGTGAAGTTGTAGATATAAATCAGCTCTGCTCTGCTCTCTTTCATTGCGTCTCCTCTGAGGATTTTGCACTGTGTTCCTAATCCCCACAGCTTCAAACCCAGATATGAATCCAGGCGGTCTGTGCCCTCGCAGCCACAAAGACAGGTTGGATAACCTACACCTGAGATCTGCAGGCCAACAGCTTTCTGAAATCTCATTTCTCATTTTTCAGACTGGGAATCATGTTGATTAGGAACAGAGGTAAGAAAGTAAGAGAGGAAGGGCGGAAAGAGAGAGCAACGTTCTGTGAAATGGAGCGCCTTTCAAGCATTTTTGGATGAAACTTTGTCGAATATACAGACATACAGACAATGGTTTTAGTCACCAATTCAATCTCTCCTGGGCATAGAAACTCCTGGACTTGTAGTTTCGAAGAAGATTCTGATGCCTGGAGTTCACTAAAGACACAATCAAAATTAGACTTCGGCCTTCTTTTAATTAGATCAGACCAAACAATTAGACCAAAATATGTGCAGTTCTCTACATGCAGGGGAAGTTTAAAAATAAGTTATGCTGATAGGTTTTTTTCTTAGTGATTCTCTGTCCTTGCCATTCAGCTGGAACAACCCATGCTCTTGTATGTTTACTCAGCTTCATCTTTGTCATATATCCATTTCCATAATGGCCCAGGCAATCATGGTTCTGGTCTTATTTCATCCTTCATCTGCAACAACCTCAAGGATAGTAGAGAAACACATCCTTAATAGTAGTATGAAATAAACAGTGAGGTACTTTTTTAGGCCTTACTAAGGTTTGATGAACTTTTATCACCTGATCAGCCATTTTCCAGCGGAGCAACTACAGACTGTAAAATATTAGGCAAATGTACCAGATTTCCATGGTAAAGGGGATGAGGAATTCCTCCTGGAAATGTGTAACCAGCCCTACCTTTTACATCAGATCCACCAGGGAGTCAAACAGAGTCCAAGAGTAAATGTGAAGTCAATGTTTTTATATTATCTTTTACACATTCCAATAAAGAGTATTTAAACTTCTGTAAAGAGAGATGAAACCTAAGCAGCAATGAATATTGACTTTAAAAGTTATACAGCACTTCAGTGATTCCTGCAACCTGCAGTTCACTCAGGGTGTAGGGACTTCATTCTAACAGCCACAAGAGACTAAGAAAATAGTATTTGTATGGAGAAGCAATGTGTTGTGCAAGGAACTGATAAAGATGAAAAAAACAGACATATTTGGGGGGCATACAAGCCCTTCCTCATATCTGGGACTTTTTTGGCCACTTTTAACAACTAGTCTCACACACCTTTACCTTCACATTTATAAACAACAAACAGTGATGCTACTGAGCAAACCCATTCGCTAAAGAGAACAAATTGTGAGAAACTACCAAAAGGGAGCAAGCAAGAGGCCTTTTTATCACTGAATGCAGTATTTCAGAGCTAGAAAACTGAGAAGGCAAGAACAGGCTTACATGATGTATAGCCATAGCTTTTCTGGCCATAAATACAAATCTGCAGTGTCCTCTAACTTCAGGTGCAGGAGCACAAGCTAAAGATAACACAATGCAGCTTTCCATGTTGGTCCTGTTCACTCCTCACCTAAACTGACATGGATTCACTGATTTTGGCAAAGGTATTCCTGATTTATACTAATGGAAAGGAGATACCCTGCCTTTGTTTTCCAGGTGCAGTGCAATAGCCCTAATTTATCTGGGAGAAAACTTGAAAAGCACTTCATGAAATTCTGGTACGTGTAAGACTTAAAACCCGTTTCCAATATTTTCTTAACTACTCATTTAATATAATTAAAATTAAAGAATCAGTTATCTCAACAACTTGTTCTAGATGTGCTCAAAGTTAGGAATCTTGTCCCACAAGCTGGAATTGAACAATCAAGTCTTCCGAAAATCAAACCTGCTGTCTGTATGTGCAAAGGGTACTAGTGTTTCTCTGTATTCTTTAAAGTAATTGGGATCACCAAGAAGAATCCCCTCCCTGAGAACTAATGGTGATGTTTAGAGAACTGTGAATTCCTCCACTGTTTCTGCTGCCATGACCTTTATTAATTTGTGATCTCCTAAAAACTTCCTGAGAAGGTCCTGGGTAGAGACTTTAAATGCAAAACAAATAAATTTGCTTTCTACACTTTGAAAACACTGCATTAGATATACGGAGCAATGAGAATATCTTCTAAATCATAGCAACAAAAATATTGTCATTTCAAGCCAACATTCAAAGCGAAGTGATGCTGTACATTTACCAGCCTGTTGATGGTATTTTAGACTCAAACCCCAAAATTAGGCTGAGAGACAGTGTTTTCGGACTACAGGAGGATTTGAAATCTCAGTGCTGAAATGTTTTCTGTTTATGTTTTTCTTAGCATTTCACCACGTCAGACACTCTTTTTGAGTTCATTGACTCACATCCAGAAATGTCATTACCAAAAAAAGCTTAAGTGGATTCCTCCTAGGCCTGACTGACTACAAAGCTTGAGAAGTGGTCTCCTTTGCTTTCTCTGCTGCTGGCTCCAGCTAAAACCCATTCCCACGTACCAGAAGACACAGGGAAAAAAATCTACCTACAGTCAGATTGCTGGATATGTATTGATTTAAATGAAGTTTTGACTAGTCAGCTTGGAAGAGAACCTTCTCCCATGCCCTCTGAACTTTTGAATACATATTGTAAACTCAATCCATACTGACAAAACAAATGGTCTCTTATAGTCCATTATAACCATTATGGTTACTTAGATTAAGGGAGCAAAATAATGTTTGTTTGCACAGCTAATCAGTGTTGCACTCCTACCTAATGTTTCCTGAGTAGCTGCTGTATTGGAGTGTTGATCATGGTTGTTCTGATTATCAGCAATTATTTTTAAAAGTAAATAAATAAATAAAAGCAAACAAGATAAATAATCTCAAACGAAAGATGGAAGGGGAAAAGAGTAATGGTCATCATTCTATTGTGTGTTAATATTCATCTTAAGTTTTTGAGAGACTGCTTGGATGATACTCTTTGCATGGGGTTTTTCTGAAAACAAAAAAATCTTTTCAAATAGCTTAAGTTTTTATTTTGAGCTATGACACTTATTTAAAAGGCACTTTTAATCTGCAGGGCACTGAGCCAGAGTGTGGACCTGTGCTGATGACACCAGCCAAGGATCTGCCATAGCTCCTGATTTCTGCGATGTGCTGAATACATCCTGGAGGACGAGACCCCATTATTGTCTCTGCCACCAAACACACCTTCAGGTAGCTGGACTTGGCCATGCCATTTTGACAGGTGGGAAACCTGGTGCAGGTGATTTTAAAAATGTGCCAAAGATATCAGAGGAAATCATAGCTGGTGGTAGGGCCACAACCCAGGAAATCCTGGTTCTGCTTCAGGTATCGTAACCCTAGCCAATATCCATCTCAACACTTCAGTAGTGTGACTGCTGCAGACAAACCATCCTGTGCTTCCTTGAACCAGTCCTGGTGCTACAAAACACTTAATATGTTACTAAGCAAAACATATTTGCAGCCTGTCGTTGATTCGAGGCCTGCAGTCTTACAAGCACCATATCATTTATCTTCCTTGTAAGAGGGAAAAATTACTGGTCTCTATTTTCTCATCATAGAAACTACAGAATAGAAGCCAATGCAACTAATAAAAAGCATCATTCAGTCTAATGGGAAATATGGCTCTATGTGGACCACATGACTGAGGCCAAAGACTGGATTTAATATATCCACAGTCCAATCATTTCCCCAGGGGAACTGTCAATTACCAGTGTGATACAGAAAAGATGCTGATTACCTGGGCCAAACTCTGCTCTTGTTTGTGTCAGAACAATATCCCTGATTGCACTTGCTTCCATGCGACTGCGGGTCGAATTTGGCCCCATGTCCTCAGTTCCCTGGGTTGTCTGTGAACCACAGGAATGCTTCAAGACAACTACTTGGGCAATTGCTAATGGCAGGAAAATCCACAGTTCTCCTGACATTAAGGCATTGTAAATACTGAAAGAAATCTGTGTTGTATTTTTTTGGCGTACAACGCCTAAAGCCTTATCTCTCATTCTGTCAGTAACCAAGAACTATGTATACAGATGGTGCAATTTATTATGTTCTGTACTGTGACCAAGTGCTGAAATACCTTCAGGAAATCACCAGAAAGCCTGAAAAGCTTTCCTGTCTCTTGTGACTCCAGCTCACTAAAACTATAATTGAATGAGCACAATATATTAAGCACTGCATGTTACACAGTAGACTTACAGAAAAGGACGCCATCTTTTTCAGCATCATTATAGGAAAACTATTTGCTGTAGAATGACTGCCTGTGCCCAAGGTCATAATGTCTGTCTCTGTGTGCCGCCCTTAAAAACTCACAAGATGGGGATTTACAAATAAATGTCTCAGCTCAATGGGTCTACCTCAACTCGGGTGTAACTCCATTAAATTCCAGTAAGATGTTGCTGGGCCTAATAGTCCTGACGTTAAAATCACTGTATGTCAGGGCTGAAATGAATCAAGGTTGGTGTAACAGCATATGAAAAGATAATTTTAGCCCTGTATCGGCTGATAAGTTAATATGTTTCCATTCCTGCTTCACTGAGCAGATTTTTATTAAATTGTTTATTAAACTTGGCTCAGTGGGCACCAGAAATACAATGAAAAACTAAAATCAGAGTCTTCAAACTTATTCACCTCTGAGTGTGAAATGTAAATCCCAGGCACAATATTCTGTTTGAATCCATTTGCTTACTTCACTGAAAACACTGAAAACTGGACCTCTGTGCCGTTGACCCAACAACAGACACTGATACACACTTGATATACACCTGACATACATCAAGCACAACTTGTAGCAATGACGACCATACACAGAGCAGATGTTTTGCTCATTAAGTGCTTCACTGGAAGTGAAACCATCTTCACCTCTGATTTTCTACTCTTCATCTTTGATTTACTCCTGTTTCCTCTTTGCAGGGAGGCTGGGCTGTGGCGCCTCGATATTAGAGGTTTCTCTTTATCCCCTTCCCCGCAAGTGCTGTTAAATATTTCCACGTGCGTTGTTATGACACAGAAACATGAATGTCACAAAGCATCTTCCTTATTACACCGCGCAGACACGGGACTGGGGACACAGACCCGACAACTCCCGCCTGTCACACGCAAAGCCTTCCCATCACTCGGGGGGAAATACGTAAACAAATAAACGAACAAACACAAAAACCACTTGGCTGCAACTGGGACGAGGACCCTCCAGGATACGGGGGTGCCAGTTGATCCCTCGCCCCCCCATTGGCTGTGGGGAGGGCGCGGCGGGCGGGTGCGGCGCCTCCCGGGCCCGCCGGAGCTCCCCGAGCCGACCCGTGGGCCGCCCCCGCCCTGGGTCAGCCTCGCCGGGGCCGAGCGAAGCGAAGCTGCCGCCGGGAGGAGCCCGGGCGGGGAGGGAGAGCCGAGGGGAGCCGGGCGCGCAAAGGACTGCCTCGATGGGCTTGAAAAATCACTGCAGCAGCAGCGGCGGGCAGGGGGGAGATGCAATCCCCGGACTGCGCTGCCACGCCGCTCTCTCCGCCTCTCCCCCTCTCCCCTCCGGCAGCGCTCGACCCTTCTACCCCCACGCCCGGCCCCTCTGTCCCCGCGCCCGGCTCCAAACTTTTTCGGCCGCTCACTCGCCCCCCGGGGTGTGAGGAAGCCCCGGGCTCAGCGGTGAGCGCCGGCCGGGGAGCCCCCAGCGCGGGCGGGCTGCCGACGGCGGCCGGCGGAGCATCCCGGGGAGGGGCAGCCGGCGGGGCGGGCAGGCAGGGAGGCGGGCAGGGCGGGGGTGGAGGCATGTCTCCTCGCTGAGGGAGCCGGGACTTGCTGGGCGCTGGGTTTTCCCGACCACCCTTTCCCCTCCCCACCCGCCCATCTCCCTGCCTCTCTTCCCCCTCCTTCCCTCCCTCCCTCCCCTCCAGAATTAAAGTTGGGACAGTCGCGCTCCGGGGATGGGTGCGAGCCAACGCCTCTGCTGCCGGCTCGCTCTGCTCCCTCCCCAGGTCGCCCGGCGCCCGCGCCCCCGCCCGCCTGCCCAGGAGGGATGCTGCTCCGGGAACTGCTGGGGCTGCTCCGCTGCTGCTGGCCCTCCCTGCTGCTGCACTGTGCCCTCCACCCGCTCTGGGGCTCCGTCCAGGTAGGACTGCCCGAGCCTGCCCAGAGCCGCGCCAGCCCGCCTGCATGGAGGGAGCGGTGGCGGCGGGGCTGGGGTGGGGGGGCGGCAGGCAGAGCCCCCTGGCCGGCACCCCGGTAGTGCGGGGAGTGGGCTGGTGCAGGCGGGTGCTGGCGGGGCGGTGGTCGCGCAGGCGGCCCCCGGAGAAGGACGAGCTGTTGCTCTTCTCGGCGCGGTGCCCCCATGTCGGCTGCTGCGGGACGGAGAGCGTAAAGGGTGGGCGGCCGGGTCCCAGCCCCCGGGAGCGCAGAACTCGAGGTGGTCTGTCTGAGCAAGATGTAGTTGACTTTCTTCGGTGCGCTGGCAGCCAGAGGGTTTGCAAGAGCATTTTGCTGTAAGCGGCAAGATGCACAGAAAGAAGCAGTGCACCGAGCGAAGCTCCGGCAGTCTAATTTTGGTCATGTTTTGCCGTGGGTTTTTGATGTTGATTGCGAATTGAGGATTCTCTGGGTAAAGGGCTGAATCAGCTTTTGCCAACTCCGACGCTGTGATGTTGTGTGACCTTGATTGTAATGTGGGGTGACAAGCAAAATGGACTGAGAGAAATTAGTATATGGTAAGGGAGAGCGACCATCCAGTTTGGAGAATCAGAACAGCAGCAAAGCTGAACTCAAATGCGTCACTGATATTTTAAAGTTTATTTATAATATATGCCTTCAGAGGAGTGATTGATGAGCCAGCCAAGTGCTGTTCAAGAACAGAACAATCACAGTTTCTTTCTTGGAGAAAACACAGCAGAGACTCTACATCTTTTACTCTCTGTTCTAAACTTAGTGACTCCCAAGAGATTAAAGAGAGATGTTGTTTGTTTTAGCATCTTGTCTTTTGCAGTGAATGACAAAGGGGATTTTTGCTCCTTAGGAATTAAAACGAACAGAAATACAATGAAAACAACCTTCTTTAAACCAATGCCCCTGTCATAAAAATCTCTGCCAGCGCTACCTTCCTGCTCAAGTATTCAGGTAGCTAAGCATCGTGTAAAGAGATGCCTTCTGCAGCCTCTCTCCTGTAATCAGTCAGTCAGTCAAGCAGACAAAAAAAACCCCCAAAACTCGCATAAACATCTTCCTGGCAAATTACTCAGATGATCTAAACCAATGTTTCAAAAATAATTACATTTGTAAGAACTGAAACAGGCTCTGAGAAATGCAAAAGCCAAGGGGCCCAGCCTTTCCCTGCAATAATTTGAAAGTTTTGTTGTCCCATTCATCAACAGTACTTGTGCCTGCTGTTCTGTGGAAGGGCAATCGATAAATCTGCTCATACTCAAGGTTCTTCAAGCTCTCCCAAAACTAGGGTGTATCTAAGGCTCCCTACAACAGGTACCGAATGGGAAAGGCACGTGTGGAACTCTCACTGGCATGCTGGCCTTCCTGTGGCCAAAACTCCCTCATCTTCAAATCCAGGACTCCCTTACCCATGTTGAGCTGCTCTTATCTTCAAAGTCTTGCAAGCCATATTCTCCTCAACTAATTCAGTAGTATGTCCCATCATGTTGCTCTCCTGTCCTTGCTCCATCTATAGCAGCCATTGTGTTTTCTCACGTCTCTTCTCCCAGCCCCTCTTCACCCATTTGTCTATGCAGTGACTTATGTGTGGCAGGGCCTTCCTCAGGCCCTGCCTGCCTTGAGGCACTTAAGAGAATCATTCAGATGTTAATCAGAAGAGAAGCATTTATCTTACTAAAACAAAACAAACCAACAACAAAGACGAAAAAAAAAAAAAACCACAAACAACCAAACCAAAACACAAGCAAACAACAACAAAAAAAACCCACACAAACAAAAACCAAACCAAAACCCACAATCTTTTCTTATTAGCGTCATAGCCAGCACTGTGACAAAAAAGAAGGGACGATTCTGTCTGAGGCTTTTCACATAATTAAAAAAAAAAAAAAAAAGAGCAGAAAGTGTCATGATGAATAGCAAGGTCATGTTTTTTTCTGGTTTCATAAACATGGATCTGGATTAACTCTGATGTGAATTATGCAGAGCTGTCCTGGGATTTACGCAGCAATCTTGAGATCTCATCTCTGTAGACTGCTTCCAAGACACAAAGCTCTTGCCACTTTAGCAGGCTTTTAGAGGTCTCTGTGCCTTTTCAGTCAACTGCACTTTTCTTTTCAATCTTTCGTCCTTTTACCTGATTCGAAAATTCACAAGACGGCCACCCTCCAGGGACTGTATTAATCCTCTTTTCCCATCTCACTCCGTAGAGCATGCTCGTGGACTGCTGCAACCCCATGGGACTCTACTGAAATACTAAACAGCTTTGACCACATGCAGATTTATTCTTCCACTCTATGCAAAGCAGGACTAGGACCACTGTTTCTGAAGGAAATCTCAGATTAAAAAGAAATACATCACAAACACGAACTTCAACTGAGAGGCTGCAAAAGGAAACCACCAGTTACCACGTTCTGTTTGCTTTTCCCTGGACAATTGTGGATCAGATTTTAATTGCTATGAATATTCAAAAGCATTTGTACTTTTTTTTTGCAAAGCATGTTAATATAAAAAGCACAAATACATGAAGTCAACTCTTTACATCTTCTTAGAGCAGGGAAAAAATGCATCAGCTTGAAGTCCGGGCAACATATATGTCCAAACTGGCCAACTGCTAAGTGTATTAGGAAAGCTTCATGCCAAAAAGCAACCAAGTTTTAGACAGGTCAAGGAGACACATGTTCATGGCACCTCCAGTGCCTGGAGGAATGGCTGGAAGGTGCAGAAGTGGTGACTAGGGAACAAGGCCTGTGTGGTCCGTCTCTGGAGATGACCCCTTGCCAAAGCAGCCTCTGTGCTAGAAACTGCCTGGCAGCCCAGCAGGTTTCTGGTTAGTCGTTATCTGCAAGGTGCTTCCAAAGCCCCTCTGGGGCCATGCTACTGTCCAACAAAACAAGCAAGCAGTAAAGTTTGAGGCTGGATTCTAATTAGTAAACCTGTGCAGTGAAAGATTAGGCTCTTTCAACACACCTCTTTTCTCCTGCCATCTCATGTAGACAGCTTACCTTGAATTGCAGGCAGTAAGAAAGAACATGGACTAATTTATTTCATCATCCTCTGCCAGAGGAAGATTGTTCCCTAAAGCATATTTTCTCATGATTTGCTCTGCTTACCTTTAGAAGACACAAGTAATAGCCTTCATTCCTTTCATAAGAAGACTAATAGATATCAACAGTGGGACTCTTTTTTTCCTTTTTTTTTTTTTTAAAGGAGCCAAATGTCATTTAATTTTTTCTTAATCCTATCTTGCTACTGTTAGTTAATCTTCTTGCAACAGCCTTTGACTATTTCTCTCCTCCTCGAGGCCCTCAACCTTGATTCATGTCTTTCCTTTTCCTGCCACATTTCAGCCAGCTTACAGTATATTTATTATTTAAAACTAACCCTCTAAGACAAAGCCCTGGCAAGATAATATCTGTGTTCCTACAGGTATTTTCTAACAGCCACATATTTCACTGAATAAGAAGCAAAGGGAAACAAGTAAGTGATAATGCCTATGCTTTTAAACATCAGCTCTTTCCCAACCATTTCAAAATGATGGTAGGAAATTTTGATAAAGGTTCAGACTAAGGTATTGAGAGACAAATCAACTTTTTTTCTTTTTTTTTTCTTTTTTTTTTTTTTCCCCAGAAATAATATTTTAAATACACAGGAGCAGAGAGTGGCTGGGCATGTATAGGGTTAATCTTGTCTGCAACGTAGTTGAGGAAAACATCCACTGGTTCTGAGGACACTCTATTAACAGCCTAAGGTAGAAGAGCCTCCCAGGATTTAAAAGCAGTCAATAATTCTAAAAAAAGACAGAGCAAGCCTTTAGTTCTGATTAATATTAAGTTAGAGCAATAAGTCAATGTAGCTTTTCCATGACCAGCACCGTCTTCAGACATATACACAAAGCTGCCTCTGGTCTGCAGATGAAGCTGGCAGCAAGTCTGCTCAGTGTTATTCCGCCTTGTCTCCATCCTCTCCCATTGCACTGGCTTCTGCAAGACTGTACCAAGCCATAGGATTCAGCAACTGGGATCCAGGTAGGGGATGATTATTGTAGCTAGGAGTTTATAGTCATTTCCTAAATCAGCTGCTGGGGCTAGTGGAGAGATGTCACCCTACCTCCTCTGTGAGCACAGTAGATATTGTCTCACCAGTACAACTAGGAGGTACCCCAGGTGTTCCATTGCCACCACATTGAGTGGGTGCTTTTCCTATGGGGCTCCTCTCGGGAGCGTCCCAACACCCCAACCCAGCATGTGAACAGCAGTGGAAGAGCTGAAACAGCATGGAGGATATGCTGCTGGCTGTGATCACTTACTTTAAAAATAAATAAGCCTTCTTAGGTGACAGATTTATTACCAACCCATGAGGGATTATGAAGCCGAGTCACTTTGATTCATTAGAACATTCAGAGAGTTTGTGTAAGTCGCTGGAAGCTGTCTGAGATGGTCTTTAACCATCCTCTGACTGTTACCTGATGGTGAAGGGGAAAGTTGGAAAGCATTTGTGCTGAATTTGTTTTTCCCTATGTTTGGTAATAGATTTTGACAAGCTGTTTAAAGAACTGAGCCTTCTGACTTGTGCTGTGCTGAGCCATCCTTCCAAATCAGCTACACATAGCCTCTTCTATTCTTTCCTCCCTCTCTATAATATTTAATCAACAGAGCCCTACCTCTGTTTCCCTGAGGCCAGAGTAATGCATCTTTCTGCATTTAGAAACCTCCTACGCATGTGAACATGTCCTTTGTGCAGTGATGTTGTTTTAATTAGCCATGTCTCTCTTTTCGGCCAAAAATACATGAAATGACTGTGTGCAGCTTTCCTGCAGCCAAAAGGCAGCACAGCACCCCTGATACCCAGCTGTGAGCAGTGCCAGGGTTGAGAGGGGAGAGAAGACAGACTGCTGTGCCCAGAACTGTCAGGGGAAATGAGGCAAAGCTTGGGCAGGAGAGAGGAGTGGGGAGAAGGCATCCTTGGGTGACCCTGGGGGTAGGCAGAGAAGCAGAAGAGGCCTAAAACAGATCAGAAAGTATGACATGAGACATTGTCTTTGTATTGACTGGCATATTGTGGAAAAAAGCTAATTAAAGAAGATTATGTTAGGCCCAAACTATTAACATTAGGACAAGAACCCAAGAGCGAACTGTACAAGGCAACAGTTGAATGCCAGCATAACTGTCCTTAGTTTCAGCAAGACACAAGTCTGTCCCAGGTGCTCTCCTCATATTTAAAGTGCTCGTTAGATAACTTGCTTATTCATCTTGTCCCCTTAAAATTGTATCCACTATTTTGCATGAGTATCAGTCCATTGAGAAAGAGCTGGCTTAGAAGCCTCTGAAGTAAACACCTCTCAGAAAGTCCCGAGATGTTCAGCAAATCTCCTTTTCATTAGGGACTTACTCTTCTTCATTTCATAGCATTAGATTAGGAATTCTACTGAATATTCCTCCTGGTCACGTAAATATTACTGGTCATAAGAAATATATGCTGTTAATAAATGGTCCTTTTCGCAACTAGATCAAACTATTGAACATATTGTAAACTAGTACTGGCTAAATCATTGTCCGTGGCCAAGCGATGCCAACTCTTGGGTTCTGCAGTGCATCATCTTCAGCTGTATTACTAACACTGTATGTTACGGAGGCTACAAGTCACAGTCTGTGGCATTTCCATTTTGACTGTGTTATTGATGTAGTCCACAGATGAGTAAAATGTGGGCTCCCTCTCCTCGTGGTGAGAAATGAAACACTCCATTAAATGCTCTCTGAACATCAAAGGGAGGCTGGCAAAGCTGAGGAGAGATCTCCTCTGGCTTTAGTTCTGCCATAAGGAAAATGAACATAATCCTGACCCTAACTGCCTTGTAATTTTTATTAGCTCTCTTTGGCTTGCAGCAATGACCCTGTGAATAATGCATGCTGCTAGATGGCTTTCCTAAGGAAAGAAGGCTTACGCAATCATACTGTCTGCCACAACCTGCCTTTTCCTTACCCTATAACTCAGAAACTAGCCAGTCAATTTCAATAAAATTTGACAAAGGGAAAGAGTTCTTGAAGATATTGTGTTACGGAAAAAAATGTAAAATGGGGAACATGTAGGGAAGTAACTTCCTTGTAGTGGCCTTAGTGAGGAACACGAGCTCAGTTTTCACTACAGGGCTGAGATGCCATTCGGGTAATCAAGTCCAAGAAACTCAGTCATGGAAAATCAGTTTTCACTGTTTCTGTTGCTCATGCAATGACTTGTTTCTTCACAGATCACTCAGGGTGAGCCCCAGAAGTCATGCTCCAAGCCTGTAGCAGAGGGAGTCACAAAGAGCTGCCAGGAAATCTGCCAGTGCAGGCCACCTCCACCGTTACCACCACCTCCTCCACCTCCACCACCCCCAAGGTTGCATGTGGTGCCCAGTAAGTAGCTGCTGGTACGGTTGTGGTGCACTGAGGGAGGGCAAAATAACGGGGACGCCTGGACAGATGGAAGGAGAAAGGATGTGGGAGAGGGCACAGCTAGCTCGTTTGTCATTTTCCACTTAGCAAATGAAGGAAAAAATGTTCTCGGTAGAGATGGAGATCTGTTTTCTGATCAATGAATAATGCTTGGCTGTTGGAGGAAAGCCAGAGAAATTCCCTCGTTTCGTTGCATTATATATGATTCCCTAGGTTTAAATGGTTTCTTAATACCCTAACCCTGGGAAACGTTCTCCCTCACAGACACAGCACTGTGCTTCCCCTTGAGTTACCTGACCCCAGGTAACTGCCAGATGCGCAGCTTGGAGGTCTGAGTGCTCCATGACAAATTAATTTATAAGTAGGCAAAAATTCAAACACTCTGCCTAGACTACCCTGCAGGTTTGGCTCTCTTCAGGACACTGGGGCTCTACTGGTTTACCATAGTCAGGTTCACTGGTTTTAAATTGCTTATGACTGTATACAAAAGTCAGAGGCATGTCAAGAGTTAATGGCAAGTCAGAAGTTTTCTCACTAATGCACATACAGTCTAAGACTCATCTATTTCTCTTCATGCAAATCAGTGCTCTCAAGCCTTACCCAGCCCACCCAAGCTCCTCCTGATTTCCACCAACGCACCCCCTTATCCAGCACACCTTGTGCCTGTGGTTCCTGCGGGCTAGCTCTGACAGCTTCTTTCTGCATCGTTATTCCTGTGGTCCCTGATGCACAGATCACTTCTGCAGCACAATAGTTGTGCTGGTGGTCCCTGGCAAGGCAGTCCCTCTGCAGGGGGACAGACCTTGCTGGAGCTATCCATACTGGCTGAGTGCAGGGACATGGGCTGGACCCTGCACAGATGCTTTTAGGTCCCAGGTGTTTGGTATTCCAGCAAATCTCCTTAATGCTTCTGTATTTTTGCAAATTTGTCTCTCCCTAAAAGGCTGCCTATTAATTTCTCTCTTTGCTTACATAAACTCCCGTGGGAACAGTGTTGCAAAGTATATCTATTATCCTTCTCAGTGCTTCTCCCATGGGAAAAGAAATCATTATGTAGCATCATTTGGCTGTTTGTCTTTATCAGCACCATCCCCAGATGTGCAGAAGACATGAAGAAGGCTTTTGCACAGCTTTTAGTCGGGCAGAGGAATGGCAGAATTTTACAGTGTGTTTTCTGCCAGGAGAATGCTTTGTGTTTGTGCCACACTGCAGAAAATAAAGGCAAAGGCAGGAAAAAAAAGTAGTGAAACACTTGGGAAAGGAAGTACAAATACAATTTGGAAAGCAGAGATGAAGGGTAGCAGGAAAAATCTCTTTCAATGTTCAGGAAAATGTCATGGACAGTGATATAGAAAATTCCCTTGATCTTTGTCTCACAGTTGGCAAATAAAGCACTTACTTTGTCACTCAGTTTTCTTGTACCTGTGGTACCCCGTTGCCCCAAGGGAGCTGCTCTTACTCGCACAAGAGGTGGCAGAGCAGTGCCAGCACTGGGACCAGCCCAGCGACCAGCGCTGCTGCTCGGCTGCCCCAGGATGAGAGCACCACACAGCTGCCCAGCTGCGTCCCCTCCCTGGGCTGCCCTCGCGCAGCTGCTTGGAGAGCCTGGATTTGTCTCCTGGGAAGTGAGAAGGAAATAGTATCACAAAAAGAAAAAAAAAAAAAAAAAAAAAGAAGTCTGTCACCCATTGCAAAAAGATGAAAGAGAAATCAAATGGGCCTGCAACTGGGGTAGCCTGATGCTTACACAGACTGGATTGCCAGGTGCTGACTTAGTTCTAAAAATGAGCTAAATAAATCCAGATGACTAATACTTAAACAAGCTATTTTGTTTCAAATACAATTAGAAATATGGATTACACATTCCTTTCACCAGTAAGCTTTAGAGCAGCAATCAAGTGCCTCATCTTGAAAGATGCTTTCATTATTATCAGCTGTCTAGGCACTGTGATTTAGCCCACGTGTACACAGCAATCCCCATCCTTATGAGAATGAGCAAGCCTCATGGTTAAATATTGATGTTATAGACACCGCTTTCAAACAGCACTCAGAGGAGAGGGCAGTAAAGGGACAAAACAAGCTAGACTTGGTTGATGCTAGACTTGCACTTAGCACTTTTTAAGTGATTAAAGATAAGTAGTAGAAAGACCTCTGCAAAAAAGCAGCAGCCCAGGAGCTGCAGGTTTTTTACCTTTACAAGGTGCATTGTGCTGTGAGCCACTTCATAAAGATGCTGGCATTGCTCTCAGAGCTTTGTGAACCACAAAGGGCTACAGCCTTAGAAGGTCTTCTTGCCATCAAACTGAACTTGGCTGGAGGTTTAGATCATCTCTACATCTTTCTAAAACAGCTACTGTGGTTTGCACCTGGTGATTAAAGTCAATAGATACAAAATTCCTGTCTGTCCAGTTACTACAGACACTGACAGCTCAGTTATCTGCTAAATGAAGCTACCTAGTGCTCTTCAACATGTCCTCTCTGGTCTCCCACTGCTGCTATGGAAAAGCAAGGAACCCTCTTTGTGTCCTCTCCATCAATCCCACCTGAATGTTCTGTAAACCCTAGTTGCATGTATGGGATGATACTGGATAACTGTGAGCAGCTGAATCACTGTCTGAAAGGTTTTTATTGTGCTTGAGGACAACTGAGAACTTTCACGAACATGTTGATATTGACAGACTGATCCAGTGACAAACCTTTAGCTCTGCTTCCTGCACAAAGACTTACACAAAATCTGGTAAATGTTGTGAATTCCAGAATTCATATGTAATGACAGCTAAAAGTTGTGTTGACTCCAAGAGACAATAAGCTAATTTCCTCCACAGAAAATGGATAGAATCACACACACTTAGCAGTCACTCTAAATACATGAGCAATGGTAGAAACACCAGCTTTCCAGGCTTTAGGAGGCACCTCACTATTGTTCTCATGTATTTACAACAAGAAGGTGTGGGATATGTTTCAGTGCACCCTGAGGAGGCATGTCATTTGTTCAACAATATGAATATGGGAAGTTAAATTAGATCATGTGGCCTATGTATTTCCAAACATGGACAACAAAATTGTGAGCTGGTAAATTCAGAGTATTCCTCTGCCCCCCGAACTCCAAGCCCCAGGGAAGAAAAGACAGACTATTTTTGTGTTCCTTCAGCCATGACACCGTGCATCCTTTTCCCACTCTTCTAACTCCTTCATACAGACCACTGGTGTTTCCAATGTCCCTTCCAACCCCTGGCCTCGTGGCCAGGATCAGCTATACTGGTCCCCATGGATGCTGCTTTTCTCAATATTGCTAGTTCAAACTTTTCTCTTTCTGTGAAGTGGGACACATGGAGCATTTCAGTTTTGAGTTTCCCAAGCTTCTTTCCAGTTTGCCAGCATCCCACTGAGATACAGCTGTCTGGTTCAGTATAGGTGTGTACCTTACCAAGGGTCTTCAAGGAGAGGGGCCCCAGCCCATGTTAGGAGTAGGTAGGATGGTGGGGATTATGTGACAAAGTGGTGGGGACTGGCAGGAGACGCGGTGGCTGAGCCAATTGTGATTCCTGCAGATGGTCTGGCATATTGATGTTTTCACAGTAACTCTCCTTATGCAAGCAGCAGCCTGCTCTTTAACCCGTGCCTAAAAAACTGCACGTTGATGAAGTGAAGAGAAAGCTCACGAGGCCCTGAGGGGCCTAAGGCCAACTAAGCTTAGATGCTGACAGCAAAGAAAAGAGGAACTTTCAGTGAAATTGGATGTTTTCCCTAGATATAGCTGTAATGACCTGAAGGAGATAGAGATTCTCAGAACCTGGCCTTTAACTGTTTCTTTTTCTCCTCCCATCTGCTTTCCTCCTTGTCTCAGGATTTCAGCCAGGACTAAGGAAAGGTAGATAGAGTACTTGTTTAGGCAGCTTCACAGACCCATGAGATTAAGATAGTTCAAATGATGTTGACCCTTCAAAAATCTAAAACACAGCTGTTGTCAACCCTTAAATACTTCATGAGCCCAGAGGTTTCTTCAGGGGCACCGTAAATAAGAAAGGACTTGGTTTGGAAGAAGAAGCTAGCCTTTCGAAACAGGAAGGGGTTAAAGCTAGATATACACTGGCATCAGTGTCAGTTTTAACTTGCTGAAGGTTTTAGAAAAAAATATTTCAGAAGTGGCATCTTCAAAATGGTACAAGGAGGAGAAAGGATGTTCAGCATGAACTCCCTGTTGCTGGTTTAGCAACATTTGCTGTCTCTGCTCTACCCACTCCACATGTTGGGTGAGGAGTCCATGGTACTACCATCTCCTCTCTGGATGACAAAGTGTCCAGTCAAACATTGTTTCAGTCAAAATTTAGAGGAGGGAACTTAAGTAAAATTTTTGATCTGAGTTCATTACAAGCTGTACTAGTACAGCTGAGCCTGGCTATGTGAACTAACCTCTGACTTGTTGGACACTTACACATAGGTACACAGTGAGGTCTCTACAGCTCCTGACCTCAATGAAAGTTTGCCCTGAGCTGTCAGTTGAGATAAAGCACGATTAAGTCAGGGCAAAGCCAAAGTGAATGACATCACTGCAGTGGACTCTAATCTCCAGGCTGTAATTGCATGATTTTGTTTTCCAAGGTGAAATCTTTTCCTTTATCTTTGGAGATAGTGCATCTAATTAACTAAGTATTTGGGCTGGTGAATATGCCAAAATAAAAATGAGCAGCTGCAGGAAGGGTGCAACTTTTTGGCAACTACATGAACCCAAATATACGGCTTAATTTGAGAAAGTGTGCTGGGTCCCTTCAGTGCAAGTAGGAAAGCTAAGGACATTCAGATCTTTTCAGACAGGTGGTCACAATGTGTGTATATAGGCAGGAGTCTGAGGTACAGGAACACTCTGGAACTTCTTGAACTTCGAGTAGGTTTTAAAACAACTAAAATTTGCAGATTTGGCTTGCTGACTTTTAACAACATAGCCTTTCATAGCAGGAACTTGTTAGAGAAATAAAACAGGTATGGTTCTGAGACATAAAATAATAAGAAATTTTTTTCCTTAGGCTTTTCTATGACCTAAATCCTGATGATAGAATAGGCAGGGTAACTCAGTATGGATCCAGAGAATGAGTCTGAGCTTCACGCTGAGCACTCCACATGGCCGTTCACTCAAGCAGGAGAGCTGAGCATGGTATCAATGCTCACCGCACCGCTTCTTGTACTATAATACATGGGTAGCAATGTTGATGTGCTTGCCTACACAATGCCAAAAGGACTTCTGTCCTTGGCAGAGGTCTGTGATTGTCCCTCAGGAGTTGAGAGGAGGCTGTGACTGCAAACTGAACTTTTAATCCTCCTGGAGGCCACCATGTGTTTTAAAACACGAGATGCCAAAGAATTTGGTGTGGACAGTCTGGTGTAGCTGCTACAATATGGACTGAGCATCTCAGAGAGCTCTGACTTTAAGTTTCTCTTTGGGTAATCCTTTTATTTTGTGAGTGCTTTGCACCTTTCCAAACAGCTACTGCAGATGCAATTCTGACCCTAAGGGCTCAGCCCGCAGGACCAGCCTTCTGCCAGAAGGACTGGTTCTGAGTGATTTTGAGATATTTGGGCATACTTGAGGAGGCTTGGATTAACTTCTCCCAAGTGCTGATGCCCCAAAATAATTGTTAGCAAACAGATGGGGGTGGTTTTGTTTTCTAGTAAGAGGAAAAAGTTTTCCTCCATACAACATAGCAGCTACCAAAACTGAATAGTAATGGAAGAGACCTACAGTAGCACCAAAACGGTAGGGGGTACATTGTCTCCTACACCAAGACATTTATGGTAATGACAGCTACTGTGAGAGAATATTGTTTTACCACAAGTCTGGTCTAGACAGTGATTTTTTTAAATGCAAGCAGAATGCTGAAACAGGGAAGCCCTTTCAGTTTTGGTAACACAGCTGTCATACTGTGAATTACAGTCTTGTGTGACAGCATTGTTTATAATTTACAAAGCAAAATCAAAATTCACTTCTTGTCTTCTCTGACATACACTTTCATTTTACTGGGCGATTGTAAGTCACAGGACTGGCAGTAGGATTTTGAGGCTTTCAAATCTAAATTGAAATCAAGCCCCACAGCCTGCAGTCATGGATGATGGCACATGCAGAGTCTAGTCCAGGTCCCTGTTGTGTTGATTTCACATCACAGATACTACCTGCTCTGCTAGCACAGTGAACCAAATCATTAAGAATCCAAGATGGGATTTAGGCAGATTTCACCCACCTAAATCAGAAATGCATTGATTAGATTTCCTGCCTCAAACTGCAGTGACCTCTGATTTTATCACCCAAGACATAAAGACTTCAAAATCCTCATATTTTTTGCATCTAGAGCAGTTATTTCTGGCATAGCAATAAAAGTTAGAAGTCCTCACCTCCCGGTCAAAATGAGAAGATGATTTAGGGTGAGGATATTTCTTAAGCAGCAAATTTGAAGTTTGAAATAGTTGAAACATCTGGAATGTTATATTACATCTGAAGAGCTGGATTAGTACTAGAAAGCAGGTAAGACTGAAAAAGTTCATACTAATACTTTCATTATAGGATTTTACAATCACTTTGTGCACCTAACATCTCCTCATATTGGGCTGTTGTAAGCTATCTATCTTTGTAAAACACTGGTTTTAATAGACCGTCAATCACAGCTTCAATTTTTTTTCCCAATTCAGAGTTTTTCACCACAATAAATTCTGAAATGTATTGTCGAGTCTAATTTTTTGTTTAGGCAAGTGATGAATCTTCTCCCTGCTTTGGGACCTTGCAGATTTGTTTTGAATTTTTCATGCAGTCATAAATCCATATTATGGAAAAATCTACTCTCTTGAAAATTCACTAGTTCGTATGTTTTGAAGTATTTAAAAGTAAGCACCTCAGGCCAGATTTTGCAGTGCAGGAATCAGTGGGAGTTCTGTTATCTGTAGATTAAAAGCATTGTCTAATTTTGAAAACAGAAGCATCAGATATTAAACTGATCCTGCAGTATAACAGTCCTTTCTACTCTGGGATGCATACTCCGACAGCTTGGTTTTATTTTTTTTAAGCAAAAGGAGTTGGCTAAGCTGAAGACATTAATTCCTTGTGTGGATGGCAGTCCATTTGTACATGCCTGCCATTTCGCTGATTAAGAAGATAACAAATATTCAGTGAAGTTACTGATGAGTCAGAGGCTGCTGATTTACAAGTAATTGTAGGTTCCCCTGCCCATGGCAGAAGGAGTTGTGCCTCATCTCGACAAGTCAGAAGTAAACCCTTAATTGGCACAAGCTGTTCTTGGCAGGGAGGGCTAAGCAGCTGACCTTGGTAAAGCAGACCCACAGAAATGCATGTTCTTGTAATGCTTTTGTGCATCTTTGTCGTAAACGTGATATAAAAGTGTTGCATTGCTTGTGTAATTGCATCTAACAGGTTATTTTAAGTTGCTGTATCAGATTGAGGAAGCAGCAGTGTGGAGATTTGCAATGTTATCCTAAAGTGAGTAGCCTGTAGTGTCCAGTAGTATAGTACAAACACAGGTTAATAACTGATGCCACTGCCAAAAACTGACATAAATAATTATGCAAGTTAATTTGACAATTCTACTAGTAAATCATATCACATTATAACCATATATATGTAGATATATATCAAATTGTGAATTATTAATTGTTATTAGAATTAATTGGTTTATAATTTTGAAGTGTCATTTAAATGGAGTTGATAGCTTATTTGTTAGAAATATTTTATACAAATATCTGTTCCTTGACAAATGCTGCTGTTTAACTGGACTTTTACCTATGGAGCAGATTCTATTGAATCATCCCTGGACATTTTCTTCTCCTTTTGAAAGCAGTGCATAATCTTATTTCATAGCCCCTGTCAAAGGAAACGACCACCAGTAGAGCAAAGGGAGGGTCAAGTTTAACACTCGGTTTGATTTGGCAAGCTGCAGGGACTCTGCCTCAGAGTTGTTTGGTATCATTCTGCAGCGCTGGCTGCCCACAACTGTAGGCTTCTGGAGGGAGTGATTGTGAGCAGCATCTCTGTAAGAGTTCTCCTACCTATGCAGGTCCAGACTGCTGTGCAAAGCCTGAGGAACGTGCAGATAGCAACTAGTAACCAATTTGCTTGCTCTTGTGACTGTAAGGTAGCCTGTGTCTTTTAGCTTTCAGAGAGTTACAAATGTGCTCTGAGTGGTGATTGAGGACTTCATGTTGGGCATTTGGCATGGTGAAAAAACTCGATCTGTTAATGTGATGTAATTACCATTTTAAGTATTCTATATTTTATGAACACTGCGTAAAAATTATCAGTTGATAAAAGTAATTTTATGTTTATTAGGATTAAATTTATCCCTGGTTTGGAAGGTATTTCACATTTCAGTTCCATTTTACTCTGGGTGGGTCCTCAATTTTATTTCCCTTAAGTTGGATCTGAATATAATTTGGAAAAGGAACTTGAGTGCACTAGGTATGGGAATTAATAATTGGTCTCCTCAGGGACATTTTTAAGTGATAGCTGTAGCCCTCACTTCCAGCAATAACTGAGCCGCTGAAGTCATCCAAGGAATAAACTACATAACATCAAACAGGAGGATCATGTTTATATAGATGCTGTACACTAACAGAAGGATTTGCTATATAGTCAGCCTGCTGTTCCCTAAAACTCAGCCATAGCCATATGACTTGCAATATGTCTTTCTTCGTAAAGTGAGCTCTTTAAAGCCATCTGTACTTACCAGTCTAAAGTATTTGTCTATTGTAGTCACTCTCTCCATAGAGCATCTGAATGCCCAACAGGCAAACCATTAATTTTTCAGAGACAGACACAAACTAGTGCCTTAGAAACTCTTGCTACTAATATATTGGGAAAATATTCCAAGTATTTCCAAGTCTTCCACAATCTGTGTTAGGAAGTTTAGCTTGCAGTTGGCTGAAGCTGGTTTTGTTTCTGCCTTCCCTGAAGGCACTAATTTTGAGAAGGTTTCGACTCAAAGCTGTGAGGCTTGTCCAATGTTTGCTATTATCTAGAGGTTCCTGAACTCTTTTAAAAGCTGCTGAGGATCTAAGAGATGATATCTTAATCATACCAGTAGCACTGAATTTTACTGACATTTCATAGTCAGTCACTTTGATGGCACCACTCATGGGGACACCATTCAGCCTGAAGAAGTTGTGTGGATCTGGACCTTAATTCCATCTATATATAGAATATTATACCAAGAAAATGTCATCTTTCTGTGGCGTTGAATCTGCCAGCCCTGAGGTGTCCTAATAATCATTTACTGGTGAAAGACTGATCATCAATTTAGGAGCTTAGACTTCCAAAATCACATTTCAGCTGTTTGAATTTCAGCTCGTATATCCCTCCTTTGAAGGCCTGTTCACTGCAAGAGCTAAAAGATGGATAAGCTTTCAGAAGACTTGATGGTGATGTACTGTGATTCCTGCAAAGGAGGCATCTTGCCCACCTTATGAGGAGCAGTGGAAACAGAGTCCAGGTGCCGCTTCTTCCTCTACCACTGACCTGCTGGTTGATCTTGAGAGATTCAACTCCCCTATCAGCCCCTCAGAGTTATCATATCTGAAACTGAGATATTTTTCCACATCTGTAAACTTTGTTTTTGAGACTAGTTGATGTCAAGCACAGAAGATTATTATTATTTTTGGTCTCAAAATTGAACAGTAATTGTTACCGAATTGATCAGCTATGTCCTGTCCTACCACCCATCGAAGAGGAGGCTGCACCAACACACAGCAAGGAAGATAAGGCATTCACCATGCCAGGTGCAAAAGGCAGAGCCTATGGCCACATTGTCACTGCATGGTAATGTGAGAAATGAGGCAGCCTGAGGGGCTGGACAAGAACCCATGGTGCAAAACCATGTCTTATATGTCATGTCTTATTTCTTCCTCTGTCAACAAAACCCTGACAAAGGAGTGTATATCAGCAGATATGGGAATTAAGAGCCTGGGAGGGCTACCACTATATGTACTTACAGTGTCCATATGGATGCCACCACCACGGTACCTTAACAGGCTCTGCTGTACCTGCCTTCACAGTGCCTGCTGGGGCAGGGGTTTCATCCAAGGCTTCCTGAGGCTCAGTAAAAGCAAGGGCTAGCTTTTTAAGGGCCTTTATCACCTAAAAACGCAGATAGGTGCTGAATGAGCTTTCCAAACCACTGAACTCACAGCAACTGTCCTAAGCCATGGCCTACTCCACTTTATTTTGGAGAGGACAGATGCTTTCTGTGTGCTGTTTACTAAGCGCTTCCTCACTGCTGAGCTGGAGGCAAATTTTCTACACACATCTTTGCTCCTTGGCAGTCACTTCTTCATGAGATGCCCTCTGCAACTGCAGCCCTGTGCAGGAGCCTGCCCTCCCTGAAATACCTGGTAGCTGGTGATGAGCCCATCTTCTGCCCTAAAATAGCCTCTGAAACAGCCTGGAAGCAAGCCAGCTTGACTGGGGGAGACAACTATCTCTTCATACCTACCTTACTGTGGTGGATCTGGGAGGTGATATTGGCTATGTGATGGAGGAGAAAAGCTCTGTGAGAAAATGCATCTCCTGTCACCAGTGAGTTCCAATTTGGAAGTGACTTTTTACTTCTTTCGCTGGTCCACACTTTTGTCTGATGTCAAATGCCTCAGGGCCCAGTGCCATAAGCCTGCAGACAAAGGTAGCCCTTTTTCCAACAAGCTTGAAGAAGTCTCCGCGTATTTGATTCATAGCAGCAAACCTCTTCGTGTGAATGTTGCAGTTGCTCACACCAGTAGACCTCTGTGGGCCTCAGCGGGCAGTGGGCTCACCACAGCAAACACCAAAGCAGAAGCTTCTGATTTTTTTCAACCTTGTTATGAGACACAAAGGGGAAGGCAGAGCCTCACACTGCAGGGTGGCCTATGGGCTCCTTGCAGAAGCAGCCACAGGACAGGCATATCTGAGGCATGCTGGCAGGGGACGAGCTGCAGTACCAACTTGGTCTGCAAGGCTTATTACAGCCTATTACAGGTGTTGAGTTCATCCTTAAAACGTGTTGGGCGTTCACTCACCTCTGTGTATCATATTTGTTTTTAGATCCTCTCTAGGAAGTCTGTGGCAGCCAGAGCAGCTTGGGGGAGGGACATATCTAGATATCTCTATGTATGTATGTGTGCATGCTTATTGAATACTGATGGAAATATGTTAATATGCTTCCTGGTATCAGAGCGCCTAAATGGAAAAGACAGACTTAGCATGAAGATTGAGTGTTTTCAGGACTCTTTTCTCCAGGACGCTCTTTTCACTGCTGTAACGTGACAAGGTGCCACAGTTTGCTGGGGCAAGCAGATGATCCTCAGCACTGATTTTTCCCCGCTGAAGAATAGCCCATGCTCTCTGTGCGCATCACTTGCCGCTGGAGAGCCGGACTGTGTGTTTGTGCAATGAAGTGCATGGTACCGTGCTGGCGCATCTCTGTGCCTCTCAGTGGTGCCTCTGTTAAAAAGAACTGAGAATTACTGTCCCCAGGTCAGTGCCGTGCTGCTGTTGTTCTGTTGTAGACCATGGCCTCACTGCTGTGTTTGCTTGAATAGTTGACAGGAAGGTCAGGGAAATATAGCTGGTTCTTGTGGAAATATAGAAGTAGTACTTATAAATTTACCTATTTACCCTAGTAGAGAATTGGGAAAGGAGTAACAGCAGTGCTGACATGTAGCCTTGTGTTGGACATTTTGTCCCTACATCTTGCAGCAGTTTGGAAAGCTGGGACTACTGTCTCCATCCTGGAGAAGAATCAGAGGCTGGATGTGAAGGTCTTTCCAAGTCAGCCAAAGAGAAAGGGAGAGAGCTGCAGCTGGAACCCACATCCTGAGAGGAATTTCTGTCCACCACCTGCTATGACACTCTGCTTGAAGGGAGGTTAAAAGCTATATCATAAAACTCAGAAGATTAAACTTAAGCTTGTATCTACATTCAGGCATGCAAGGTAAAGCATCCTGGCTCTGTGAGTGCTCAGAACCTCTAGAAATCAGGTCACCTTCTAAAATAAATTCCAGGGTCCTAATTTAACAGCAAATTTTCAGGAAGTTGTGACCTGTTTCTTAAAGGCACCAGATAATGCACTAATCGGACTGATGACTCCTGTGTTTTGGACAGCAGGCCACCAAGTACTGCAGGGTTCACCCGAGTGATGGCTCTGACGGGGAGGCAGTGCTCAGGAATATCTGGGGATATCACTAGGACTATCTTGATGCTGCCCAGCCTGGCACTGATCCAGGTTGCAGAGAGCAGGGAAATGTGATGGTGCCCACAAGGCTCTCTAGAATGACCACGTTGCTGTGAGGAGGAGGAGGCTGCTTTGCAAGGCACAGGCTTCAGTTCACATTTGCTCGGGACAGAAACCGATAGTGTGTGATTTAATCAGGGTAAAAACAATTCTGTCCTTTTTGCTGAGGGAAAATCAGATGGTGAGAGAGAAACAGCATCTCATCGGGAGACTGCTGGTTAGAAAAACATGTGACAAAGTCAGATCAGAGGGCAGTGGCTGACGTGAGCATCCATTATAAAGATAAATGCCAGAGCTGAGTGTTAACACAGAAGCTAGCTATGATGTAATCTCCTTAAAAGCCTTTTTTCCACAAGGCCTTTAAATACCCCTGCTTCTCCAGATCACGCTTTAGAGAACAGGCTCTGCCTCCGTGCTCACTAACCCCACTCTCCTCCAAAAGACCTTGGCAGCTGAAACTGTGTTTTGCTCCTATTTGTGGGATTGAACCTCAGTTCTGGCGGGTCCCATCAGCTTCACGGAGAACCTAATAGGATTAAGGCTGGCGGATCTGGCCCTTAGACTGCCAGTTGTTTGGAGCACAGACTTTCCCTCCCTATTTGTTCTGATGGTCCTTTGACTGCTCTGCTGTCTGCATCATCATCCTTCCATAAACATGTAGGACTCTGAACTGAAATACTCGTCTTCCTCTGCAGCCATGCCAGAACCAATACAAGTTATCCTGCAAGCCTAGCGCCAGCCTTCCTGGGCACCTTATGGGATCCCACCTCGTTTCTGTCTGTAGGTCTCGGCCGCACAGAGCTCCCGGGCACGGCGTCAGCATGCCGGCTTGGGGCAGAGATCTGGCGCCTGCCTGGGAAGGCAGTTTGCTATTTCCACCCCTGTAAATGTTTTTATGGCCAAATCCAGTGTTTGCATCTACTCCCAAGGAGGAGGCAATGCGATCCAGCGGGTAGGTCTGGCCTGGAGTCAAAAGATATTTTGTTTCCTGGCTTTTCCCTGAGCTGCCACAAGACGCTTCTTCAAAATGTGCTTCGCTTATGCCTGGGTGACCAATACTTTCATCTGGTATTATTTTTATTTAGGTCCATTTTCTAAAGGACTCTCAGATCCACCAGGGAAAAGCAGCTGCATAAGACCTACCAAGACAGCACAGCCACATGGGGATTTAGTGAGATCCACTGCAAAGCCCAAACCTGAATGTGTGCAGGTTCAATAACCTCTAAAACTTAGATCTTAAGCACCACACTTAAAACTCCCCCACCCAGCTCCTCTCTTTACTGACTGTATCCAGGCTCACTTTTTTTCATCTGCAGTTCCAATCCTATTTCTTGCAATGAGCCATGTACTCCTCTGTCACCCATGACCTTCGGAAAACTCCTGCAGAACTCACCCTTTCCTCCACTGCCGGCAAACTCCTTCCTCCAAAACTAAGCACAAACCTGAGCATGTTTCTTGTTTGAGGAGGGAAGTATTTTGAGAAAGGGGGAGAGAACTAGGGAGAGGGGGTAACTGAGAGTTTAGAATAACAGCAGCTACAGTGTAAAAGCTGCGTGGGAGGGATTTTCTCCAGCATCATCCCACACGTTATTATTACAGCAGAAGTTCCCGCTGCGTAGTGATTGCAGTATCCCCCTTAAAAGTGTAGTAGGAACATATGCATGGAGCAGCTGCATGATATAAACTTGTCTGCAACATAATGTGATAAACAGAAGTATCATCTACTACAGGAATAGCTAATTTCCACCAGTATTATTTAACCTAGCTCATCCAGGGAGGCAGTAAATCAGGACACACTTTCTGCTGAGCACATCACTAATTATTGCCTGGTAGTGGTTGTTTACCTGACTAGCTCAGAGCACTCTGGAAATCACCCTAAGTTTACAAGCAACAGGAAAAGTACAGTTCTATGAGGACATGAAAAAAAAAAAAAAGAAATAAAATTGACATAGATTTATTTTTTTCAGATAAAAATTTGCTCCAAATTTAGGTGGTTCTTATTTTCTTTAATCCGGTCTATTGCACCTCATGTACAGTTACAGCCATGCTCTGGAGGTGAGAGTGGTGGAATAAGGTATTGCTGGTCTAAAGCAGTTTCTTGGTCTTTCCTTTCTGGGTAGCATTTTCCTCCTGTGCGTGTTCTCTGTGGTAGGATCTTAGGGCACGGGTCCAGCAGAGCAGTTTTCTGGGTCACCACTCTTTGGGGACTGAGATAATCCAAATCCTTTCCATTATGTTCAGATTTACTGGAGATGACCTTGCCTCAAATGGACTTCATCTGTTATTGAAACTGTCGTCCCTTCCTGCTTTATGTTCCTGCTGCATTGGCCTGGTCCCTCGGGTTAATGATGGCTGTTAATAAATCTGGCATTCTATGCTGCCCATCCTGCAGCCTTTTTCACCCCGTTTCACTAAGCAGGTAACACTTAGAGTATAACAGCCTGGGGAAGCTCATATTGTACTGCATTTGCTGGATTTAATCCACTCAACACTGCTTGAGTGTTTGGAACTCTCCTTTAGAGCTTGTTTTCTTTCTGCTTCTCAGGGGGAGGCAAGGGCGAAGCAGCAGCTGGGCTGGACCACATCCCAGCCATTGTGCCCAGAAACTGCAATGCCAAAGCACCTCTATGGGTTGCTCATAGCCACATCCAGCCTGGCCTTAAACATTTCCAAGGATGAGGCATCCATGGCTTCCCTGAGCAAATATATGCAAGCGTACGGCAGTGCATGTGATGCTGTCCTGCTAGGCGGTCTACTCCCGGTATTTTTTCTATGTAATTTCATATCTCCCAGGGGGCTGAGACTGTAGATGCCATTGGGGTGCCACGAAAGGAGCAGTCCCTATCCAAAGCCCTCTGGCCAACAGCTAGACAGGTTTGATTATGGCCATGGCTTACCATGGGGCAAAGCATTTGCCATATTGCAGTTGTGGCCAAATCCAATTTATCTTTCTTCAAGGTTTAATTGTGTGTACATGCCACTGGCAATGGTGTGTGGTGCCACCACCAGCTTGTGGTTGAGGCTGGACCTGCTCAGACTCCTTCTGTCTTGCATCCACCATAGCTGAAATTCGTGAATGCCTCTGCCTTCCCCTCCCTGGGCCTGCTCGCAGCGTTTGCTCTGCCTTTGCTGTGCAGTCTGGAGGCAGAGGAAGATTATGGCCTCTTGCAGGCTGCCTCTGAGGCTGTGGCTGACCAGTTGGGAAGGGGAACAGACTTAACCCCCAGGGCTTTGGCATTTGATGTGATGTGCTCCTGCATCTCCCCTTCAGCAGTTCAAGCATTGCTGGGTATGTTACCTGCGGGCAACAACTGTGAAGGGAGGTTGACGAGGTGATTTTTGGACCTGCCAGGGAGACAGTGAAGTGCATCCATTCATATCTCATAGCTCCTCTGTCTTCAAAATGGATCATTTCAGACATATACAGAGGTGCCCCAAATGTGAATGTTTGCATTTACATGTTCAGCCAATATAAGGAATCTTTAGTGCAGGGAAAAGGAAGAAGAAAAAAGGGAATTTGTGGAGTTTCTCACATATTCTGCCACCAACACTTACTAAATAATCTTGAGAAGCTACTCGGAATGCAAACACATGGAGCAGTACTATTGTCAGCACTTTCATTTATATGGATGCAGACATATACCCCTTTATATACATACATTGAATGTATCATATCATATATATCCTTTCTATGTATGTATATGTGTGCGTTTATACACGTACATGTACAAGTACATATGTGTATGCATATATGTATGTACATATATGTGTCATATATATACTGTGTGTGTGTGGATATATGTATCTTTACAAACACCAGGAGTTCCTCTCACAGTCCACAGAGACCTGACATGGTTAGACAGGCCTCTTCTTCATCTCTCTAGTGGAAAATGGCAACCCTTCCTTCTGTGAGCCCATCTGTACCTGATCACCAGCCTGAACATTGCCTTCTGCGGGCAGCTGTGGTTGCAGTGTGGATGTGAGCTCAGGTTTCCCTCTGGCCATATGCAAGCCCAGGGCCTGTGTGTGGAGAAGCCGCTGCATGGCACGCATGCACACATGGCTTTCTGTCCCTATAGGAGGCCCCAAGGGCCCCCATCTCCTCGTCAGCCTCCTCTCCTCCATCCTCCCGGGAAACTTTCCCCTCAAATCCAAGAGTGTCGACAGATCTGGTCTGAAGGGAACACATACTTTCCCTATTCTTGAAATGCCTCTCAGAGTAACAGCTGAAGATCTATATTTGTATCAAGGTCTAGCAGTACCACTAACTTCATTGAAAGGCTCTTTCGAAGGATTTGTTTCTCACACGCCAGCTGACTCTTGCTGTTAGCAGCCCTGCATATGCACAGCATGTTCCTACCATGTGGATTATCCAAACACATCTGTAGTGGTTCCTACATGATGAAATACAGCAAGCAAACAGGGGAAGCTTGTGCTGACACTGACTCACAGATCTCTCCACATCACCCCAGGTTGGGTAACAAAACTTGTACCTGGAGAGCCCACAGCCACCAGGGCTCTGGGGACCCAGCTCCTGACCTTTGGCAAAATTCAGAGCAGCACTTGTAAGTGCAGATACCGGGTCAAGGTCCTTAGCTGGTGCCAGATCTCACAGCTGGGTGAGCTTCTACTAGTTTACATCACTTGAGCTCTTGGCCCTTTGTATCAGCTGCCCAAGACTTAATTCTGATGTGCAATTAAGTTAATCAGCATTAAGCTAATCAGCACTTAATTTGGGGTAAATTTACACTATTGGGGGGAGTAAAGGGCCTTATGTGAAAGTAGACAAGAGACTCAGGCTCAGCATTGAAATCAGCTTTCTCAAAAAGATGTGGGCATGTGATGGAGACTCTTATTGTTTCTTATCTTTTACACAACACAATGCTTACACAGTAAGTGTCCACGCCTCGGTGTCTGTGTGTGTGTGTGTAACTGCTCCTCTGTAGAATTTCTCCTCCCAGAACCCAAGTTATTTCATGGTAATCAGGAGGTTCACTGAATGCCTCTATTCCAGAAAGGGCTGGGTGAGACACCTTGTTTTGAAGAGACTCAAGCTGCAACAGATTCAAAATCCCTCTCCAGATTTAACTGGGCATGTCCTATGAGTCCTTTCATGTATCTTGACATCTGAAATCACATCTAAACCTCTCCACATTTTCTGGGCTTGTTCCTGCATCACAGCGTGATAATGGCGGTAGGAACTAGTGGCTTCTCTCTCTTGTAAATGGACATGCTAATGTGCAAATCATGTGAATATATCAAAATAATAAGCCAAATAAGAGTGATGAGACTGGAACCCCAAACCCTGTCTTAGTCAGCAGATCAGCCAGTCTCTAAAATATGTGACATACGTAGATGTTGCTGGAAACACATTGCCTGCATCTCCAATTCCTTTTAAGTTCCAACCAAGGCTGATAACACACTTGAGGCCCTTGGAATACGAGGCTGCCTTCAAAATAAAATCCAATCTCGCTTCCTAGCATGCTAATTAAAAGTGCATGGCTGATTCAGGCAGCCCTACAATAGCAAGAGGAGTGCTGCAGGCATAGAGATGGCAGGGTTTAGTCTGTTGTGAGTATACAATATTAAAAATGGGCAGATGTCTCATAAAGATGATTACGCCAGCACTCTTGACCTTTCTGCAAGAACAGAAATAAAAGCAGGAGGAAAAACAATAATCAGTTTTGATTTATCTTGAAAGCACTCTTCCTTTTTTAGGCATGAAGCTGCTGTTGTTGTAGAGAGGTGAGAGGGTTCACTGTCACCCTTCCACGTCACATTGGTGCACATTCACCAGCTGCTTGGGACTGAGCCTGTAAGCAGATTGACACACTCAGACCTCAGCCAGTGACACCTCCCCTGGGACTGCACATGGGACCATGGGTCACTGCTTCCCTGAGATATCTTCCAGCTCAGCCCTGTGTTTGGTTTGGTTTTATTCTGTTTTGTTCTGTTTTGTTTTGTTTGGCTTTGCTGGGCTGGCTGATGGGCAGGAGCTGGTGGAGGGGGATGCCCTGATGCAGGTTCCCTGCCTCGGCATCGCTGGTGGGGGCTGCACAGCGGCACCGCTCAGCCCAGCCTCGCCCCTGCGACAGAGCCTGACCCTCTCCTGATAGACTTGGTGGTGTTGGTTTCTAATGTCCCAACATTCCTATGCAAAGGGCAATTAGCCTTCAACCCCTATTGCAATGGAAAGTAGTAACCCTAATAAAAATAAATGACAGGACCACTAGATTTCCAAAATCTGAGCTTTAAAAAGTACAGCCATGACCACTAAAGGTAACATGTGGGTGTATCCAAGAATTCTGAGTCCTGTTTCTGTATTCTGTCACAGACAATACAAGTATGTGTGACTTTCATAACATACACAAAACCATTTAACACTTAATCCAGAAGATTAAAACAGCTTCATCACTGATTTTTGGTTTGGGTAACTCAGGGCAATTTTGAGAATGACCCATTCTGAGATTTGCTAAAAAGAATTTAGAGGCTTCTTTGTGATTTAATGGAAACTTCATTTCCAGTGACACAACCTCTATTTTTGCGCTTGCACATTGAGGGAAACCCTGTGTAGCTGAGCTAATCTTTCCTGGTATGCACATTTCTGGCTAGAGCCAAGTGTGCAAATACCTGCTAACATTAGAACTGGAGCTGTGTCTTTCTGCTGAGCCTTCAAAACATAGTTAGTCAAAAAAAGTGCATGAGATTTTTGTGGTGCTGAAATAGTTTGCAGGATGCCTTTGCTCTAAAAGTACTTTCTCATGAATTTGTTTTCAATAAACTCGATCCAGCCACCCAGTATAGGTCTGAAATGGGTCTGTTTATTCATTGTATTTATTTATGCCTGTTGCTGTTGGGAATACGAGAAGATGTTGGCCCTCTGAAAGTAAACCTAACCAACATTTGTACTTCATAAATTTTAAGGCCAAGACAAAAAAGACATTGTGCTCATGTGGACTTCTCAGAGACAGAGCATTTTCTTTACTTAATTCTTATTAGGAGTCCAGTGTCTTTAGTTGCATTTAGACTTTGTAAAAAAAAAAAAAAAAAAAGAAAAGAAGGAGGTCAACCTTAAAGTAAATTTTTCAGTTAAATATTCCACCAAAGCAGAGAGGCTACTGTAATGGATAATTACCCTTAATTACCCTTAAACACCCTCTTTCTGATATAAATATGCTTAGTCTCCACTTGTAGTAGAGTACATCCCGGATTCATTTACTAACTCTACCAGTATTCATCGCCCTATTTTGGGGGAAGGAGGAAGTCACTGTTAAAAAACACATTCTCTCAGTAGTGACTTTGTATTTGTAGTTAGATCTTGAGACATGCCAGTTCGCTGGCTTTTAACTCCTGTGTGTCACACTTACTATAACTTCATAGTTTCGAAACATCATGTGGAATTAATTTGAATGTCATACTAAAGTCTAAAGTTATCACACCAACCCTAATACATCAATGGGTGATTACCAAACCAGTAATCTCCTCAGAAAATACCTAGTTAGTCTGACAAGATGTATTTTCCCAAACCTGTACTGTTAAGTATCAATTATTTACTTTATTACTTTATTAATTGAATGACATCTTCCTTATTTTGACAGGATTTCCATCAGGATGACAGGCTATTGATTGCTTAGCTAATTCTGCTTATTTTCTTTAAAATGTCATTCCTTTTCTACCACCTTCCACCGACAGTGTGTTCAATGTGCAGAATTAAACTTTGGGGCTTGGGAGAAAAAACACATTTGTTTTGCACTGTGAAAATCCCTTTCTCCATTCAGCTGATTGTAAGATTAATGAAGAGCAACTAGGAATGAGTCAAACCAGGAGGTAATCATGCTCTGAGCAGCTGAAGCTGCTCACATGAGACTGGTGATGGGTGCCAAGGGAGCCAACCCCATGGCCGGGCTGGCCAGCCCTCAGCTCTTGGTAGCCCCGTGGTGATGATGAAGGAACTCCCTGTGCCCAGGGATGTCCTCCACTCCCCAAATACTCCATTGTGAATGACAGCAGTATGAGGCTTGTTGTTCCTTTACATAGCAAGGGAAAGGGCACAAGTTGATTCTGAAACTACTTGCCTTTTGGGGACTCATAATGGATTTGAAAGAGGTGGTACAAAGAGGGTGACCAGGAAAATGTGTTTTCCTGGATTTTGTCAAAGCTTTCGTAAGACGATGAAACAAGTGGGCATTGTCATTGTTATAGGTAGTGTGGGACATCTTCTGCTCAGTGTTTTGTATAATAATTTCAGTGTCCCCTTAGAGTAGGGTTTGAGATCCATGTTTTCCCTCCTCCAGAAAGTGCCCAATAAATACATTTTCATTCCACGCAAAGTGGCACAGCTGGAAGAGTGTGCTGCAAGGTGTCCTCAACCCAGGATCATTTCTGATCACTGACGGCATGACGCATGCAGGCTCAGACCCTTCCAGGTGCAGCCTGTTTTTTCTACACTGTGGGCAAGCGAGCTGGGGACTGGGACCCTGCAGAGGACGGAGAGTTCCCCTGGCCCTGGGCTGCCCCAGAGAGCAGCGCTGTGAGCCCCAGCCCCAGAGGAGGGAGACATCAGTGCCTCACAAACATCAAGGGCTCAGTGTGGGACTTACTAAGAGACACTTCTCTGAGGACATGATGCTTCCCAGGCACCTTGCTGGTTCTTTGGGAAGTTCCCCTCTTGGCTGATTTTCCCAGCTGATGCTCATAGACACGTAACGTGGCAGGCACAGGGAGGCATCTGTGTGGGCCAGGCTTTGGCATCCCATCCACACAAGGGGATTAAAAGCAGTTCTGCTCTTTCTCAGAGGATAATCATGAGGAGGAATGCATTAAGGACATAGAAATGTCACAGTAATGAAGGTTATGCGAATACATACTGAGAAAGGCAGAAAATAGCACGCAACCAGGAGCGTATTGGAAAAAGGGGGGACATTACACAAAACAAGGTTACCTAGCACTGCAATAATAAGGGGTAGAAATACAAAAGAATTTTTAAAGCTGTATAAACCCACCAGCCACTAAGAAACAGATTTTGATAGCTTCCAGTGTGGTTTCCCATGGTTCTTTCTGAGTGCCTGGTCTGGACCAGCAGGGAAGGAAACTGTGCCAGGTGGATTAGGGATCGCCTCCAAATCAGCAATTTTTCTTTTCCTGTCACTACTAACTACATATAGGTTGTCAGGAGTCATACTGACTCTTCTATCCCACCCATATCTGCTTATTCTCCATGTAAGAATACTTGATAAACCACCAAGGAGCATGTGGCGCAGAGACGTGACAAGCCTTGTTTTTCACCCTGTCTCTGCCATTTGTCAGTCTCATATGTTGTGCCAAGGAGCAACCCAGTCTCACCATGTCATTTGGCTTTATGAATACTTCAGTTGATCCCACCTTGGAAGAAGAACAAGGACAAGATAAAGATGGCCTTACTAACCCCATTTTTTATGATCTCATCACATTTTATATGGCATCTCCTGATACATTTGTTTCTTCTGATTTCACTGCAACCTTTTGTGTTTGTCAGGGCAATACTAGGACGGCACAGTTGGCCCTGAGGCTGCCTGCTTGATCCTTCGTGCAAACATCTTTGTCATCCTCTGTTCTGGAATCTTAGAGAATAATGACACGGAAAACTTTCAGAGAATATTAAAAACATGAAAAACATTAGCCTTATCATAACACAATAAATAATTCCATCACCCACTGAAACTGCCTTCTACAGCTGACATAGTAATAAAGTAGAAATCCAGTTGCTGATATAGTCTGGCAGTGGACATATTGTGAAAAGAGGAGCCAGAAACCATTAGATTTTCAAATAATTTAGTTTTTCAACTTTATTTTTCTCTCCCATAGAAAAAAAATAAAACCAAAACCAAACGCAAAAAACCCACCCTCATAGTCAGCATATGCACAAAAAATTGAAGGCAATATTTGCTAAACAAGTATGATTAGTGTGATAGAATATGTTGAAGCGTGATGCATGTGAGAAAGATAGGACCTCTTATGTGGCACCAAATGCTGAACTGCCTATAATCTATTAACCTGTTGGCTTTATTATTTTGGTTGCTTTTTATAGTTCTTTACCTAGTCTTTTTCTAAGGTGGTCCTGCAAATTTATCTGAGTGAATGTTGCCAATTTTTCTCTAGATAATGCAATGGAAAAAAAAACTCTCAGTAATTGTGTACATCAGGATTTTACATCATGAGTGTTAAACCTAAGAGTATGTAATGTCTCTTCCTAATGAAACACAAGGTGTACAGAAGATATCAGCTCACAATAAATGATGCATGTGTGATAACGTATTTTAACTTGTACACCTATTTGCAATATGTATAATAGGCAGTTCAGAATTTAGGATATATCAGATCAAATAATTAGACTCAATAAATAGACTTCTGCTATATTTAATTCTCTCCCCTAGTTAACTGAAAATGTAGATTTAGGCAGTCCCATTGACTGATCCAATATCAAAATTCATGTAGGGTGACCCAGATTCTCACAGAGTCTATGTGGTTGTGTATGCTGAGTTAAGGGTCTCTTCCCCCTCTGCCACTGTCTGTGGCTCACCATCCCTCAGGAAATGTGTCCGCTCAAAACAGGGGAAAATGTGTACAGCTCTGAAGAACAAGATCTAGACCAAATACCACTCATATTACTCTTAATGCAAAATATTGCTTGTTTTGAGTGGTACTTACATAGACAATTCTAGCCCTAAATCGAAGAAAAATGTAATAATAATTGATTTTATTTTCATGTGTTAACATTTCTAATGTTGACATTTCTTAACTATTGGACATACAATTCAAAGACAATGTAATGGGAAAGAAGCTGGTCAACTGTCATTGTCTAAAAGCAGTTAATAAATGTAATAGAATTCCTGTTCTTTTAGAACAAACCCACTTTCCTTGCTCCAAGGTTACAATGATAGCAGCTGCAATACTGATTGGTAGGCACTGCTGCGGCTCCCCGATAAACATCCCCTAATGTGGTTTGAAAGCCTACCCTTATCAGTGTAACATCTTTCTCTAAAACTAGATCTGATGCAGCAGGAAATGGCAAATGCAGAGGGAGGAGATGTTTCCCATGGGTAGCAGAGCTGAGCCTTTCTCCTTCGCGCTGAGCATGTGGACAGCACTGACACAGAGAAGTTGGTCATCTGGGGACCATGATAAGAAATATCTAGTATTAAACTAGTTGATTGCTTGGGAAAAAAAAAAAAAAAAAAAAAAAAGGTTACCTAAATGTGAAATATCCTCTTCGCATGTATCTGTGGCCCTGGCATAGTGTTGTTGCATGGGTGACTGAAGCATATCTGATTGCACACGGCTTATTTGGGAGAACTCATGTGTTTTTCCACATTCTTGTTACAGCTCCCAAGTCGACCTTTTGTCCCACTGAAGAGACTTGGTGGCCAGGCCTGGTTATTATCATTGCAGTATGCTGTGCCACACTAGTGTTTCTCCTCGTAGTTGTCATCATTTGCTACAAAGCCATAAAAAGGTAAGACTCCAGATACTTTTACTGTGCTTAGGGCAATACAACCCCTCAAAGGTTGACCCAAGACTAGGCTGACACCATGTTATTTTAAATGCATCCCAAAGGCAAAACCCATCCTCTAGTCAATGTGTGTTTTTATTGGAAAGTCACTGTATGTACCAATTCCTGCCTGTGTCAAGGATGAAGTTTAATGCCCAGCTATGGGCACAAGGAGGAGAAAAACTAGAAATGGGATAGGGCCACAGCGTTCAGATTAATATGAACTCCCCAAAGTCACATTACTGCAGGTTGCTGGGGAACGTCGATAGCTTTGGTCTGGCCAAGTGCAGATGTAGGAAACACTGTCCTATCCAGTTCTGGTTGTATTCAAAATTTATATGTGGGACATGAGATTTCTGGCCCACGCCCATGACTAATTGTAGCATTTCTTCACCTAAATAATATTTCATATTTTCAGCAGAAAAAGTAAAAATCCATATCTTTCATGAGATACAGCATTGACATCCAAACCACAGTTTGGATTAAATTATGTTTATTCAGCTTTGGGATTTTTTTGGGGGGGGGGGAAGAGAAAATAAAATACCTTTTATGAAAAAGTTATCTGCATGCAAAGCAACTGCAACATTTTTTATGAGCCTCAGCAGGCATGTCACAATGGTGGAGCATCACACATGCTTTGTGGTTGAAAAATTTATGCAGGATTTGGAGGATAGTATATCCAAGAGCATCAAAAAGGGAGAATTGAAACAAGAAGACAGAAGTCTGTGTCTAATTTCTTATTAAATTTACATAAGTATCTCTGCTACTCTAGTTTAGCTAAAATGAATGCTTATTGGTTTTGCAGAGTTGGAAGGCTTTCAGTCTAGCTACTGAACTTCTTAAAAATCATCTATGAAGGACTGAAATTGGAGTAAAATTGGGTTGGTAACACAGAGCAAAATTTCTTACTTGTAGTTTCTGATCTGCTAGCGGCTGCTTATAGGGGATTGGTCCAATTCCATGTGGAAAGTTGTATTTGTTTCAAAAACAGCTATTGTATTTGTCTGCCTAGGGCCAAACTGTGAATTATTTCTGCCAAGGCTGCAAAATATACCAGCTGGAGCAGTAACTCTCCAGGGCAACATGTGCCTAGTGAAGAACTGCTCTTCAAATCTGCTCTGATACTGGTAGACGGGAAGTACAGAAAAGAAATTTGAACAGGCAAATTTAGAGCTGCCTTGAAAAGGCTGTGGGAGTTCACATAACGAAGTCTTATGCTTCATGTCGGTGAACAATAATACAGATACTTGATGAAGACACCCATTATTTGTCAACAGTGTGAATATCAACACACAAGTCAGCTGCTTGAACAGGCATTAGGCTCAGAGAAAGTGAAAATTCCTCTTAGATCTTCTTATTGTTGACATTCACACTCCAGACAAACGCTAAGCTGAAAACTGCTTAGATGTGGGACAGACAGCTATAAAAGAAAATCCTATTAATTATATTTTTACAGAGTAACTAGAGCATTTCTTTTCATCAATGGGTCCTTCCTAAAACAGCTTTGTTAAAAGGATGCCCTAAAGTGCCTGGCAGCATTCCTCAGCAGTTCTGGTTCCTTGATCCACTGTAAAAGATATCTATTGATAAACACTCGCAAATAAGATAAGATGTTTCACAAGAGAGGCATCTCTGCCTTTGACACAGAGTATTATCCCATTTTGTTGAGCTGAATTGGTTTGAGTGGCTGTGAGAAATCTTTCAGTCTATATTTGCTGGGAGGTAGACGTGGATAGACAAAGAGTGAGGGGATTAATCTAGGTGATGCTGAAGCCTAGAGTCCCTTCAGTGTTTTCCCAGCCTCCGGCTCTGTAGCCGTGCTCTGCCCCATCCTTTCTCACACCCCGTCCTACTAGGTCTCCTCTGCAGTCCTCCTGCCAGGCCCTCCTTCCCGCACATCTCCTGGAACTGCGACCTCTGTCACTGCAGCATTTCTGACAAATCTGTCCATTACCTCCAGGGCAGTGCGTTGTCTCTTACTTAGAATATACCCATCCCCTTTAGATGTGAACACCACCCACTTATCCTCCAGCTGCTTCTAGTTTGTGTTGTAACCTCGATATGGTACCACCCTCTTCACCCCAGGAAAGGCACATGCTGACTGCCGTGATGTGGAGATCAGAACCCAGCCTGAAGACCCCACCTTTGCCTGCCTGAGTCTTTCTTAGCTCTGGGTGAGGGTAGTGCTGTGGCTCACCATTGAACATCATCTTTTCCTTCTTGTACCATGTCAGGCATGTCTGCAGGTTTCAGAGGTGTCCCAACCTTGTTTCCCTACTGTTGTGTAACTGGTCACTGTGGGGCGGAATAGGAGAGTAGCAGAATATGCTGAGGATGGGACTGTTTACCATGCGCACCACAAACTGCCCCTCAAAGCCCTCTCCTGCTTCGTCTTGTCTCTCTGAAAGCATTTGCCTGCATCTCAGGGGTGTCACTGAAATTCATCACCTACTGTCTGATGAGCAGTGTCAATGTGAAAGTGGCAAGAATTATTAATGAAACATATGCTGTGTAAGACTGTCACCCTCCAGCATTTTTAGACAGGAACAGGGAAGGAGATCCATGTCTTCTCATTTGGAAACCCGCATTCTGATGAGAGCCTGGGGTGTGACAGAAACTGGAAGTGCCAGTAAGCAGGAAAACTGCCTTGGCAGCAGCAGATGGCTCATATTTTTTTTAGTACAAAAGGAACAACATTTAAAAATTCTCATCAGTCCATTAGCTGAAAAAATATAAATAAAAATTAAATAAAAAGGAAAAGAAAAATACTGAGAACATACTGAATATGATTTCAGATCTGGTGATACTAACAGTTTTACCCATGAACAGATGTATCTTATGTATACATCTATCTATATCCTATGTATCCTGTCTATAGTAGATCCTATGTATCTCCTATAGTAGACATCTGGTTTTAATCTCCCAGTGACAGATCCATAAGTATTACAGGAGACTATTGCAAAAGCCTAAAGCATATGGCTCAGTTTAATTAACATTATAAGAAGTGCTGAAGAGTGAAATAACAGCAGTCATCTGGTTGTAGGGTTTAACAAGAGTTAAATGTTTTAGTAGGAGAGTGCAGGCAGGGATTTATTTGCATGAAGCTTGGATCTGTTGTATTAATCCCTCACTTTCATATGGATCAAATTTGAAGTAGAAACAAAAAGAAAAATCCTTTTGTGCTTAAGTTAAAATCTCATTTACTGATTTCAAAGGGCCAGACCAAATCAAACTCTCTCACGTCTGCTCTTCTGTAGCAGGAAGAGTGGGAGTGACTGTCTTCGAGGTATTGTAACTCAGCTGTGTTTTTATTCAATCTGTATAAAAACTGTTTCTCCTGGGGTGATTTGTTTTCTCTTGTAAAAGGTAAAACTTCAGCATATCACCAATTTTAGGTACTAAGGGGTTTTGTGATAAAATACAACCACATGAATTGCTGCTTCTTTGTATAAAGTAACTACCAGAACCAAGCCAGTATGTTGTTATCTCCATCCCTGCATGTCCCTTGGAAATATTCAGGTTCTCCCAATATGAAACGGTCATAAGAAATGCTGAAATCCATTCCAACAGATGTATTTGACCTCTCTGGTCCATGAGGGAACTAATACCAAAATGTGTCAATCAGCTTTAATATTCAGAGAACTGACAGACAGGTTAAACTCTTGGGAAGATATACATGAGGCAATTCTTCAAGGGATTTTAAAGCAGCCTCTAAATTTCCTTGAGTGGTGCTGGTGTCTGCAGTGCTGGGCACTACAAGACTGGAACACCAGGTACAGATGGGTGCTGCTGCATAGATCAAGGACCAAAGGAGATCACACGTGATGTTATGTTGTGTTACAGCATGGTTGCACACACGATCATAGCACCTTCAGTTTGGCAGTGGAGGAACAGCTATTTCCTCTGGTCATGATGACAGAGGGATATTTCCTCTTTAAAAATGTGAATCTTCTCTTAAGAAACTTTTCCATGGCACATTAGAAAAATTTTAAGTATTGACACTTAGCAGCAGTCACAGTCTGTAACATTTGCAGATTTCTAGGACAGGCTCACTGGCCAGAACTCAGATCCATTGTAAGCAGTGGGACTTTTCTGCTCATTGCGTGAGTAACAAAAGTTATCTCACAACCAGTGATTTCTGTAACATATAGAAAGAACAGATGAATAACAGGTTCAAAATCTGTAATACCTCCATGTATTTCTCTAGCATTTCTTCATCTGTAAAAACCTGCCATTCTTTCTCTTTCCCTGGAACACTGTCACAAAGAAGTAAAAACAGGAGGTCCAATGGCAATTCATAAACTAGCACAGGCTAGAGGAAGCTGGATCATTTCAGTATTACATGGATTGTGGACTGGATTTGGGCAAGTGCATCATGAATGCCAGCAGCTCTAACAAATCTTCATCTGATGTAAATTGGTACGGATTCAAAAACAATCAGTGGAGCTTGATTCATTTTATTCAGCTCTGGAGGTGGCTGTCTCTTAAGCTTTCTTTTAATGTCTCCAAGCACCTCAATAACAGTAAGACAGTAAGACTGGAGGGAAGTAAGAAGTAAACACAGTAAAGAGGATTAACAAGACTTGTTTGGTAAATAAGTAATTGAGATGGGGGAGAGAGGGACCTGCAGTATGTAATCCTATTTCTGCAGCTCACTGGTGTGTCACTGTCTGTTAGGGGAGTAAGATATTTCCATAAATAGGAAAAATAAATCTCTGGCTCCCTGTATAAAATTAATATACTGGAGCCATCTCTCAAACCTCAAAAGAGAAGGCAAAGCTGAACATCCTGGTCTCTGTCACAGCTGATGCACCAGCTATGCAGCCTGGCAGGAGGTGTTTCAAATGGTTTGGCAACATGTGAAAAACCTGTACTTAGTACACCCAGAATGTCCATATGATCTGAAATGATTGATGAGCAGCCCATGGGTCTGGGTTGTGACTCCTTGGCTCTGCTGGATTTTAGGCAGGATGCATACCTCTGCTCTCAGAGGTACCACAGGGTTTGCTGCCAAAGAGCCCTCTTGCTAAGTCAGCAGAGAAAGCAGGTTGATGATAGCAAAGTTTTGCATGATATACCTTTTACTATTCAACTTTGTCAAACCACAACAGTTTTTTATGTGTCCCATAGCCTGAGAGAGAGGTACCAAAATGCCTACACATGCACTTCCTGAAACAAAGCGGAGTTCACCTTCAAATAATAATTAAATGGAAGAAAACATTGTACTGAGATAAAATGACAGGTCATATTTAAACTGCGTTAAAATTCATTGCTCAGGTATTTTCTAGGGTACCTAGCATTAGCATTTGATTTATGGACCCTGTGTACTGCAAGGTCTAGTTTCAGGAGTGGACACAAGGTTCAGGAAGTTTGTTTTGTTTAACAAAATAAGGCAAGTGCTTGACAGGGGAGAACATGGAGGCTTGTTTAAGGAGGGTAAAAAAGTGGGATATGGGGCTGTGTGAGCTGGTATGCATGGAGGAGTGTGTCCCACGGTACGGGGGTGTAAGTCCTGCTCAGCAGGCCATGGTCCCACACCTCTCCCCAGCCGATTTTGTACCGTTCACTCCCCCAGAGAGCCAGGACTCTGTAATTCTCCACATTGCCATCTCCTATGAGAAGCAATGAGGCTAAGCACAATCTACTTCAAAATGGTTATTAATTGCAACAAAACAGTGTTTTTCAGTGTGGGGAGAGAAGAAAGAAAAGTGCCCTAAACTTACTTAATGGCTTTGAAGTGGATATTCATGGCAGGGCTGATGACAGGCAGGTCAAGGTGAATTGAGATTGTTAATCTCTTTTATTTTCCTTGATGCATTAGAAGGGTTTGTACTGAAATGGTGCCTTAATTCTCAGCAGGTGCCTGGAAAGACAGTAATTACTCAGAAGTTAAAGTGAGATAGTTGGTTGAAAAACTGGGTTAAAAATTGCTGTTTGAGGGGGGGACACTCAAAGGGAAGAAGAAGAAGAAGGTCTGTGGGGCCAGAGCTATGTCTTTGATGCAATTCATTGATGTCAGACTGGTTCAGCTTTGCAGAAGGGCCAACCCTTAAGAAGTCCCATTCAAAAAGGAATATGGTCTTCACTGGGAAGACCTGGGAATGTCCCTGAGGGCAGCTGAAAGAAAGACAAACTTCAAAATTTTGGAAAAACAAGTGTGCTGGTTTGATTGAAAATTAATTTATTTTCTTCATGCAGTTAGAAACCTTTCTTTTTCATAGCTAGCATGGTCATTATTTGGACTTAGTTTGAGAACAAGAGATAACACTTTGGGACAGAGTTAATGTTTTTAATTGCTCTTGTCCGAGAGCCAAGGACATTCTGAGCGCTCTGCCCACAGGTGTGAGGCAGCGAGGAAGGGGGGATAGATGGGGCAGAGCTTGACTGACATCCAGACTGATCAATAAGAGTATTCCATCCCATCAGCATCTTGCTTCTTATTTAAGGAGAGTTAGAGAGAGAGTCTCTCTTTTCTTCGCTCTCAGAGACCTGTTCAGGGGAGTTCTGTTCGCGATTTCATTAGTTCGAACTTTTGCCATCCTGCCGTTTTGCAGAGGCCTCTGGGCCTTTTCTGCCTTTCTTCTCTCTTCTCTCTTTGGGATCAGCTTTTGGGACCAGGTGCTGTTTCCTGGGACTGGCTGCTCAATGTGGACGGAGCTCATAAGGAATTGCATAGAGTATCTTTTATTTTATATTCTATTTCAATTTTATAGATACATATTTACTAGGAGTATGTTAGTATTTTGTTCTTTTATTAAACTGTGTTTATCTCAATCCACGTTTCTCCCTTTCCTTTTGATTCTCTCCGCTATTTGGGGGTCAGGGAGGGAAGTGAGTGAGCAGCTCTTGTGGTTGTATTGCTGCCTTGGGTTAAACCAAAACAGCAAGGAAAAAGACAGTCACACTGTAGCCTGGTTATATGTTCCACTGACTGAATGTTGATGCTTATGAACAAAAGGATCAGCATCAACCACTGAGCACCACTGTCCATGTCTGCTGTCACCTCTAAACAAAACCCAGTGTGTTCCCATGTGTTGCCTCCATGCCTTATCATCTCCCAGTGGTGTATTTGTTCCCATCCTTGGATTGAGGTTGCAGATGACAATTTAAATACTCTGAGCAGCCAATCTTTCTGCAAGAGATCCCACTTTTATACTATAAAGAAATTAGTTCATAGAATCACAGAATGGTTGAGGTTGGAAGGGACAGCATGAGATCATCTAGTCCGAACTTCTTCTCTAACAGAGTCAGCTAGAGGAGGTTGCCCAGGTCTATGTCCAGCTGGGGTTTTAATATCTCTACAGATGGGGAGTCCACAACCTCCCTGAGTTCTCGTTGGTTTTCCTGTGTTCTTTCAAAGCTATCACTATTTATTAAACTAAATGTAGCCCTGCTGGATGAAAACTGAGTGCTAGTACAAGGAAAATCTGTTGTTCTTCCAAACAGTATTAAAGTCTGGTTTTTGGTTGTGCAACAGTTTCCAAGATAGAATATATGAGACAAGTTGTTGAACAGCTTTACAGCTTGACTCAAGCCCACTGGAGATGCCAGAGCTCTGCTGTATTCATTTTGTTAATTCAATGTCATCATGAGGGATTTTGAATGGGGGACTAATAGGTGATGGTGCCCCCTGTTTTTGGGGTGCACCATTTTTTAAGTTGAATAGCAGAAGTATTTGTACTACTTGTTAGCAGGTATATTTGACACATCAAGGGTTGATGAGCAAGTGGATGAAGTAGCCTTTTATTTGGAGAGATGGCTGAGCCAAGCTGCGTGGGCAGTGCTGTGCAGGAAAGTTTGCTTTGCTGTTGCCTGTGCAGTACATGTTGGTTGGATAAGCATGAGAATCTGCTCTTCAGGACTGTCAGTCTAGGATTTTCATAAGCACAACTTGTTTACATAACTATTATAGGGCAGGATTTCTCAGTCTCTTTTAAGTTATATCAAAGTCACGTTCAGCTATGGGGAAAGTTTGTTGTCACAAATGGATAACATACCCCACTGTTCTCATAACTGGGAACACTGTAAGCCTTCAGAGGGCTGTAGTCTTTAGTACAAAACAAGTGGTCCGAGTGTTTCACAGAATACTCTCCTATGGATCATTTTTCACTTGTTCACTCCTAAATTGTGATGTATTGACAAAGATTCCAACATAAATTTGTGGAGCATTATGTTCTATTCTGTGATCAATTAACTTTTCACTGTGACCAGAAATAAACTTGCCATTTTTCTGTTTTCTATTGCAGATGAGGGTACCACATCGAATGGGCAGACCTCTTGTGATAGATTCAAGTCTTGTACAGTTATTGCCTCAGTGCAAATCTGTAATAGCCATGGCTGAATTTTACAGGCTCATGCCAGAATATAATGCTAATGCTGGCCTAATTATATTGGTTGAAATATTCCTGTTTTACCCCAGTGCAATTAGGAGGTCCAAGTGGATACTAGAGCTTTGAAACACACAGGAGGGTTGCTAGGTTTACCATGAGTTTTTTATTACGTTTTCCTGAAGCCATAACTTCTGAAGAAATCTGAATAAATATGAGATCAGGGTTCTCTATAGCTACTTGTCTAAAAACTGACTTAAAACTCAAGATTCCTACATATTCAAAATCCTACAAGGCAAAAAAATTAAGTTTTCTTATGAATGCATTTAATATGTAAGCCAATCATAGTTTTTACAAGCTGACACGAGGACGCTTGTGGCTGGCCCTGATGGTGAAAAGCCACAGCCATGTCTGAGGTGTACCTAGCACAGTGTGCAAGAACATTTGAAGAAAGTTTTGGGCTTGATCATCTGGGATATCTGAGTTTAGGACTGTGTTTGTTACAGCCTGCAAGAACCCAGCAGCAGCACCCTGGGGTGCCTGGGACAGTCAGAGGAAATTGTACCCATGATAGTAGGGTGGGGGTGTAAATCTTTTATTTCAGCTCTGTATCACCCAAAAAATCCCTCTACATAGTGAGAATCTCATAGGAACCTGCTGGGTGCCTCTATTACCCCCTTTTACTTTCCCCAAAGGATTTGCAGTGCATCTGGAGTAAAACCAGTAAAGCCTGATTTCTCCAGTGGCTGAACAACTGCGGCTCTCACTGGGTTCAATGTACATGGTAGATTTTCAGGAGCTCTAAAATCCCAAAAGTTAGAAAAAGAAAGCCAGAAAAGTGTGGGAATGCCCCAGCAATTCCCACACATGCCACACGCTGTCCCAGCCAGGCTATGCCCAGGCTCATTCTGCTCTGCCTTGGGGTGACAAGAAGCCAGACCTGACTGTGGAGCAGCTAAGCACCATTTGGTCCCCTACCCGCCACACACATCCAGCCACCTTCAAGATGACCGGGACTGTTCAGCACATGGCTCAGCCCTGTTTGCATGACCCATTCCCTCCCAGTTTCTGCCCTTTCTTGTTTTCTGCAGAGCTCTGTTTCTTGCATCACCACCACATTACCCCACATTTGACCATGCAAAAGATACCCCTTTCCTGCTTGGCTTCTCCGTACACTTCTGGCCAGCAGCCTTGGCTTGGTGCCACCCTTGGCTCCACTACTTCGTGGCTTCTGCTGACTTTGGTTTTGATGCCTGAGTCTAACCTGGACTTGTGTGTGCAGAGACCCTGGGAAAGATAGATAGAGCTCAGGGAATGGCAGAAGCTGTGCTTGGATGTCTTTCCTCCTGTGCAGGGAATCTCAGCCAGAGGTAACAAGGCATTTGATCGTGGCAGCAGTATTTCACACTGCAATTTATGTGCATTAGCTTCACATCTTTGTCTAATTAGTCACAACTTGGTTTGCAAACAAGATCTCAGCTTTTCTATGCCCTAGCTTAGAGCAGATGTTGGTAAAGGAGATCTCAGGGTTGCTTGTCCACACCTGGTTTTGGGGGTCCCCACTGCTCTGAAGGGAGGTCACATCACACATACCCCACCTTACTGTGCTGTTTGCTGCCATGCAGCCACACTGCCCGTGGGGAAAAGCGGTGCAGACAGGGTCCCCCTTCACAGAGCTGCAATGCTTCTCAGGCACACATCAAGCCCCTTGCAGCTGTGTTGCCACCACTTGTGTGGCTACATAATCTGATTTCTGCTAACTCTGTCCTTCCTTCTCTGCACTCCCCACCCCGTACTTACTGCTAAATATTTATAATGTTCCCCTGTTGCTAAGCAGCACACAGCTCCCCGCACGGGAGAGTCTTGGAGTCTTGCTGCAAAGGCGAGACATGCACTGGGTCGGCATGGGCAGATCAGTGGGTGGGAGAAGATGGCATCAGCTGGGATAATCCTGCTCTGCTGCATGCTTACCTCACTCTGACTTGGGTGTCCCCTCCATCAGCAGGCACGTGGCCGCCCCTTCCAGTATGTCTGGGCTGGAGAATGGTGCTCCTGGTCTGTCTATCTCACAGAGCTGTTGGCTAAATAGTCATGTCACAGAACACTTATGGAGACGAGCGTTGCAGCATCCGTTCCACAAGCTAGTGCCAAATGATGAACTAAAGCACTAATAGGGGAGTCTGACGTAAAGGGTCTGATCCCAGCTGTGTGCAACACAAGAGTGGGAAAATAGGGTCATTCTTCATTCTGGCCCTTGAAAAGAGGCCATGCAAAGAGGTTTCAGGTGGAGATATGATGCCTTCTTCATTGTCTGCTCTTTGAGGCAGTAGCAGGAAACCTGATGAAAGATTTAAATACTTCAAGCAACAGGAACTGCAGGATAACCCATTTTTTCCCTTCAGTTGCTCTGAGCCCTGGGAAGCCAGTGTGGAGACTGAATGAACTCAAATCCTTTCTCAGAAATTGTCCCTAATTACAATTGTCTAAACACAGTTCTCAAACTGCACCAAACCAAACCTTTGTGTAGACATCAAGGTGTGCGGGACTTGCTGGTTCCTCTGCCTCTGTATGGACTTGCCCAGTTGTGCTCCTGGAGCATGGGAAGGCTGGGAGCGTGCTGTGCCTGATGGGGTTTGCATTTGTCCTGCAAAGAGAAGGGTTTGGCTCTGCAGACTCTTCTTTATGAGTGGAGAAATTCAGAAGCAGCTGCTTGGAAATTAGTGGTCTTACCGTAGCCGGTGGCAGAGACAGGTTGCCTAAAATGCAAAGTGATCAAGATAGTTGCAAAGGTCAGTTCATTTTACAAGCTTTTGTTTTCTTCTGAGTTCCTTGCATTTGTTTGTGTCACAGACACTCCTCTATTGAAGACATTTCTACAATGAAAAACCTACAGAGAATTTTGTTTCACCTGCACAGAAATTAATCATTACTATTCAAATAATTTTGTGAAATTCAATTTCAATTATTCTGTGAAACAGCAGCAGCCTTGTTCTTCTGTATGGATCAAGTCCATCATTCAAGTTTGTGCCGATGTTAGCTAGGGATCAAATAGCAAGGTAGTTTAGTTATCTACATTCAGCAAAAAATCTGGGTAGAAAGTAGCACAGAAGATCAACTTTGTTTTGCAGATGGAAAAGTCCGGTGCCTAAACTGGCAATATCTACAGTCACTTGGCGGATGAGAGACCTACTGTCCTTCAGAGACAGCAGGAGCACAGTGAAGAGCAGCCCTTGCTCAGCTCCTCTCTCTGCCCCTTATTACTTCAACCCCACATTTTTCCTGTACTGGTGGCCACCCTGACCCAGAACACTGGGCACAAAGCACCAGCCCGTCTGCAGCTGTGGCAGGGGATTCCTGCACTTTTCCCTCTCCCCTTCCCCCTCCAATACAGATGTCTATTTTTAGGGACATACGTAATATTGACAATCCCAGGCTGTTTCTGCATTGCCCCATGAGCCGAGCTCCACACACGTACTGTAGCTGTTTACACTGCCTTATGGCAGGACAGGCCTTTGAGGGGTGAGAGTGTGTCCATCTCATTCCCAGAGGGCACTGCCAGCATGTAGCACACTGCCAGGCGTGGCCATGGCCATCCTCCAGACATGGTTTTGCTTTGTTTGAAACAGGGTGCCTTCATTCTCTGCATTTAATATATTCTTTTTTTTTTTTTCTTTTTTATTTAGTGGCTTTTTACCAGACTTGAAGGCCAGCAACATGAGCTCTTTTTTTTTTTACATTAGACTCATTCATTTTTTTCGTTTTGTCCTCAAAGCATATCAATGATGTATTCTGCACTGAGAAGACCTGCTGGATAATGTTAGCTGTAATATCCTTCCAGTCAATAAACCCTTTTAAAGATCATTACAGGGAATACAAAGAATGGGTCATAACATGAGGGGTTGCTGAAAGCACTTTTATCAATTATGTCAGCTAAGAGTTCAGTATCCTAATAGTAAAGCTGCTTCTCTTCCTTAACACTGGTTTTGTGTAGGAGCATAATTCTGAAGTTAGCTTAATTGAAGACCTAGTAGGTAATGTGATCACATCACCTCAGTCTCCCAGGGACAGATCTTCCTTTGTAACTTCGGAACAAATCCTCCTCAAGTCCACCAAAGTCTGTGGAATTACTCCGACTTTGCACTGCTGAAAATAAGTGAAGACTAAACTCCACTTCTTAAATTTCACATGTGGCTCAGCAATCTATTTCAATTACTTGCAATCTGAACAGGCCAAATCTTCCCTTCAGATATAGCCTGAGCAACTCCAGCAGGCTGTGATAGATGCACTTGTGCAGCAAGAGCTCTGCCCACCACATTTTGCACCTGAGCGCATCAGCTCAGAGAACCTCTGAGTGCAGCTCTGCATCAACTTTTTTTCCCTCTGAGAGAAGCACTCATCGAAGGACAGATCTTCCATCTGTGCATAGCAAGTGGGATTTGACTGTCACAGGGGAGCATGAAACACCCCGAAGCAGTAATCACCCACATGCCTGCAGGACTTGCTTAAATATACTCCAGAAACTGGTCAGCTAAAAATGGCTGTGTGGGAGAGCTGAATTAGCCATAAATTGCATGAAAATGCTCATGTGAACAGCCAGAAAAGAAGAAACTCTACTTAGGAGATAGTATCTTGGGGCAAAATCAAAGCCTATTGATGCACCATGACTTGCAGTGCTGTGAAAGAGACTTTCCCTTTTCGTATAATTGTCCTAGCCCATGCACTTGTACAGATCTTCTCCCATTCTTCACCTATGAGAGACACAAAAGATCTGAAGATGTTAAAAATTGCGTGCTTACTTTCTCCAGTAAATTTTATTTACTAGCTGAAAACTAGTTTTGTTTGGCTAAGACTGAAGTATTCAAAGGTCTCCAGGGAAAGAATGGCCTTTTCTGGGTCACAAAAGACACTTCTTTTTTTTTCACAAGGAGCAAAGGGGCAATGCAGCTTGAGAAAGGAGACCTCCTTCAAATGTCCAAAACTGAAAGTAACTAAATACAGGTAATATCACACAGATTACCTACAAGACTTTCTAGTTTGGAGGAGTAAAAAATATCACTTATTGGGATAATAAGTAATAAACACCAGGGCAAGACAGTTTGTGTCTTTTAGGTGCTGGACTATCTTACTTACCAGACTGGAGATTGACATACAGGAATACATGTGAAAGCCTTAGGAAACTGAGAGTATTGAACACTGGTCCTCGACAAACATTGAGCAGTATTGAGTGCATTGCTGAAAGCTGTCCAGATGGAGCTGCTTTTTATTATAACAGTAAAACATTTGTTTTGTACGTGGGAAGTAGTGGAGCCAGTAACCTCTTCCTACAAGTAATTAATAGTATGCTGCTTGTTTTCTGGACAGAGAGATGGTCCACATATGGCCGTTAACTAATTTAATAGAGAAAAAACAAGGTTTCAGAGAAATTTCATCATTAGGGTTTCTTCTTTTATTTCTATCTTTACATTGTCAAATAAAAAATATCCAGATCTGATTTTTCTGGTTCCTTTGAGACAGTCAAATGAAGAAGTCAGAATGTGACTCTCTTCCCATGACTCTCAAAACTATCTTCAGAGAAGTGTTCTTCTTTAACATGAGCCCTATATGTCTGGGACATACCTCCAGGCTGGCCAGCCCAGGTTAGTCATTAGGCAAGGCTCGTGGTGGGTGGCTGCACACAGGTTTGATGGCTATGTCCCAGGAAACAGCTGTTCTCAGGGCACTGGGCCCCTCTAGCTGGTCCTGTTCACAAACCGGTCTTAGAAAACAAGTTCTCTTTTGCCACCGGTTGCTTTCATGGGAACTGATTCACCTCTGACGGCTGATGGCCAGCACGAAACAAACAGCTGCTTGATGAACACCCACAGTACTGAGAGGTAAAGAGCCTCCATTCATGTTCTTTATGACATTTAGGTTACTGGGAGAGGTGATTCCTGTGATGGAATAACATTATAATATTTATTCTTCCATTCCTGTCCTGTATCTGCTAAATAAGGATGTTTCTGAAGTGTGACTGTAGCCCACATATCATCTTTTCTGGGCTTCCAGCAGTGAAGTCTAGCCAAGAGCTCTAAATATAGCTGCCATAGGTACTGCTAGCATCCTAACTCATGAGGCAAAGCTGAGTGAAAATATACCTACCAGGTATTTACCCTTTTTCTTGGATAACTTTTTAACCCAGGAACATGCTGCTGCAGTTGGATATCTACTGGTATATAGGAAGCTTGGATATTTCTGCTGTGCACTGGGGACACATAAGGATAGACCAATCCTATGAAGCAAAGGGGTGTGTCATATGAGACCCAATTTTCTTGAAAATCATTAATTTTTATGTGTTGATAGCTAATGAAATATTCATTGGTACGGAGAATAGCTTTGAAGTCGTTGCATGTATAAGCAATACATTTTCAGCTCTCTGATTTGCTCCTTCCCTCCTGCCGCTTTGCCCCGGGGATCGGCGGGCACACAAGCCACCCGGCACCCACGCGATCCAGCACATGCCACTGGCGAGGCAGGAGAGCCCTGGTGGTGCTCGCTGGTGGAGCAGCTTGCCAACTGCTTCTCTTTCCCCATTGCACAGCCCCATGCAGTGACAGGCAAAAGCGGGGCTGCCTGCAGAGCATGGTAGCAGTTTCCTTGGCGGTAGCAGCCACCTCAAGGTGAAACTGCTTTGAGAGGAGAGACAAGTTCTTCACCTTTGTGAGAGGCGCTGAAAACACAGAAGGATTTTTGGCACAGATACCTTGTACATTGGCACAGGTACAGCTGCACAAAGGCAGTGCAGAGATGCCTCATACCTTTCACTGTTGGCAAAATCTATCAGTTAATACTGATAACAACACAATGCAATCTTTTTTTAATATATATTTTTGCAAGTACCTTTTAAGTATGATTTACAATTTTGTACCACTGTTCAGGAAAGAGTGGAGATGCACTATGGTCTTCTGAGTATTGGGCATCTCCTCCAACAATGCACAGCCAGGAGGACAAAGCAGCCTTTCCTCCACTAAGTGTGTACAAGCGAGACACAAGGTGAAACTCTCCCATAGCACTCTACTGAACTGCCTTACAGACAGTAGGTTTATGCCATATTTACACCAGTAGCCAAAGCTGACAGGGAGGATTTTGTCAAATGTACTGAGTTCTGTGACAAAACTAGGGCCAAAAACTGTGTCTGAGAAATATTCTGAAGACAACTTACAAATGATGTTTGAATGTGCATCATTATATTGACCTTTACACAGGACTCTGCAGAGAACTGGTACAAGCCAATATGAATGTTTTTCATAAATAAGATTTGTAATGTGATCAGAACCTCATCTGAAATTGAAGACTGACCTGTGAAATACACTGTTAAATGGCTGTTTGATGCTTTCTTGATTTTAGGACTCATGCAAATTAATGCATGCATGGTGGAGAGGTCATTATGGACTCTGATGCATCATTTCAGGCATGTACTAAGCTGTACAGAGTTGCGTGTACCTTTCATTCACAGATGTTTGGCATGAAGAGTGCACCAATTTGTTTGCTAAACATCAAAGCACGATGTGTAGCAAATCATACTGTAAAGCAGTGCAAACCACTTGTTAGCGAACAGCCTGTTTCGCCTGCCAGCAAGTGAGTATGCCAGATACAAAACGTTCCCTACTCATTCCCTTACTAATTTAAAACATCCCTTTTACTAATGAAGAGCATTCCCTGGAATAGAAATGCATAAATACAGGGCCACAACACTTCAGCTGAGATGGGGTTTGGAGTATTACGTGTAGGAAGATTGTGCATTATATAGCTTATCAGGCAGAAAGTAGAATAAAAGGCTTCCCTTTGTGTGTAAGAGGAAAACTTGCATGCTTGGACCTCAACAGTCAATGAAATGTGAGGTTAAAAAAAAGCTAGTGACACACACTATTGACACAAACAAAACTAGTGCCCTAATGCAAAACCGCAGTTTAAAAATCACAACAGGCCAAAATGACTTTGCTCTCTAAATATGTAGGTCAATTTTCAGCACTGTGACAAGTGCCTACAAGTGCCAAGCCAGTGATTTATTATAAATGTTGGAACTGAGGCAAGTCTGACACCAAATCCATGTCTGACATGCACATGGAGATAAATTAAGTGAAGGAGTTAAACAGAGCATCCTCTAAGCCTGAACTTTCATGTCTGCCAAAAAATAAATAAATAAAAGCCTTAAATAGCCATTTCATTGAGACCCAATGAAGTAGTTGCTCTGTTTTGCTAGTGCTAACACTGAGCAGTTGATACAGCAGAAGCAGAATTCTGATTAAATCTCCATTCCACTATTTGCAGGCTCTGAAAAAATACACTTTCAATGCACACTGATGCCAGAGGTGTAAAACCAACAGCAACCTCTCCAACAGTGTCTCCAGAGAGGTCTCGCCATCAAGGGAGAGTCTCCAGACCTCCCAGGTCTGTGCTGGGAGACCAGCCTAGGGAGGGGAAAGAGCAAACAGCTCCTCTTGGGAAGAGAAACTGAAGCAAAAAAAAAAAGGAGGAGGAAGGGAGAAAAAGTTTCAGGAGGACTGAAGAAGTTGATATTGAAATCACTTCTAGGAAAAAAAAAAAAAGAAAAATGTAAATTAAAATGAAAGGAAGACTTTTTAACTTGAAGAAAGTAGTGGAAAGATAGATAGGGAAAGAAAATGGAACTGGAAAGGTGCAGAAACACGTAGGAGACCAAAAGAAAGAAGGGCTAAACAGGGGTGAAGCAGCAAAAAAGAAGTGGCCAAAATGTCTTCATTTTTTTGACTCTTCATAGAGCTGATAGTCAGGGTCGGAATGGGGCAGAGCAGATGGAGGGGCAGAAAACAAAAGGAATTTTTGAAAGGAGCACAGAAGTTTGCAGACAATCGCATCATTTTCCCTGCCCAGGAAAAGCCAGAAAAGTATTGCCATCGCGTTCTCCATTCCTCTTGTCAGGGACATGGTGGAGTGGATGGGTGCTTCATGATGGCATGAAAGACAGAGCCTCAGGAGCTTGTGTCAGATACAGACAAGCACAGTATGTTAATGGCTGAAAAAGGATTCAACGAAGCTCTTAGCCTGCTCTTCCATTTCCATTCTCCAACAGCTGGAATCACAGCTAATAGATTAACAAGCTTTAACTCTTACCAGCTAAGGAGCAGCGTAAGGTATCGCTATCAGAAGTATTTTCTTTGAGATTTCAAGCAAAACAAATTTATCTTCCTGTAATCCTTCTCCAGAAATATTTCACTAATACTTTCCTGAAATTCAATGTCATTAACTATTTTTTATTAGTTGTTGTTTGCTTTGTTAAACAATGTCAAGAACAATAGCACAGGCTGACTGTTGTATTACATTTGTTTGTCTGGTCCTCTTTTTTGCCATAGAAGCAACTTCAGCTCAAGGCATAATGTCTGAAATACTCATGTGGAAAGCACAAATCTGTTTCCTCCTACTATGTGTGCAGCTTTGGTTTTAAATAAAGGTTGCACCACTTCTGAGGAGACAAGTTGTGGGGGAAACATATGGTGTAACATGGTCTGTTATGGGACTTATGCGCAGGTCTCTTTTCAGAGTGACTTTAAAATTCCAAATAGGAAGATAATGCTATGATGTGCGGATGTTTATTAGATTTCTGCACTTGCTGGGCATTTTCTGAATTGCCTCACAATTAGCATTGGTGATCCTGACCTGCGTTACCAGGTGGTGTCTGTGGCCATAAAATAAAAAGGGGATGCTTCGGTGTTTAGTGCTGGGGGACTGGTATGTCACAGCAAGCACCATGTTTCAGCCACTAACTCAAACACACAGAACATGGACATTTGTGTCTGGGCTAGTAAACTAGCCTTCCTTCACAGACAATGCAGAATAACATGAATGCCTTGGGCACAAAGCATCTGACTGATTTTCGATATCCACTTTAAGCTGTTCTGAATTGTGCTTCAAAAGTAGCTGCTTCTCTCCATTGATTGTGAAGGTAGTCTGGGATGGTCACCGCAGATGTACATATCTATACTGGTCAGATGAGTCCTCACCTTTGACCAAACATGGTGGTTTTATGATGACTGGTGAGTTGGGCCCGCAGTGGACACAACTGGTCATCATCACAGTTTGAATGATGTTGCTTTTTGAGGAGAAAGGCTCCAGACCGCCCCAAGGCAGAGCCTGGCCCTGTGTCTGAGTCTGTGTTCCAGGGATGAAGTTGAAGGTGAAGGGCTCTCCTTCCATCAGCCTTCATCTCATGCAACATTCATGCCTGTAACTATACACAGACTAGCATGGGGAGACGGACAGCCCATTATCTGGGCTTATGAGCAGACTCCTCATCTTCCAGGTGGATCATGAGGCTTGATAAAATTTTACTGCTGCTTTGATCTCTGTTCAGAAAGGGAAAATAGAGAGGAAATGTTCAGTGTTATGATGTGCCTTACATGTCCTTGCTTTCAATCTGTATTGACAAAGAAGATGTTTATCTCTGTCCTTTCTTTTCCCCCCATTCTGCCTATACATCACTGAACCTGGGATCACCCAAGGAAACCAATGAGAAAAGAAGAGAATGGAACCAGTCGGGCTGAATATGCAATGACCTCCTCCCAAAACAACAAAACAGTTGATAACAATGCGGTCGTATAATCCCCAAAACCCCACCAAGGCACAGGAGGTGGTAAACTTTCAAAGCACACACGTGGAGTATGCAAGGTGGGTGAAGTAAGGCAATGAAAGGAGCTCTGTGGCCAAGAACTTCATTTCAGAAACAGCGCACGCATCAGTGATTCAGAAGAGAAAAGCAGGTTGCTCTTCAGGCTTTCTGCTTCTCCAGGGGAGGATAAATTCACCCACCCGGGCTGCCCGGGGAAAAGGCCTCGCAAAGGCATAAGCGTTGCATGCTGCATCTCATGAAAGCGATGTCACGATGCCTCCCGCTTCTTCTTCTTCCTTGCTTCCCCCAACTTTTCAGTTTGAAATGAGTGTCTGAAAAAAGCAGCTTAAATAGGATCTTTCAAGGAGAAGGTGATCTGCCAGAGTGGCAGCAGCTTATTATGGGTCTGAGGGTCATTGGTGGGAGGTGTCACCTATGTGCTTCTCCAGCCTGTACAATTTTGTATGCTTATTCTTCTTTCTTATCATTCTTATTATTGCATTATTAAAAAGGGAAAAATATTTCTGTTAAGCCATCAAGCAACCAAAAATTGCATGAACTTGTGACTTATTCCAGGAAATTTATCTGCGGTCTGATGACTATGCAATTTCCATGGCTAAAGACTTTTCAGGAAAAGAAATCAAAATGTAAGATTTTAACCATTAGCATTTCTATTGAAAGAGAGATATAATTAAGAGGTGCTTTGAACATTATTACTTTATAATCAGCATCCTTTTTTGCATTGCGCTTCATTTATTGTCTTTAGAAAGTTCTTCCTTTGTGAAATTCTTCATTTTTCTCTGTGTTTGCATCACGCTGATTCCCCAGGGATGCCCCTACAGGAAAGATGTTATTTATATCTTGTGTGAGTGTTGGGGCGGGATTGTGTTGAAAGGAGTAGCAGCCCTTTGAAGTCCTCTTCATTCACTGGTTAGTGTTGTTTCCTGAGAGTGTCAAGTCTCCTGAACTGACCTACCAAGGACATTGTAGGTCTGGCTTGGAGGACCACTTGTGAGGGTCTGGTAAGCTGGTTGTGCCCATGTTAACTCAGTCTCTGCCTCTCCTGGGCAGAGACTGCCAATTGTGCCAAATTCAGCGTAATAGCTTAGTGTTGTACTTTCCATGATGTGGATTGCAGACTGCTTCAAAGCAAAGCTGAATCCACTCAAATTCCTTTCACGTAGGATCTCAGGTTAGACTCAGTAAGTAACCCTTGGGACAAAGGTGATGAGACTAGCCGAGGCGCTGGTCTTGCCTTCGTGTCGCACCTCCACGTGTATGTCTCCATTTACCTCTGTGCTGAAAGTAGTGATGCAGTGAAAGACGAATTTCCATCCTGGCTTCTTGTCTGGACATCAAGCTTCAATACCACTCAGTCTCCATATCTGTGAGTAACGACCCAGCCTCACTCCAGGACGTGGCTACACCCCGGCCATCGTGTCCCTCAGTACTGCAACACACCAATGCTTTCAGTTTTATGTAAGGGTGTGCCTGAACTGCAGAAATCAGACCTGGATTTTGAATGCATTCCTGTCTGCAGTTGATCTATCACTGGGATGTAGAGTTTGGGCTGATGGTAGAGGAAGACGATGTTCTGCAGACCTTCCCCAAAAGAGCTCCAGGATGTTCAAATCAGCCGGTTCAGCTCAGGCCCATCTCTAGTTTTCTATTACCTATTGAACAATAGGGTGTATGTAAATGTAAGTATCTTTTCAACGACAAAATGAAATGCTGCTATATACTGCTTTTGAGGATTTTACGGAGTTATTAGTTTAGCTTTTTAGCCTGTCATCACTATGTAAAAGTTTAGCTACATGAAGTTATTTTTTAAAGGCTAGACTTTCTTGGGAAGTGAATGCAACTACACAAGTGAAAGGGAATAAGCAACCCTTTGCCCCAGAGTATGGTCATTCCCTGCCATATTCATGTTGTGTGCTTGCACAAGACACAGTGGTATGTTCTTAGATCCAAAGTGGGATTAAAATGACAGAATTTACGCTTTGAGTCTAGTATCCCAAATGTTGATTGCCTAAAGCACTTAGCCCCTAAATACTATAATAAAAATATTGCAAGTATATTTCTAGAGTATTTTTTAAGGTATAACATTTATTTTGGTGTAGTTACCTATGTTTGCCTTTCTTTTTTTACTCCAGTTGTTTCTGCCTAAATGTGGCATAGTTTGAGACTGGTTGCTTGTTTAGCTGAGAGTAGAAAGTATGAATGCAGATGAGTTTAGCATAGTACAGGCTCAGGATTAGCACTTTCTCCTAAAGGTTGTTGATTTTATTAATTCTCTAATACAGCTTTAAAGGTATGTTCTGTAAGACCAAAATCACGAAAGGGATCTATAGCCCATTATGTGCATCAAAATGTGTCTGGTTTTGCAAGAAAAAGTCTAAAGAGCTGGTCACAGGACACTTCCTGATTTTCAGTGATGTCAATAATAAAACATCCTCACAAGAGAAAACCCAGGTGCATGACATGACATAACCCACAAAAAACCCCACCCCAGGAGAACATAAACATTAAAAACCTCACAGTGAGGAGGGAGGCAGGGCATTTCAAGGAGGCACTAGGATCTATTTTCAACTCTGCCACTGTTCTGCTGTTTACTAGCAAGTAATTTTGCCTCTTTGTGCCTCAATTTACCCATCTGTATAATCAAGATTAAAATACCAGCTCTGTGGCAGTGTTTTGAGACATATAGATGTATCTCATTTGCATAGGCAGATTTACGCTATCATTATATTCAACATGCTGATATTAAATAAACATATTTGGGCAGATTATCACCATAATATTTCATAAACAAACATTCCCCAGTGTGCTTTTATGAGCCATTGGCCACAGCAGAGCAGCAGCAGCCAGGCTGAGAGCTGCTCCTCCCCTTATCCACAGCCTCTGTGCTCAGCACCACACGGCTGCGCAGTGGGAAGAGATGGGAAAACCTGCACCGGGTAGTTTTGCCATTAGATTCCTGCCTAAGTACAGTTGACTAAATTGCGTCAAAATTTAAGGTGGTCTTCAGAAAGGCACTTGGAAAAGTACACTGGAAGCAGATGTAAGTCTTCAGAAAGGGTAGGACAGAAAGGCAGCATCTTTGCAGAATGGTTTCTGAAGTTTGCTGATATGGTTTAGGTTTCATCTAATGCTCTACGGAATACTTGCAAGGCTTTTATAGAAGAGGCTTCTGTGCTTCCTTATGGTACTATAATTAAATACAAAGGGAAAGGAATAGGCTTGATGGATAAGGGTTTCACTAAGCAGTGACCCTGGATCTGAGGAGCTGGCAATCCAAAATACAGCTTTACAAGCATTTTGAGATGATTTTTAGCCACCAAAATATCAGGCATAGAAAGGTCCTGCATATCTCGGTTCTCAAAATAGCCAGATCCGCAGAAGATGCGAAGGTGGCCAATTTCTGCACAGAAGTTAACCCCTCTGCTGTGACCACCACCAGACAGACTCAGAAAACTGCCATGTTCAGCCTGAGGGAGAGCATCAACTTCAGATTTCTTCTTAAGGATCACAAATAGCAGAAACAAGCAGGGAATGCACTTTAGGGGCCTGAGCTGCAAAGTGTTGAGTTTCCTTGGTCCTCAGAAGCACTGGGAGGGTGGAACTGAAGCCCCAACCCTGCCGCCCTTCCTAGCTCAGACCTGACACAGCCGTGTGAGCGGGAAAGCATCTCTGCCTTGGATAGATGCTGCAAAAACAGACATGGAAGGAAAGAGGAGAGTTCTACTAAATATAAGATATAAATATATTGATATATATCTATACAGAGACCTAATTGTCCAGTCTTGCATGCCATATGGTCACAGCATGTGAAGCGAGTGTGGGCCTCCTGCTCCAACCAGGTCATGACCATAGACGCTGCCAAGCAATGGAGAATCAGGCCTATGGTAGATATGTATTTACAATACTCCCTGCACCTGTACAAACAAAAATATATTATTTTAAATTGCAAAATAGTGTGTTTAAATCAATGCATGAATGTAAATATTCTAAGATCTGCCTTCTTGACTGTGTACCACATGTACAGATGAAAACAAATATTGTTTATAGGAAATCTGTATCAGTGGTTAAATGACTAAAGAGAAAAAAATATCAAAATTAATGTTGTCATGTTTCTCAAACAAGCCATTAATGTATATTTAGTATTTAAGGATATTGCTCAATAAGTATGTTCTGTACCAAAAACTGTGTTGCATATACGGATTGTGCAGTACCCTATTTTAAAAAGACACCATAATTAATTTTTATTTTAAATAAAAATGTACTTGTAAAAAGTTTCCTGTGTCCTGTTGGTTACGTAGCTGAGAACAGAGTCTACACATTGAAGAGAAACGCTGAAGGGACAAATGGCTGCAGTGCCTTTTCAGACACTTCTCTGACTACCCAAATTAACCATGCTTGCTTGAACACTTTCTGTTCTGGTTTTGGAGAAGCTCGTGGCTGCTGCCCATGCCTGTGTCCAGCTGAGTTCTGGTTATGTCTCACCTAACCCTGCAGTTAGAGTCCCAGATATGTGCACTGCTGGTGCTTCATATATGAAGGAATTACAATTGCACATTCCTGCAGCCCTACAAAGCTCAAGAAACCTCTTTATGACAGAGGTGCTGCAAGTTCCCTAACAATGTATTCTAGCTTTAGAGGGGTTTTTTTGTGGTTTTTGCATAATACTACATACCTTTGTTTATTTTGATGCAAGAGATAATCGCACCATTTTATATTCTAACTTCCCATGTGGACTTCACCCTCCCTTTCTCACGCAAGAATAAAAGCAAATTGTGGACCAGTCCTTCGGCAGATCAACACTGATTTGTAACAGCTTTGGCTGGGATTCATCCCAGACAGTTTTATGCCTTTACCAGACAGAGAGCACAGTCCATGTGAGGTCCTCTGGGCCCAAGGGGCTATCACAGTCTGGACCCTCCTTCAAATGGGGCTCTTCCTTCCCCAGTCTGAAGTAACTCTCTAGGCACGTTTAAGTGAGGTCACCTGAATTTGAGCCAGGGAGGAAGGGATTTTGTTTCAAATGTGGGGGTACCTTAGTTCCTCTAATTTCCAGGAGAGAATTCCCTTGCAGCACAAAGATTTGTCTGCCTGATTCCTAGTGCTCAACAGTTTTTGTTGGTCCCTTGGGAGCAATTTCATATCCTAGTTTAAAGAAGCTATTGAAAGGAACAGACCAACACTAATGCAAAATGATCAGATGACAGTTTAATGAAATACAGCAATAATCATTACAGCATATACATGATATCCATCAGGCTTAAATATTAACTATATTTTGCAATAGAAAACTTCTACATAAAAATCTCCCTATGACCACTGAGAAAGAAGATGCCTCTGGAAGGCATTGGCCCCGGCTTCAGGCATCAAAGCTGCCGGATCAACATCCATACTGTCAGTCTGCAGCAGAGGAAGAAGGATGTCACTTTGAAGAGAAGACTGCCATGACTGGGAGGAGACCACTGCGAAACCAGTCATCAGAATAACGTCTGGTGAAATTCAGGTGAGGTCCCTTAAATTCTAGTAACCGTAAAAATATCAGTCCAGAATTCACTGCCATTTGACTGAGCTTTAGTCGTGCTTTAGACATGATGAGATGGTCACAGGAATCAATGCATGCGCATGTTAAAAAGTGACCCAACTACTGGTGCTCTTCAGGGAGCAACAGGAGTATTTGTTGCAAATCTGATTAGACTAGAGCACAGCAGAAGAGCTCCTACCCTACAACCCAGGGTTATATTTATAGCACAGCTGACACATTGCTAAATAATACAATGCACAGCAACTTGCCATGCTGAAGAGCTTGGCATTGCTTGATGTGCTCTTCCTCCACTGCTCCATCACTGGGAATCAGCATTATGATACCAAGAGAGAAATTAGATTACCAGGTTTTAATATTATTTGAAGAGGGAGCAAGAGATTTGTAATGCAAGAGATGCAGTGTATGATGTGATTTTGGTAATATACAATCATTATCAAGTGCATTTCACTGGTTTCATCTGGACACATGCATTTCCAAGGTCTACATAATTTTAATAGATGTCCAGTACAATTAGTTTCAAATTACAGCCTTCTACATTTCTGAAAGATGCTCACATTTGGGCATGCTTGATTCATCCAAGTGTAATCTTTGCCTCCAAAACAATCAGATGCTTAAAAAACCTCACAACTGATGTTTTAGTATGTACTAGTCTTCAGTTATTAAAGTGTTATCATTCTTAATATTCAAAGATATTTCTTCCTGTCAAAAATATCCCTTCAGAGCCAATCCTCCATCTAATAAAGAATGTATCTAAGTCATTTCTTTTGTAGTTATTATGTCTTCAACCATTTTAATAGCACAGAAACAATTGTCTAATTGCAAGCTAACAGAGAAGTTGTCCTTGAAAGTGGCCTGAATCTAATTTTTTGTTCTAGTATTCAGGAAAAAATACTGGGAATATTAATACCAAGATTCCTGGCATGTCTGAAATTGTGTTATTTTTGGTTCTAGTTAAAACAAGAGCACTCACTGCCACATTTAAACACTTCTCCTGCTGCTCCTGTCTTGCACTGTGTCATGGTTTGGTATATCCATGGGGATTAGCAAGTCTCATGATTAGCTTGAGCACCTGAGCAGTGCCTGTGCCATACCCACGTCCTCCCTGCCCAGCCAGCATCCATACTGTGCCACAAGTCCTGGCAAGGGCTCCTTACCTGAGCAGCTAACATATAGCACGGAGGGGTCCTGGCAGCCACAGTGAGAGGCAGCAGAACCTGGGTGAGTTGCGTGGCCCCCAAAGGACGATTTTCTGGGGACAGAGAGGGATGGGGCAGCTGCTGGGTGTGGGACGCAGCCCAAACACCCCTTTTGTGCCCCTGGTACAGACAGTCACAGAACAATTTAATATATAGCAACAAACTAACTGAAGATGAGGGTGCATGGTCAAGCTCCCTTTGTTGTATGTTATAAAATGCCATAAAAATATAAGACTCATGGAAGAAGCATCATTGTACTGATCAGAGTTTCTAATCAGCCTCCAGTGCTGCTGGGGAGGGGGCTGGACAGAGTGGATGTGATGCACGGAGACCCAGCTCTGCTTCCCTTAACAGCTGACAAAAGAAAATCCTACAGGCTTTAATTTCTGCCTCACTGTATAAATAGCAAGGCTTTAACAAGCTGATTTTATCATGGGTGCTGGCTAGATACATCAAATCTTCTTTCTGGCTTCTTGGTTTACTCAATCTGTGAGCTCTCATTAAAAAAGCAGTTAGATGGTATTTATATGTATCTGCCTGAAAGTATTTTATATTATATGTCACTGTGGCTGAAGGAGAAAGGAAGTTTCTTTGTAAATAGCAGCTGGCTGTTTTGCTTTCCTATGCATTGATATAAATTTCATGAACTCGTTTTCGTGCAGCACAAAAAGAACTCAGAGCCAGAATGTGAATAAATTTCCCTTTACGTTCAGCATCGCTTCCCCCTGCACATACAAAGAGAAATGCTTTCAGTATTTAAGGTTTCATTTAACACAATCATAGTCGGAAGCAAAAAAGAAAATATAAAGAAAAGCAGCAGTACGGTAGACACATCCCAGCGAAGGAGTCTGAGAGCCAGAGCCAGTCTTTCTTATTTTGATTTGTAATTTGAGGATAATTCAATTAGACATTTCAAGCAATTTAAACATTCATGCATTGTCCAACACCAAAGCATGAACTGTTCAACAGCAAACTAGACCTGACAGCCTTAGCAAGCCAAGTAAAAATCCCAATGTTTCAAATGAAAAGCCCTCACCTAATTGATGCCTACTGGAAAATTAAAAAAAACAAGGGGGTGGGGGGAAGGCGGACTAGGGGGGTGAGAGAACTACAAATGGTAGAATGAGGCGTGTATCCTGGCTGAGGGCTCCACACCTCATTTGCAGCCATTTGCTTAACAGAATATTTCAAGTCCTGGATATTCCTTTTAGAGAAAGATTAAAATGAAAATGCACCTGATCACCCATGTGCTCCACCTTTCTGGCAGTAGCTGAAAAGCAGGGATTTAGGAGCAAAATGGATGGGACCCACAGCTGCTTGTGAAAGCCAGATCCCTCCTGCCTGCACGTAACAGCACTGAGGCATCAGAAGGCATCACCTGATGTCCTGGCACCATCCCCACTGTCCCCACCATCCCCACTGTCCCCACCATCCCCACTTTCCCCACCATCTCCACTGTACATACCCACCATCCCCACCGTATATACCCACCATACCCACTATACTTACCATACCCACCTCCTGCTGCACTGCTGTCCCCAGCTGGTCACCAGCAGCCAAATCCCTGCAGGAGGTAACCACAGGGTACATGTCTCCGTGGCCACAAAACAGAGGTATTGGCTGCTTGGGTACTGGCTTAGTGATGTTAAAACACTATATGCAAGAATTTCAGGGGGAGTTTAAAACAAAGACGTTCCAGAGCCTTATCTGCTTTAAATGCTTTGTCCCTTGTGACCTCTGAATCCAGGGGAAGAACAGTTATTCGTCTTTTCCTCAGCAAGCTGCCCTTGAAGCAGAAATTCAGGTTAACCTATCAACCAGCTGGCTGGTAAGACTGCTTTGATGGACACACATTTAGGCTGCTCAAAGTCATTCTTTTGGTAACAACTTTTAGAGGCAGGTGATGAAAGCATCATGAATCATCAAGTAAAACTTTTCTGTCAGGCTACATGCCTTTGGCGTCCTGTCAATGGCTCCTCAGAGAATCTTCGGAGCAGAAAACTCACCTGCAAAAGTTTTCAGGGATGTATCACACTTATCTCCTCTTCATTTTAAGAATTGTGCAGGACCAGGTTTGGACAGTAAAAAATCCAAAAACTACATACAGAGCATGTGAATGCCAGATACCATGGTAATTTTCCTCAAACCTTTCTGTTTGAAGACCCAGCATCCAGTGTGCTTACAACCTATTCAAGTGTGAATAGTTTGTGCTGAAATTTTCTGTGCTGTCTGCTGCAAGCTGATGTTTGTATTTGTTTAGGAGTTGCAGAAGAACAATTCCATTGCTTCCAAGAATTATATTTGAGGAACAGATATTAAACCAAAACCCAACAGTAAATTCAGTATGTTTTATTGAAAATCTCTAATTCTTTGAATCTTTGGAGAGGAGATTAAATTTGAGAATCAGATCAATGCTTTTATTGCCAGTTACAAGCCTCTGGAAACTCATGGTTTCCCTTCTTTACAGATCACTCAAATGGGACAGGTAAATCCTCTGAAAAGTCTGTCTGCAGTGAGGTTGCTCCATCTCTGACATTCCTACTAAAATTAAGACACTGGATTTCAGTCTGTTCTTGTCCAAGATTTAATCAATTCAATATCTGTGAATAAAGTCAAGGGTAGAGCTGAATGAAAGCATGTGAACTAATTTATTTTTAAAATTGTAATTTGTGAGGATCAAAACTATTAGGAAATTCAGTTCAAAATTAGCAGTGAGTTTTACTTAAAATAGTTGCAATTGTTAGAAAGTTAGATGCTCTCATCTTCGGATATCTTCGTAGAAACAGACCTTAGTAGAATAGAAAACCCACTTAGCAGGAATAAACAGTCTCAACGAAGGATCTTCCTACTGCCTGTGTTACTGGCAACAAAGGATATTTTCTATGTTGCCTTGAAACAGATGATACTGATCATACACATAGGCAGAGACCCTCAGCATGAGAAATCCCTCAGAAAAATGGCCACAAGGATCTGCTCCCCCCTCCTCTTTCCAGGTACAAAGCTACAATTCAAGAACCATTCAAACACGCGTCCTGCGTGCAGGCACACCGACACACACAGGTACACGTGCACACAGTGCCTGTCTACCAGTGAGCAGGAAGTATTTGTAATTTTCCGTGACAATGAGGCGTGAACTGTTTCTGGACATCTTTTGAAGCAAACTTTTCTCCCTGCCTCAGTCACTGAGGCAAAATTGTTGTAATCTGATTGTCCTTTGAAAATGACAGGGAGGAAATGGAGTGGGAGATGTCTCTGAGTTTATCCTTTTTCTTCACTTTTTTAAGTACTGATGGTGCACATCTAAAGTTACTGAGGCTTTACAGAGATGGATGAATGTATCTGGATGAAGAGACTACAGATGCAGCAGTTGTGTTGGTTTGGGGATGGGGCGGGAGAGGGGTGTGTTTGGTTTTGTGGGTTTTTTCCCATGCCTCATCACCTTCAATATGAATTCAGGTCTCCAAATTGAGGTTTTGGCTGCATTTGAGTGACTCACCATTTTCAGGTTATGATCTTTCTGACCCACAGCTGTATTAAAGGAGGTTGTCCAGGAAGAAGAAAAAGGGGGGGGGGGGGGGAAAACAAAACAAACACAAACAACAAAAAGGCAAATTTAGCAAGCGGTCTCCTAGTTGAGTCATCAGACTATATGGTGGTACCCCCACGGTCACTGGCCAGCTTCACTGGCCCCACTAAAAGCAGTAGAACTATTCCATATCTAGAGGCATGGGAAAAAGCATCGGAAGTTTATCTTAGTAATTGTGTAGGAATGTAGGAATTGTGTTGTTAAGATACCACCATGGATGGAGCCAAGCACTTCTAGAATTAAAATTTACCATTTCTGAGCACACACACAAAAAATAAAATAGTCTTCTCTGAAATGATTTTTACTGTACAAACAGGAAACTCACCCACCAGAAGTCTGAGGGCTGCTTTAAATTCAACGTTCCCTTTAAATGAGTTTTAACTTCCCAAGATGAGTCTTACAATGAAATCCCATTTGGTATTTCTACTGTTCTGGCTGTTGCCTAAATCTGGTAAGAGACCTTCTCTGCCCAGCACCATGTAAACTGGACAGGCTCACCTTCTGCAGTCAGGACCTTAAGGGATATCAATAATACTGCAGTTTCATTTGTCATCTAGGAGAAGAGGTTTATTCTCAACACCTATGATTTATGAAGCCTGACTTTGCAAAGCCACTGAATACCTGAAGCAGGATTCCTCTCACCTAATTGAAATGAAACTAAAAATGTGGGGTTTCATGTATCTAAATTATCAAGAATCTTGTCATCAATTGAGAAAGATGGCACCTCCAGATGGCAACCCATCTTACCCTGACAGAAGTACCTATGTCTGGGGGACTGAACAGCCCCAACCTGTTTGGTTGCACAGGAACAGCTGCTGTAACCTGGGAAGTGGCTCCCAGAGTCTGAATTTACTAATGTAGGTAGAGCAGATGCTGCTGCATGACGGCATTTCATGAAATCCATTGATGTCAGATGCCCATCCTAGTGGGAAATAATGTAAAATTAAGTAATAATAATAATAATAATAATAATAATAATAATAATAATAATAATAATAATAAATCAGAGTGGGAACAGTCCATCCAGAAGTGAACATATTCATATAAACTTGTACAGAAAATCCAACCTCATTCTGGAAAATGGAGTAGATTAATTAATACAAACCAATAATTTAGAAAAGTTGAAGAAAAACATCGTGTACATGTGTGCACAGGCAGGTATGTGCACATATGTATGCAAATTAATTTAGCCTGACAACAGAAATGTTATTCTGAAAATAAGAATTCTTGGGCAGAGAATACCTTTGATGTCACTTGTGCAACCTGGTCAGGCATCCACAGACCAGGCACACCTGAAAAGCCTGCAATGCATCTTCCTGGCACCTGGTTAGCAGCAGAACACGCAGCTTCCGCAGCAGCTATGGGGTCCTGGCAGCTCAGAGGCTCAGCTTCCCTCTCTGGTGATAGAAACCCAAACTGGGGCCTTGTGGGGTCTGGAGAACACAGAGCAGAGCAGCCCAGGGTGCTTTCTGGCAAGGCCACCTCTCCAGTGCGGAAGTGAAAATGAAAATGCAGGTTACAAACATATTAAAATGTGAAGCTCCCTGCCCTACAACTCATTTTCTTTTTTAGATTAACAAAAACTGTGGGAGCCATAGGGCACCTCCTTCAAATCTGTTTTTCCTCCTGGTTTTGAGCAGTTTTTTATATCAGGGAAAACTACTGAGATGCAAAGTGAGGAAGCTAATGCCCTTTGATCTGACTCGCCCCCAGGGCGAGGGGCTGCGTCGGCTGTCCAAGCTGGCTGGTCACACGCCGTCAACAAGAATGACCAGGGGTGCCTGAAAAGCCACGTCATCCTTTCTGATGGCTGCGGTCTGTCACCATCGCCTGCGTTCAGCACGCGCTGCACAGACATGCCCTTTCTCCAAGGGAACCCAGCAGCTGAAAGCAACATGACACTCCATCAGCTTAGGAAAGTTTAAAAACAATCAGCACTGAGTTTGTTTATGGGTTTTCAGGGATTTTCTGCTTTGACTTACATTTAATCAGCAGCAATAAGAAAAAAAAAAAAAAACTGAAAAAAAGATAATCTAAATTATACCAACCACCAACCCACCTTTCCCAAACATTTCAAGTTCTCAAGCCATGTTTACTGCAGGAAAACATGCCTTTATTCCAGGAATGTTCCTGGTGATTTTATTTGTAGCATGAACAGAATTTTTAAAAATAGCTGTTTCGCAATTGTTTTTCAAACCTGGTAACCGCTTTCCTGTTTACACAAACAAATTGTCTATACAGGGCGAGATCTGCTTCAGTACAATTTGTCTCAGTCAGATGATGCATCAGTACCTCTAGGGTTTGTCGGGAAAACTATCATAATTCAAAATTTGCATTACTCTGTATTAATTTTCAACCATAGCTGAATTAAGACAATGACCTCCAAATAATTTGTATGAATGAGACAGATCATCAGCTGAGGCTGCAGACCCTTGATGACAGATTGGAGAAGGGGACCACAGCTACCGAAGGCATTGAAGAGAGCATGGTGCCCAGCAGATGAACCTGGCTACTAATGACTAAAGATCTGCTGATGTTATCAGACCTGAAGAACTGAGGGGAAGCAGAGCTGTGTGGTTAATGTCTTTTATAGGGTGGTGCACGGCATGCACTGATTTCAGTGGGCCTGGCTGGTGTAGGGTCTGGCTGCTGGTGGGTTCGTGTTCAGGCTTTCAAGACCCAAGAGAGTGCTGTTATATTTCATGCGTGGTTCTGGGGGTTGAAGTAGATAAGAGAATGTTTGTTGAAACCAAAGTATAAAAGATTAGTCTGAAATTACCTTTTCCAGAAAGGAACATATTTTAAAATTACACTGGAACTAAAAACAGCTATTCCATATTATGTTCTGCACATTTTTATCCCATGGTTAATGTGGCAGGAGACAGTCAGACTAAGGACATGCACAAGTGACGAGATTCTTATTTGCAGGAGCAGAAAAAAAAAACCTTCAGTAATCAAGACAGAATTCATCCATGTATCATATGATTGCAATAACCAAACTAATATAAATTAGATGTGACATTTAGATGCTAAAGAATAACCTACATTCCATATTTGTTGTGGTGATTCATAGCAATGAACTTGACCCCAAAAAATGCTACATAAGTGTTCAATGTTATTAATAATAATCATTATTCAGAGAATTCCCAGATGGGTTAATTCTACTTCCTTTCTGCAACAGCTCCACTCTCCTTTTATTCAGCAGGTTAATTTTATTCCCTTCTAATTAAATGTGATTTTTCTCAGCAGATGCCATTATATTTTTTATTCCAATATTTGACTCAGCAGAGCTGAGCAATGGGCGTCCCATCCCATTCGCTGCGTTAGCATTCCAGCTCTGCCTCGCAGCGCCGTGCATCACATGCAGTTGTCCTCGGAGGATGTCACAGCTCTGGAAATGCACTGAAGGGAAAAGCTGTCACATTTCAATCAGGCCCATGGTGCAGATCATGTCCTCCTCTCTGGATTGATGTCAAACGATAATCACAAGGCCAGCCTGTGCATTTTTGGTAAAACTTTTAGAGAATCTATCTTATTGGCATAATAAATTAAACAAGTTTGGGGTCCTTGAAAACATGATCTGAAACTATTCTAGAAAAAGATGGGTTTGTTTCTCATTCTTCACCCTCTTGATTCAAAATAATTCAACAAAAAGACAGATTTTTAGCGAAAAGCCATGTTTTCAAGCCAAATTTAAAACCCACCTGCCTTCTTTTACAAATGTAAATGTCCATCAATGGATCCCACCTGCATCCACAAACCAGCTGTGGAGATCGCCCAGTAGGTCCAAGACCATCACCAGCTGTATGGAAAGTGAATTTACAAAATTAGGGACTGTGGCAAGAGCTCTTCCCCGTAACCCTGGCACGCTGGGGGGGCCTGTCTGAGGCTGCTCCTGTACCTTCCTGGTGGCAGAAGAGGCTGTGGACAATGTCAGGCTCTGATGGGGTGCAGCTACCCAGACACCCATCTCCAAGTGCTACTCTGCTAGGAGCATTTGGTGGTTCCTCACTGGTTGCCTACCTAGATCTCATCTCATAGACAGCTTTTTTATTTTAAAAAAAAAAAAAAAAAAAAAAAGGATAAATGCTTTCTTGATTTAGCTTGTACTTTAAAATTTTGGAAAAAAGAAGAAGGAAAGCCTTGGTTTCTCCCTGTACCATGTGGGTGAAAGAGGCAATAGGCAGATGACCCCACACTGAGTTTCTATCAGCCTTCAAGGCTCACAGAGCGTGACTGGTCTCTCTCTTAGCCAGCATCAGGGAACATAGTCTCGAAGTTGATGTAAACCGAGGGAAATAATTTGGAAACATCAAAGCAGGGCCTGCATAAAGCATATGCTAGAATCAGGAGTATATCTTTCCAGTGCCCTGTGGAGATAATTATTTCCATATGCACCCGTCACCTCCCTGAAGGCAAATTTAGTTTCTCAGATAGAGCCCCTTCAACTCCCCAATGGGGACATATACTCTGTGTTTACCAGCAATGGGTGCTGTAGAAGAAGATAAACTAGGCAAAAAGGTTATTCATCTGATCCCATTTCCCAGTCACTAAGTTCAAATTATGGAGGTAACAGAATTGACAGCACTCTTCAAATTTTTTTTCTCTTTTGTTTTCTCTTTTCTCTCTTTTGTTCAATATTTTGACTGTTTACTCATTAATTCTGTTTTCGTGAGTGGGGGTTTTCTCCCCATTACATGATTTTTGCTAATCTCCTGGATACTACCATGATTCATAGCATTTGTTTTTCATCATAAAAACCAAGATACTAAAAGCAATAATTGTTTTATGGGTAAATTATCAATTTCTGATAAAGAAGAGCCACCCAAGAACATACGTTATATACAGTCTTGCCCCACTAATGATCGCATGATGAAGTCTGTCCCTCACATAGAATTACACTTTTTCATGTGAAATAGAGCAGCTGCCATAAATCTGTGTTTTCATAGAAATGGGCTGAGAGCTTCACCCAGTAAATAGTCATGCAGTCTCACTGGAGTCAAGGAACTTCAATTTTACCAAAAGCAAAGATTCATCCCCCTTGTACCTTCACCAAGGTGCCAGGAGAAAAAGGTGGTCCTGTTGTGAGACAACATCTACCTTATTTACTCTCCTCATTTGTGTTGACTGTGGTTGCCCCTGCCTGGGACTGTGCCTTCCACCTGAAGCTCAAGGCTTCCAGCCTCCCAGAGCTTTTCATTACCTTATCTCCAGTATTTAGACAAATGCAGAACACTTCTCCAGACAGGTTGCAGGGCGCCAGTTTATCGGCATTAATATAATCATGAGCCTTTATACACAGTATCCAGACTCTCCTTAAAAATCAATCACTGCCTGATCAATGTTCTGTAAATAGGGGGATCTCCATGCTGCAATACTGGATGTACTGCCCTCCTCACTTGATCCTGCTCAAATGTGTTTCACTACTCTGCTTCTCGTTTTGCTCTTCTGATGTCACTTGGCCGCATGCCTCTTAATGTTTATTGTTAAATAACCAGTTTGAAGAACATTCATGATCTGTTTAATGGAGCCTGTGTCACGCATTCAAAGGAGTTTAGATTTAATGCATTTACCCTGCTTGACAGGGACAAAGGGTAGCCAAGGTGTCCTGAAGCTGTGACACATTTTATCTCTGTCTTTCCCACAAAATCTCACCAGGGTCAAGATGTCCCAGGGCTAAGCATGATATCATGTAATTACATGAAAAGAGTAAGCCTGTAACATTTATTTTATCATGGAAACTATATGAAGCTATACTGTAGCAAACCATGCAAGTGATACAGAGCTTTAGGGGTGACAAACTTATTTTATATGGGTTTTTTTTAGGATCACTTATTTATTTAAATGCCAGATTATTAAAAAAAAAAAAAAAAAAAAAAAAACACCACAAAAAACAAACACTATCAGAAAAAGACAAATCTGTACATTTTCCTCATGTTCTGGCTTCCTATAATTTTATGAATTATAAGAGGGCCTCACAGAAGCATAACCCTATAAACATAGCCATGTGTGCAAATAGCATTTCAAACACTTTCTGGGGGCTCTAGCTGTGCTGCTTCAGACAAAATATACCTTTTACGTGATCTAGAAACCTTGGCAAGAAGTAGAAAAGGACATTGTCTTTAAAAAGTGTGGCAGGTCACCATGTTGCACTTGAAACAGATAAGATATACAAATCTAATATAGATAGTGAAGTAAAATAGAATGGCTTCTTTTGGAGAAAAAGGCAGGGAAGAAGACTTAAAAGAGCCCATCCCAATTTTATGGAAAAGAAGTTTGATTCATTGCAGAAGGATAATTATCTTCTTGTGGTTCCATGTATCAATTTCCATATAAGTGTGGACTCTGCCTCATCACAGGTGGACATATCATGAGAGAGGCCCGGTTATGCTGGGCACTGTGTGTACATATAACGAGACGTATTCCCTCCGAAGAACTGAAGGCGTGGCAAAACCTAGAAGAAACTGAGAAATTTTACTCCCTTTTGAAAGTGGGAGAATTGTGGGACACAGTGACCTGCACGAAAAGGAAAGCTCGCAGGCCCACGCTACTTGGGATACCCGTAGCATCCAATGAGGTGGGGGGGTCTCAGCAAGAGTCCGTGAAGCTGCGTCTGTGTGCAGGGTCTGATCATCTCAGTAACCACCTTTGATGACAGTCACACTCTGTGACACAACAACCCATGTTCTGTCACTGTCTGTAGTGGAAATTACCGTCATTTGATGCTGCTTTTTCCTTGGCGTTTTTCCTTTTGGAAGAAATGCATTTTTCTTTCAATGGAGAAAGCAGCTCAAAGGCAGGGTACCTTTCCCTAACTTTCCTATAGAAAAAAAGGAGGTCACATATGCTGGCATTTTCTCATAACCACTTTTAACATCTGCAGACCTTCATGGTTTGCTTGTCCAAACCAGTTAGGACTGGAAGGTTTCTATTTTTCTTTCTAACTGGGGAGGAAGTTCATAAAACAAAAGGAACAGGCCTCAGAGCAGCATTTCAAACAGAAAATTATCTACCCTGAAGATATGAAAACCCATTTTGCTATATTTATCATTTTCGTAGCAGAGAAAGGTCAAAATGTGAACTTATCCAGCAAAATCTGTAAAGTCTCTTAGGCTTCCACTGTTCTGCTGGCATAACACTAAAACTCTGTCTTGTGGTTGAATGTTGGCAGGTCTTGGTTTTTTGTTGTATATTAAAATATTCTATAGAAGGTTTGGCATATTGAGACAACAGAGGGTCAGAAAAATCAGATTAAAATTCATAGTCCACAACTGTGGAATTAAAAACAAAATAACAACAAAAAACACCACCAAAAATTGTGCAGAACCGCTTCTACTCTAGAGAGAGAGGCAAATCCATTAAGCTAATGAATTAAGCAGCTGATGTTCTGATGTGACATTTTTTCTTCATTTGGGATCTTTCATTCTTCATGTAAGAAGATCTCTCATTATTTCTTATCTAAACAAACCATAATACAGGGGCATTCTTCTGCAAACAGTTTGCTGAGAGAATTTTCCTCTAAACAGTCACAATCTGAAATTTGAACAGTGTGACCTATGTAACCTATTGCATAAATTCTATTTTCTCTTCTCTTGTGAGCCAGTGACCTAGACTTTATAAACAACTCCCTTTATCCCTCAATAATTAGTTTCACTCCAAAATAAGTTTCCTTTTATCATTTTTGTTTTTAAAAAACTACAGGGAGATGGAAGACAGGACACTTTAATGTAAATCCCTGTTCTGTCACGTACTTCTCGTAAGACACGGACGTGACTAACAAAGCCAGATCTCCAGAAGACATCTGACAGAGCAATCCAAAGGCAGGGCTTTGAAGAGCCTCTTCAGCTGCTACCTGGCTTGAGAGGGGCTTAAATTTGCAGGCTGCTGGGATCCCCTCAGCTCCGTTCTGGGCGTGTACATGGTTCCACCCCTCCAAGCAGCACTGAGTGCCAAAACTCGTCAGGAATCACAAACTCGTCATTTCTTCTGCCCTGATCTGACTGGGATGTGCAGGGACACTCTGGCTTTACAGCCTGGGGCCAGGGGACTGACCAGGGAGGAGGGGGTCATAATCAATGCCCTGGTCTGGCCAACATTGGCAAAGTGGGGAGAGAGGGAAGAAAAGAAAGAAGTGCCTTCCCAAAAACACTGGGAAAGGCCACAGACCAGAGGTAAGAGCCAGATTCAAACCTCACTATAAATCAAATCAACAAAGTAGCTGCTTTATCTGCCAGAGAAGAGGGAAACTTTGCATCTCTCCATGCCCCACCATGGTGGCTGTACTGCATGCAAGTAGAACTAAAATGAGTTAGACGTTTAACTAAAATGAGCTAGGTGTTTAAATACAGTTTTCACAAATTTTAACTCTTCACCAAGGAACGCAGACACCTCCAGGAATCATTTAGGCACTGAAACCCCTAAGCCAGACCAGCAGTGACCAGTCATTTCTGTTTTGTGGGCTCCTGTGGAAAGCCCTCTCTAGAAAGGCCTCTCTAGAAATGTCAAACACAAAGATTACTACAGCTATATACAAGCTTGCTCATCTTCATCAACTTCCACAGCTTCCCAAGAAGTGGTCCATAGGCTCCCAGAGGCCTAGTGTGTTGAAAAGCATTAAGTTAGAGACTGAAGACATGTCTGCTCTCTGCAGCAGTATACAGAGGTACCTTAGCTACCACTGAGTGAACCATCATTTTCATGGCAGACTGTGAGTGGGCACACAGGGGAGCTCACGCACCTTGACTCCATTCCCTTGCAATAACTCATTCATGCTTCCATATTTTGTATAAATATCCATATCTTGCAATAGTACATCCATTATCCTTCTTTTCTGTCCCGTATAAAGGGCCATCATTGAAGCCAAAGGATACTAACCCACTTTATATGGCATCAAGGAAACAAATAGCTGTCTGTCGGGGTGGCTCATATTGCAGCAAGCAAGCGAATGAGGCAGGCCCACACTGAGCACCAGGAACACACACCTTCATCCCCAAAAGAATGAAAAGAAAGCTGAGGAACAGGGCAGGCCAGCAGACTGCAGCAGGGTGGCACAATGTCCACCCCTGAGACCATTGCTGTGCCAGACCTTGAAAGGCTTTGCTGCCTCTTCAGTGCATTTCCGCTCCCTCCCCCAGGGAAGTCTCTGAGATTAAAAGCTTTAAAAGTCTTCTAGCCTTGGTAGGAAAAGCTAATGCATTTCACAGCATCCCCTTAGCTTCCATGTCAGAATCAGAGGAAACTGCTCATGTTCATTCCCGAGTTTCCCTCAGATGAAACACAGAGCATCCTCAGCACAGTTTCTGGGATGAGTAAGTAAATTGTTCCAGCACGGGGTCCCACACCTCCTGGGGCCAGTGCAGAGGGAATTCAGCAGGAAACCAGGACCATGACAGGGAGCAGGTCTTCAGAGTCCAGAAAATTTGTTTTCTCATGCTTTTCCTACTGCATCACGTTCTTCAGAAAATGAATGACCAAGCTTGACTTCTAACAATTTAATTTTCTGAGTGTGTTCCATCATCGATCAAGAAGGTGCCTGTGTGGGATTTTAAGTGATTTGTCTCTGAATTGTTACTCTCTATACATGCCTGCAGTGAGGCACCCTGTGACATTTTTGCTAAGCTAATCAGTTCCTGCCACTGAAGCTTAATAAATGTCACTCCTCTGCCATGCAAGGTCTGAGGATGTTTTATTAAGGAAAACAGCGGTAAAAATTGAATCTGAGGAGGAAAAGTTTCCTGCAGGATCAGAATTTGATATAAGCTTTAACCCTTGAATATTTCTTACTAGAATACCTCATCAAAACTAACAAAATGAAAATATCTACTTTTGTAAGCAGCAATTTTTTAAAAATCATTTGCATATATACCTGGAGAAAATGCAGACTGGATTGCTATTCTGTGACAGATTCTGCCATCCCTCCTACCTCGAGCCTACTCTATTACCAACTCAATGTTTTATTGTCATTACTGGTAATTGTAAAAGGATAACACGAGATTTTGGTCAAGTTTTTGGAAACTTCCCTCTTTTCAGTTTTTTGGGGTGTTTGATGACTACATTTCAAGCCTTTGAAGGAAGAGCACATGATCGCCCTACCAGCAAATCGGCACATACTTCTTCTCTGGAGGAAGATGGACTACAGCTCCCTTGCGCAGAAGCAACTATTTACCACTCCTCTTACATCACAGGTAGATGTCCTACATACACCAAGGAGCTACTTTAGGGATATAAATTCCTCTAAAGAGATCAGATGTGTACTGTGTCATGTATGCCTGTTGGCAGCTCAGGCTCCAAAGCTTTAATGCTACAAATCACTGAAGGGATCAGACATTTTGAAAATTAAGAGACATCTCTCTAGAAAAAATACAAACTATTCCAACAGCCTGTCATCCTATTGCTCATCTCTTCCACCTTCTGCCTTTTTATTGAAAAGGCCTTTTTTCCCAGTTTTCCCCTTTGTTTAAATTTAAGAATGTCTCTTTTCTTCATAACAGGAAGAAATATTTCATCCCAGAAATGTTTATGGGTCGCTGACAATGATCCATAATTTGTGTTTTGCTCATTAAGGACTTCCCAGTCAAACTTCAGTCAAACTCTTTCCTGTCTATTGCTTCAATTAATCTTCCATTTGCATTTGCCTGCCTATTTAGCACTAATGAAATATTGTTATTAAAACATATCAAGTTGCCCATCTTAGACTATAATCAGTCTTTCTGGCATGAAGTACAGTCAGGTTCAATCTGGACTTCAAGTTCACTTCAAAATTTCAAAACTTGATGCAATCTGTAAACGTTCAAGAAATCACACTCTCTTTCTGCTCTGTTTGCTTTGTGAGCTAATCTACTTTTTAATTTTGGTATGCTCTCAAAACTAGGTACTACGTTCAGAAAAAAATAGCATCTGAAATGTTTATTGAGTAGGTAATTTCCACTCTATGAGTATCGGAATATGAGAACTATCAAATTAAATTTTGGTTTGGCTTTATGTTTTTGCCTACAGGTCAATTTGGAATTTCCTCCACTGGCCCATTGAGACCCCATAGTTACCACAGATCTGCATCTCTTGGGCCTTTCAAGTTCCTTTTGAAGCTGCTCATCATCTATTGTGCATGGAAGATCTTTACACAGAGACACTGAAGGTAGGCAAGCTCCTTCGGTACTTCTCAGAGGGCTTCACAAATATAAACATGATTTTCATCAAACTGAGGGAGGCCAGTCTTACCTCCCCCGCAGTATGGTGAAGGAATTGAGACACAGATGCTTTGTCTAAGGCTGGCCCCACTCTGGAACCAAGAGGATGGAAGCCAGACCTCTCTTCTTTATGTCCATTCCCAGTGCATTTCTGTACAGGCTCATTTGATGGCTGACAATTACTCATGTCAATGTAATCACTGTATCTCACTTAATGAATGCCACAGAATAAAGAAGAGTTCTTTTTTTTTCTTATATGTATGTTATGTAGCAGATCTATACAAACCCCAGATTTAGTTTGTCTCACAAAAGCACCTGTTTCAGTGCTTAAGGGGCAATTTAAACCCGTATGTGCTAAAATTGAATGTAGTATCAAAGTATATGCATTTGAAAACACAACTCTCGACTCTCCGTGATGGCAAAGAAGATCAGATCATTTGAGGACAGACAAATTTAACTATGTAAATATTATTTATTTTATTCCAAATGTGTTCTTTTTTTTCCTAAACATTAATTTAGAGGGGATTTCAGCTTGGCTAATCCAATAAAGAGCAACGACTTGGAATAAAAACAGCAACAATTACTTCAAGTCCTCTGCTTTCTCTTGTAGCAAGCAGCCTATCCCACCATTAGCTTTTCAGCTTTCAGACACATCCTTTCCCTTTCACCCACTGCTGACACTTCCCAAATGAGCCACTCCATGGACAGCAGTGTTTCAGTAAACAGTCATCCTCTCCTGCCACAGGATACCTTACAGGTGTCTTATCCAGGGAACCTAATCAACCTGCTGGGGAGAGCTGAATTATTACAGATGTAGCACTGATTGAAATTAGTGATTCCCTCCACTTAATCCCAGTGTGAGAAAACAGGCCTTTGCAAGTATAAATTACCAAGTTATCTCAAGCAGGTATGCAGCAATAATGACCCAAAATACCTGTCTTGTTCTGTCAGTACTGCATGAATTACTGGAATATTTGGTAAACCAGTTGAATGCTGTTTCCAAGTTTGTTTCAGATTGTCATCCTGGGTAGAGCTTTCTATATGAATGAGTCATAACAATTACAGCTTATTAGATTTCTTAGGGAAGATCTCAAGGCTTTAGCTTCAACCATCTGCATCTCATAGGAAGAAGTCTTAAATAAGCCTTTGCAGATCTAGCCAAGAGCCTTTTATATCTTTGTGACTGCAGCTGATGCTGAAAGACAAGCTTCCAGGGGCAAAGGCATCACAGATTCCCAGCCTTGGACATGGCACCCTGGATCAGGAAAAGAAAAAGGAAAAGGAAAGTAATCTCAGTTCGAAGTAACCTATAATAATCTAGTCCAACTGCCTAATCACTTCAGGGCTGATCACAAGTTAAAGCATATGTTTGCCATGACAAAAAGAAAAGTACCATGGAAGTCAAGGCAGACTGCTGGACTTGAGAACAAGTCTGACACCATCGTATCAGTCAGGGATGGAAACTGCTCAACCTGTCTGAATGAACAGCTCCAATCTTTGGGGAGGGAGAAATGAGACTTCACCAAAAGGACCTCTTAGTCTAAAATCGTTCTGCTGAAGCAGTACTAGTGCTGACCTCAGGTGCCTCAATGTACAGGTCCCACTATTCACAAAGCTTATTTCCCTTCCCCCATGGGATGAACAACCCCTGTGAATGAGCCCACGCCAGTACAGGTTGGATGTGGCTCGCTGCTGCAGCCTGGCAAGCCCACAGATGTCCATAGGATGTGAGATGATGGTCACAGCCAGTGTCCTAGCCACTACAGAGATGCTACTGTTTACAAGAGCCAAGTCCTCTGGAAGTACTGTGTATATTCAGCACATACCTTTTTTTTTTTTTCATCACAAAGACCTTGCTTTTTTTCCATGGATTCATTCTCAGAAAATACTCCTCCTTATGGTTTCTATCCCCCATAGGCCAGATGGTGAAACTCTGCTTCTGAGAGGGTTTTCTGAATCATGAAACCAGTGGAGGACCATACACCTATCACTCTGTTTGCTCCAAGCAGTGCCTTAGATCACAAGACACTGTAATGAAGTCAGTCATTAGGCCTAGTGAGGGAGAAAAGAGCTATTTAAAGTAGATCTAGCACCAGAACTGGACTGAAGTGGAATTTTCCATTTTATGCATCTGAAAGATAAGACTATGACCATGCCACACTGCTGCAGAATATGCCATGGAACCAGTTATGGCTCTTTTCCCTTCAGATTTGTAAAGCTCTCTTTCTGAATCAGTAGTCAGCAATAAAGCAGTCGGTGTTCATCTAAAATGCTTATAGTGCTTCCCTCTCCCTTGTGCTCTTTTTGTCAGTTTGTCCTTAGACTGCAAGAAAATATATTGGTTATCCATGCTGGATCATTTCCCACATATCTAGGGAAGATCTTCATACGTAGCAGCTGCTGCTTTTAATGAGTGAGGCTTTTAACTTTCATAACTATGTTGTCACTACCAGCAGTGCTATTCGCTGCATGCTGTGTTTAAGGGTAAAAAAACCCAACCAACCAACCACACACATAAAAAAAACCACAACCAAACAAAACCACACACAAAACAAACCAGAAAAACAGAACAAACCAAAGAAAAACACCATAACACTAACAGGAGTGTCAGCTCAGCACACGGCCTCTCCCTTCCCTGGGCTATCACAGAGCATGAGCCCTCTGAAGGTTATTTCTCTGCCAGTTTCAAATATTCACCTTGATGTCTTGTCCTTTACAATATTCTTTAAAATCCATCATCTGCAAACTAAGTTTGAGTCAGAAAACCTAATTAGTAGCAGAGACAATGAATAACAAGCTTAAGGGGAGGGAGAAGAGAACCTCTTGCAGGTGGCCAGCTCTTAAATGAATAATTATCTGTGCAATGGTCATGCTTCAAAAATTTAATTCTCTGTAATTTCATTGAGGATGGGGAAAACAAAATAAAATGAACAAAGTGATACAGGATTTCATTTATATTCTGACAGGTATATTCATCTAAAGTCTACCTATAATACCTGCAGTCTCTGTACCTTTCCTACAAAGCATTTAATGGTGTGAAACAAGTGGCAATAAAACAAAAAAAATACAGGACCTACTTGGCATTGCTATTTGCTATTTTTATACTAAAAAAAGAAGTCTCCCTACTGTCAGGCTGATTGTATTAATCTGAGTCCTTCAGACTTGATTGCTTTTTGATTCTTGCTTAGTAGAAGAGGTAATAAAGAAGCTGAAATCATAATTTCTATTTAGAAGGTAAAGGGGAGACCACTTCAATTCTGTGGTGAGTGGCACATTTTGTTGCTTTAATTAAAAAGTTTTTCTGAGAAGCTTAACTGCTTCTGCAGTATTCAGAGCACAAAAAGGATGGTATTTACAGAGACACTTTGGGGATCACCCTTGCAATTTTTCTGAGCTATGTTGATGTGGTTGCTTAAGCGCACTAAAGTAGAGAAGCAGTCGTTAAATTTGGAATATTAAAAAAAAAAAAAAAAACCAACCAAAAAACAACACCATCAATCTTCTCAATGATAGAAATATATTTTCCTTCATGCACTTCATAGCGTGCTATCCATCTCTACTAAGACTCCTAATGGGAGATTTTGAGCAACAGAACACCCTCTAGAAACAAAAGAGACTAAAGTATCAGGCAGTAATTGAAGGCCCTTAGCCCAGAACTGCAATGATTTTCAAGTGCCAGCTCCCTTTGAGATGAATGCTCAGAAACCTCTGAGGGTCAAGTCTTTATTCCCTGAGAGTGAACCAGAAGTGAGCACCACTGTACAACCCTGAGCTACCATTCTTTTCTGGAGACAGCCATGGCTGATGGATTCACCAGTCTATTACACAATCCTACAAGGTAGGCAGACTCCCTTGAGACTCAATTCACACTTTAAAGAAAAAAAAAAATCTATAAACTTCACTGGTACTTTCAGCTTTCCATATGACAACAGTATCGAGAATTAATGTTTTCCTGAGATTAATAACAGTTGACTAAGGTGGCCAAGTAAGATCTGTATCCACTTTAGAATCACAGGACAGCTCAGATAAGATTCTGTTCCCTTAGAAACATTAAGTTGAATCATATCTAAGTTTTTTATTTGATAATGCTAGGATCCTTCATGTTGTCTGGGACTATAAAATCAACCATTCCTTTTGCACTAGGATTATGACAAAGCCCCTACTAGCTTTAGATGTAAGGTCAACCCAGACTACACAGATGTATTTGAGTTGCCTACTATGGCTTCCTCTGCTCTAGGTACTCACAGAAATATCTCTGCCACATTATACAAAAATCAGCTGCAAAGGTTAACAAAGGATGTAAACATCCCATCATCCAAGGTTCAGTTCCTAACCTCTGAAACTATCCACCAAGTTGCAAGTTAAACTTGTTCTCCCACAAATATTTTGCTACAGGTCAGAGTTACCCAAACCTTGTTTTCACCTGCTGATCAGGGAAGGAAAAACCTCAGCCCCAGTCAGTTCTCCCAGTAAGATCCTCAGGTCCATCTCCTTAAATAAAAGGCCAGGGGGAAGTCAGAATCTGTCCTTCTGTCTGCAGGTGGCACCTGAGAAGAGAGTACAGCTGAAGTGACTTCAGTTACTCAAAGATAATTACCTAACAAGAGAGATAATTGCTTTGTAGAAGTAACACCCTTAGGCCTGGCAAAAATCAACATGCAGCATACGCAGATCTTCCCTGAACAAAGCAGGTGATGCCTTCCAAAGGAAGACCTTCAATTTGAAAGCTCCATCCTTGTTACTTGATAATCTACAAGCTGCATCCTTGTTACTGAAGATGGACCCAGCTCTCAAGCAATCCAGACAGTGTCTTCAGGAGAGACCCAGATGCCCCCATTCTGTCAGGTTTATTTGCTCCCCAGTGTCCAGCAATACCACTAGCTCTGCCCTCTACCTTTACACGGATATTGGTGGTAACTAACAGTGGGTAAATGGGACAGCCTGGGGTCTTCCTGTGAGGGATCTAAGCATCAGCTGCCACAGAGACAGCAAGGACTTGATTCAGGCTGCCTGGAAGTACCACAGAGGCTGTGCCTTGACATGCTCTGGTCTCGGGCCGCTGTGGCCTTGGTTTGGCTGGGACAGAATTAATTTTCACAGGAAGCTGGGACACAGCCAGGACAGCTGACTCAAACTAGCCAAAGGGATATTCAACACCGTATGATGTCATGCTTAGGATATAATTGGGGGAGGCTGGCTGTGAAAGGGCTGTGCTGGGGACCAGGCTAGGCATTGGTTTTCTGGGTTGGTGAGTGATTGTATTGTGTATCCCTTGCTCTGTATGTTCTTTGATTATCTTTTCTTTTTTTATTGTTCTTGTTTTCCTGTTAAACTGGTGTTTATCATAACCCAAGAGTTTTTGTTGTTGTTGGCGTGTGTGTGTGTGTGATTCTCCCCCTATCCCACTAGAAGTGGGGAAGGAGTGAGCAGTGTGTGGTACTGAGTTGTTAGCTGGGCTGAGGCTAAATCCATGACACCATTGGAGAAGTCAGCTCGGACACAACTCAGAGGTGTGCTGCTACTTCCTCCTGCTCACAATACATTACATACAAGGCCAGGCACCTTGGCTGTTGTAAGGATTGGAGCAAACACCTGTGGTGTGAGGCAATGCCCTTCTAGTTATGAACCAAGATTTATTTTGAAGTGTTTCCCAGCCTCCTCAAATGCCGGTTGATCTAGGAAAAGCTGACCTTGTGCTGGTTATATTATGCTGGTTATGTTATCTATGTTGTTTGTCTTTAGCTTTTGCTTTAAAATTCTCTTGTAATACCTCCACTGCTTTTAAATACCCCAAGCTGCTATCACTTCTCTTAAAAATAACCTCTGGCTAAAATTTAAGATTCAGGTTTCTTAATAAACGACCAGTTAGAGAAGTTGCTCAAGGAAGCCTCAAACTGACACAGATCTACCTGCATATCCCAAAGCATGTAGTTGTGACCTCTTACACCTGGAACAGGGCAGGAACTTCCTTGGGTCTCTGAGTCTTCACAGGCCATGCTCCATGCATTCATGAAGAGATAAGGCAAAGCAAAGTCTCACCAAATCCCCTCTTGTTTTGCTGTGTGGTGAGGGAGTAGCGTTATGCCACACCTGGTGTAGATTCATCAATGGATGGCAAAAGGGGAACCAGTCGTCTGTCCCTCTCTCCTTTATACATCCAAACTGGCACAAACTTACTATGAAGCCCAGGAGAGATGCCACAGTACACAGGAAAACACTCATGGGCTGGGACCAAGCAGAGACTTGAAAACCTACTGTAGATTTAACTTCCCAGTCTTGCTCCACTTGTGACACTTGAGGCAATATTATTAATTCCCTACTTCTAATACCCTCATTTGAAGCAAAGGATCTTCATCGACCCTAATGTTTCATTTCAGCCTCCCAGCTGGGGAAAACTAGCAGCCGTTTTGTGATTCAAAAGGAACAGAACAATAACCCACTGAGGCTACTTCTCCTTTATGTGGATGGGTGAGTCAGATGAATAATTGGACAATGCAGATCAGTTACGCCTAATTCAGTTAAGAGAATTAATCTGTAAATTAGCACACATTAGGTGAATCAGCTGCAATTAATTTTTGACAGAAATGTTAAAAAATATTAAAGTAGTTATAGTGAAACAGAGATAAATATTGCTGCTGAAAAGGTTCTGAAAAAGGCAGCCACAATATGGAAGTTTTTGTCTATGAAAGCTGAGGATGCATTTAAGTTTCAGAAAGCCTTGGGGTGTGAAGTATATTTTCTTCCTGGCTTGTATGGCTTTCATCACCCTGACAACTCTCAATGGATCATAAATAATCATTAGAGACTGGCTGAGAAAGTTCTGATTGAGATCCGGGCATAGATTTTGTTGGGACTGAGGTATGGCTGTCTGCTGCAAGCAGAAGGAAGGAAATGGTTTTAAATTTGAAAGCTGGCTTAAGAATATCTGTTGGTAAGATGATCTATCTGGGCCTCTCACACTCCTCCTGAGAAAGCTTGGAAACATGTTGGGGCTATTGTGACTAAGTGACACTTAGAGCAGATGAGCATCAGCTCCATGTCTTCAGGGAAGCAAACACTGGGAGGGAAACACCACTAGTATTTTAGAAGTTACTGGAAGGCTGAACAATGTTTTGCCCAGGTGGAGTTTGCCTTTTCAAGCAATTGCTAGGGGAAATCCCATGGGCAAGACTGCTTGAAGGAAAAGGGGCCCAAGAGAGCTGGATTGCATTCAGAGATTGCTTCTTCCATGCTCAGGGTCAAAGCATCCCCACACGTAGGAAGTCAAGGAAGGGAGCCAGGAGGCCTGTGTGGTTGAATAGGGATCTGTTGGGTATGTTCAAGCAGAAGAGGAGAGTTTACAGGTCATGGAAGCAGGGGCTGGCCACTCGGGAGGAATATAAGGCTGCTGTTAGAGGATGTAAGAAGGCAGCTAGGGTAGCCAAGGCCTCCTTAGAATTACAGCTGGTGAGAGGGGTCAAGGACAGCAAAAAGAACTTTTTCAAATACATAGCAGATAAAACTAATACCAGAGGCAATGTAGGCCCACTGATGAATGGGGTGGGTGCCCTGGTGACAGAAGATACAGAGAAGGCAGAATTACTGAATGCCTTCTTTGTCTCTGTCTACTCTGCTGGAGGCTGTCCTGGGGAGCCCTGTACCCGTGAGACCCTGGATGAAGCCAGGTCAATGGAGGAGTTTGCTTTAGTCGATGAGGACAGGGTTAGGGAGCAATTAAATAGTCTGGATATCCATAAATCCATGGGTTCAGATGGGATGCATCCGCGGGTGCTGAGGGAGCTGGCTGAAGTCATTGCTGGACCGCTCTCCATTGTCTTTGCCAAGTCTTGGGAAACGGGAGAGGTGCCCGAGGATTGGAGGAAAGCAAATGTCACTCCAGTCTTCAAAAGAGCAAGAAGGAGGACCCAGGTAATTATAGACCGGTCAGCCTCACCTCTGTCCCTGGGAAAGTAATGGAACAGCTTATCCTTGGTGCCATCTCAAGGCATATCAAGGATAAGAGGGTAATTAGGGGCAGTCAGCATGGCTTTACCAAGGGTAGGTCATGCTTGACCAACCTCATAGCCTTTTATGAGAATGTAACAAGGTGGATGGATGATGGCAGAGCGGTGGATGTGGTCTACCTTGACTTCAGTAAAGCCTTTGACACAGTCTCCCACAGCATCCTCACAGCTAAATTGAGGAGGTGTGGTCTAGACAATAGAGTAGTGAGGTGGGTTGCAAACTGGCTTAAGGAGAGAAGCCAGAGAGTGGTGGTCAATGGTGTGGAGTCCAGTTGGAGGCCAGTATCTAGTGGAGTGCCTCAGGGGTCAGTACTGGGGCCAGTATTATTCAATATATTCATCAATTACTTGGACGAGGGAATTGAGTGTACTATCAGCAAGTTTGCTGATGACACCAAGCTGGGAGGAGTGGCTGACACGCCAGAAGGCTGTGCTGCCATCCAGCGGGACCTGGACAGGCTGGAGAGTTGGGCGGGGAATAACCTGATGAAATTTAACAAGGGCAAGTGTAGAGTCCTGCATCTGGGCAGGAACAACCCCAGGTTCCAATATAGGTTGGGAAATTACATATTAGAGAGCAGTGTAGGGGAAAGGGACCTGGAGGTCCTGGTGGACAACAGGATGACCATGAGCCAGCACTGTGCCCTTCTGGCCATGAAGCCCAATGGCATCCTTGGGTGTATTAGAAGGGGGGTGGTCAGTAGATCGAGAGAGGTCCTCCTTCCCCTCTACTCTGCCCTGGTGAGACCACACCTGGAATATTGTGTCCAGTTCTGGGCCCCTCAGTTCAAGAAGGACAGGGAACTGCTGGAGAGGGTCCAGCGTAGGGCAACAAAGATGATTAAAGGAGTGGAGCACCTCCCTTATGAAGAAAGGCTGAGGGAGCTGGGTCTCTTTAGTTTGGAGAAGAGGAGACTGAGGGGTGACCTTATGAATGTTTATAAATATATAAAGGGTGAGTGCCACGAGGATGGAGCCAGGCTCTTCTCGGTGGCAAACAATGATAGGACAAGGGGTAATGGGATCAAGCTGGAACACAAGATGTTCCACTTAAATTTGAGAAAAAACTTCTCAGTGAGGATGACAGAGCACTGGAACAGGCTGCCCAGGGAGGTTGTGGAGTCTCCTACTCTGGAGACATTCAAAGCCCGCCTGGGGGATTGGACTAGATGATCTTTTGAGGTCCCTTCCAATCCCAAACATACTGTGATACTGTGAGTTAATAGAATGTCCTGAGCAAAAGTAGAGCTGCAGCTACCAGAGCACTAAGATGATTTAGGAAGATGCTGAGCTCTGAGTTGTGTCTGATCAGAGCAAATTGCAGAGGCAAGATGAACCCATGAGAACAAATGTCACACCAACCCCTGCCATGACAAAGGAGAAAACTGCCATTGTTGGCTTGATTGTGAAATTATGGCAAAATCTGGTGTTAAATAAACATATCTCTAGGAAGAAAATCAAATCATGGCTGCATCAGTTTACCAGTTAAATCTGACACATCCCTGGAACCAACTAGCACCAGAGCCTCATGTTGCTGTGGGGCTCAATTGCTTCACAATATCAATTCTTGTTCCTTCTGAGCTATAGCTATGGGGTTTGATCCTTAACGGGTGTAAGTCGTGCCTCTCTGTAGATTTCAGTACATGTCTGGCAGTTTGCATTTGCTTTGGATCTCACTAATCAGCACCATGTACACAGGATTTCCTCAGTCGTGCAAAATGGGTGACAGTTTTAATGAATTACTTATTTCTTTTAGTGATAGTCCTTTATATTCTGTTTTACTGACACTTTCCTGCATGACAAGGATTCACAGGTTTAGAAAAGCTTTTGTAAAGAACTTTACTGCAATCAATTCAACTTCACATGAAAACCATGGAGCTGCCAGAAAAGCTAACCTGCCTAAAGAAAGGATTACGTATAAAATTTTTATTCTGTTTGTAAAGCTTCACAGACATGCTCTTATGCCTTTCTGAATGGAGTTAAAGTAGTAAAACAGCCATAGCAGTTATGTTGCCCAGCTGCTGAATAATAAATCGAGAAAATTGACCTTGCATTATGTGGTGTCCATCAAATTTGGAGCCTCCCAGCTCACAGTCATGGCTTGTCAGGTTTGATGGGGAGCTGGTTAAGTGCAGTGTCAGAGCAGGTTACCTGGGGTGGTGCACAGAAGGCTGCTTGCCAGTCAGCTGGCAGCTCTGTGGTATCTGTCCAATCCAGCAAAATACTGGAAAGTAATTCATAATGTAGATGTCCAGTGATTGAGTTGTGGGTTCTGCTTTTCCATGTTAATGCTTCATAACTATGAATGAGAAATGAGCCACCCTTCCCAAGCGCTGCCAACTCTTCACAGCCTCCTTGTACACATATTACGATATGCAAACCCCACACGACAGTAGCTGAAAGCCCCCAGTTCCCAGCTGCAGGAGTTGCTGACAGCCCTCATGCAATGAAGATTCAGATCTAGCTAAAATAATATAGGCTTTGGCCTTGATGAAGAATCACGATAAGATGTAACAAGAAAGGCTGTGGATGAAGCTCTTTCAGAGGAGTGTGCAGCAGGGGGAACAGCACAGGAACCTTCACTGCAGAGCTCTTTTCCAGGACACGCCAGCAAAGATTAAACAGCCCTGGGCTCTGGTAATCTTCATCCAGCTTGAAAGGAGACTGTGCAGGCCAGAGTTCAGAGAGATCTTCAGGCCCAGAATGTTCATCAGTCCTAGAGCACATCAAGTCCTGTCACAGCACGAAAAACAGAGCCAGAAAATCAACTGTGTTTTTAGGGCTTTTGACCTGCCATGGGTCTAACAAGCTGTCACAGAAACATTACATATAAGATAAGGCACGTATGTGGATAGTAACCAGTGTGCTGCAAAAACCTTTTGCTTGTGTGATCCTGCATGTAGCTTTCTCGCTAGCTGGCAGGAGGGCACTCTGAGGTGCCCAGTGCAGATGTTAACCTCCCTTTCAGGACACTGAGTTCCATAATTCAGCATCACAACATGCCACGGATGGTGTGGCACTTTAACCATCGATTCAGCCAAAGTGCTACGATCTGTTGAAAATTTCACAGTTCAGCAGACAGCAAATTGATTCTTTTACTAGGTCAGACCTGGTAACAAGCATTGATTTAAGCAGCTTATCACAACAGGTGACTAAATGCTGTTCCTAAATGACACCTCTCTATGATCAGCCAGAGGATGGATTCTGCTCCTGGTGACACATTCCCAGAAAAACAGCCATGCTGGGAGGGTGGCAGAGCAGGAAGATTGGCCTTTGCTATTTGGTAGCATTTTCAGGGAACACCAAATGTTGTTTACTTCCTAATCTTCCTACAGAATATAAAGAATTGCTGCTCTGGGCTATTTCAGAGAGATAATGCGAGTGACTCACTTGAGTTGTATATTGACCTCAGGCACTGTAAAGATAGATTTTACAACACTTTTTAAAACAATTAATGCAGATTTCTGTACTTCTGAAGATGCCTAGAGTGCACTTAGATTTTCATGAGGTGTTAAACCCTGCACATCTGGCCAAGCCCCATGTTATTTGGTGTTATTAGTTAACCTATCCCAAATCATCAGTCACACCGTCTTCCAGGCTGTATTCTCCATGCGAAAGCAGCTTCTCGACTCGTATGTACAGTCTTCATTTGTCTATGTATAACAGCTCTATAAGAACCATAATAATTATGATCAGTTACATCCATACTACACTGTATGTTCAGACATGGAAGTGTGACCAGCTCCCATCTCTAACCCCTGAGCTGAAATCAGACCTAAATTCCCACAATATTTTGAAGTATTAGTTATGGACTTGGATTCAGAAGTTCTGGTTTTGGCTTGTGTTTAATTTTAATAACTTCCCACCACAATATTCGCATTCTTTTTGTGTTTTGGCAGTCTGAATACTAGATGCTTTGAGGCAGAGATTTTGCTGGGCAGGGAAAGCGCTTGTGCCATGTTACCACTGAGTGAGATGCCTGATTATGGTTTCTACTTTCTAGAAGTGACTTTTAAAGATAAACTTTCTCAGGCTCTGCTCTTCACCCCAGATCATCTGTCTGCATCCTTTAAGTTTCCACATTTCCCTTTATAACCATCTGAGTTCACCCACCTCACACACAAGGACCTCATATTCCCTCCCTCTCGTTGCCTTTCTGTTGTTTTTCAGATTCATCAGACCACAGCAGATCAAAACACAGGAACCTCTCACTCCTACATGTCCCACTTTCAGGGGCCCAACAGCACTTCCATTTCTCTGGGATGAGCCCAGACCCCACCATGAGTGAACCTGAGCCTTATTTATGTGGTCACCCAGCAAAGCTATCATCTGATTGCAAACACAAGAGTGAAGAAGACACAGCTCAGGAACAGAAGCAGTCAGTCCCATTGAAAACACAGTCCACAGCTCCTTTTTGCCTGAAGGCCAGAGTTGCCACTGCCTACCACTTAGTTTTGAACTGCAGCACTGTGAGGGTGTGGCAAACAGGTTTGATGAAAAACAGGGCCTGAGGTGATGTGAAGGAAGGGATCACAAAATGGCGCTCAACTGAGATCACCACCAGCATTTTGCATGTGAGCAAGGAAGTGCCTACAGGGCACCATTATTGGGAAATCCTCAAATGCTTTCCGGGAAATCAGTGTGCTGGGAGGCCTCTCTCAAGTACCTGTACATAATGCACACAGTGTGGGGAATGAGTGAGAGATGTGTGTGCAGCTGCAGGACTACAGTCTCATTGGGATCAGACATGTGGTGGGATGGTTCCCATGACTGGAGTGTTGCAACGGAGAGATATGAGCTCTTAAGGAAGGAAAGCCCAATCAGTATCTCTCCACTGAAAACACAGAGAGGGGCATCTTTTAAGCAAGCTAGTACATGCTTCACTGCCTTCTGTTTGGCTTGTTAGGTCTGGGGGGTGTCCTGGCTTTGTTACACTAAAAGATAAACTTTTTTTTTATTTTCCTTTCAGCTAAAGTCGTCTTAGTAACTGCACTTTTCTAAAACAGGATACATGTTTTGGTAGACATACAATGGAATGCAAGGTTGCTGATAAGGAAGCACATCCCGCGAGAGGTGCAACCAGGAGGTGACTAAAACTGACCAACTAAGTATTCCATCCCGTTCACGTGATACATCATATAAAAGTGGGAGATCATGAGGATCTCGTCCCTTTTCCCTGCAGCCAACATTAGGAGAAGACCTTCCGAGTTGTCCCTGCGAACTGAGGCCTAGTGGCAGACTGAATCCAGTTCAGGTTGGCTGCAGAGTCCAGTCCAGGAATTCTGGGTGCAAGCTCTGCTATTGCTGGAGCCGTGCTGATCTCTGCCAGGACTTCCACAGTATCCCAGTATTTCAAGATTGGTTTTGTATATTTTGTATTATTTTCTCTATTTTATCAGTAGCATTAGAAAAACGTTTTTTCCAACTCTCTCTCTCTGTCCTTCTTTGCTTTCAAATCGCCTGTAATTAGTGGGGAGGGGGGGTGCTAAGGGAGGGCTAAAAGGGAGGCTGGGGGGCAGAGGGGGTTAACAAAGTATCTGACGCGGTTTATTGTCACCCTGCAATTAAACCTTGACAGGGGGGTTGGATATTTTTAAGTGTATTTTAATGGCATACCTGCAAACATTTCCACTTTGGTAAATGCACTGAGGTAAGACTGACCATCCACAAAACTGCAGTGTATTCAGGCAGTTCTTTACAGGTATGACCTTCCACTTCCATGCTACCAGGAAGAAAAAATTATTCTGAGAGTAGTAATCAAGACTAGGAATTTAATAGCATTCTAAAACACAACTTAAATGTGTGTTTGTTATTCATCTAATCAGCACGTTTCAGGAATACAACTGCGATTGCACAGATTTAGGTATTAATTACTAGAGGTGGTAAATCATGGTGCTCTCAAGACTTCATGGAAAATCCACTGAATTAATTGAGGCTCCTTAGATTCCCCTGGGGTTTGGCTGAGTCATTTAATGATATTAAAATCCATCTGTTATTAAACATTACGTTTAATACAACAGTATGCAAATATTCAAGTCCAATCATGCTTCTCTAAGTCTGCAAGATAATTTCTGTAGACATCAATAAGAATAGCTTTGGGATATTCATATTTAATTGCACTGTATACAAGTATTGACAGAAAAATACAACACAGTAGTCACAAAATCAAAGAGGCTTCTATGAAACCTACAAAGAAGAGTACCACAGAATCAATGAAGAAGAAGCAGTATTTCAAAAAATAATAAATCAGACTTGGTAGTTTTGGAAAACAGTATTGAAGAAAAAGACAAAACAATTGGCACATTTTAACAACCTAAGTGCACTTTATGATAGCTCTCCTTACAAGCTGCTGTTTTCCCAGAAGATGATGACAAAAAGCCTCATTAGAACATCACTGTTTTATAGTGATGGGTTTTATTGCATTGCCAGCTGTGAATCTAAAAAAAAAAAAAACCAACTCCTATAAAGGTTCCTAAAAACACTGTTTGCTTTTGTTATCATCAAAAAATAGCAACATACCACTTCCATATGTATGTGAATACTCACAATTCTATTTAAAAAAAAAAAAAGTTAAAGAAAAGTGATTTTTGTCTTAGCTTCAAAAACAATGTAAATAAACATTTAAGAACAAGATATTTCAGTGATCAGAGAGATATGTGCAATGTGATAGATTTGAGTCCAAACCTGCAAATACTTGTTCACGAATGCAGACTTGAGAGCCTGTTGATCCTGAGTAAGTGTAATTAAAGACTGGCAGGATCAGGCTATTTGTTTCGCCCATTATTAGCTTTTCCACAATCTGTCCTAGGCTAAAAAGTATAGATAAATTATATACTCTTTATACTGATTTATACAAAAGGTCTTTTACAGCTCTAATCCGGTTATTGCTAGGCTAAAAATGAACATTTGGAACAAATTACATGAATCATAAAGGATAAAATTGAGATGCAGCTTCTGATGACTGTATTTCCACTTGAGCCATTTTAAATTGGGTACATTGTAGCCATTTGCGGAGCACGGACGAGCTGTTGTTCATCTGTCCTGACCCCTGTAACATCCTTAGGCTGTGATGGTTGACATTGCTCTGGATGGCTTGGAGACGTAGCTGGAGTCCAGCAGATAAATGCTGTTGAAATAACATAAAACATTCAGTTTCCTCCCTTTAATACATACATTCATATATATGTATTTCATATGTATATATATGCTAATATATATATAGCGTTGCCTTGAAAGGCCAATGTGATTGCAGAAACAACTCCATACTGAGACCAATTTCAACACTTCCATTCCCACTACCAAAATTCTTTTGACTGGCAAACCACAGTGATCCACTTTGCTCTCTCTTACAAATGGCACCAGCCAGCACAGCTTTACCCAAGTAAGCAGGCCTGCAATATCTGCCATGGAACCAAAAATCCATCTCCTCAGCCAAAAATCCCAATCCTGATTTGTCAGGGGACTCTCTAGCCTAAGACATCAAGAAAACCATAGCTCAGGGAATAACCAACCTCAGTAAACGGGGAGGAAAGGCGCTGCTGCAGAACCTGGTTAGAGGATCTATTTTCAGTGAGTCTAGTGATCTTATTTCCAGAATTTACAGTAATGTATAATACTAAGAATAAAGGGATAAGATACTAGAAAGGACTTACCTTTAGATTTGACTGTATCATTGGCAACCACATTGGTATGAGCTGTAAAAAGAGGGGAATATTTCGTTATTATACAAGTGACAGTAAACATGGTCCGGTTACTATGAGACAGAGAAGGGTGTATCTAACACATTTAGCTGTCCAAATGGACACAGCCTGAACCACAAATCTGAAAATGTTATTTTTAAATGATGCATATATTTTGGGGCAGGTAACTCTCAGAGGCAAAGAAGTCAGCTTCTCTTGTTTGTAGCATGATGAATCACCAGTCACAATTACTGATATCCTGTTTAAGGCAACAATGAGAGTACAGAATAAAAACTTTTTAAAGGAAAATCACTTCTTATGTTCCTTGTGAGGGTGTTTCTGTATGTGCATATGGGTACTACTGGAATAAATACAGCATTCTGCATGGCAAGGTATATGTCAAGAACTGAAAAAACATGCAGCAGAAGTTCCTAATAACAGGCCAGATATTTAAACAGTAAACAGCATTTTATAAGCCACTAGTCACATCAGTGCTTCACTGCAGGATGTGACCTGTAGGCCTGGGAGCAGAGGTAAAAATTCAAACTATCCAGGACAAGGCCAGATCTGTGAATCTGTCACCCATGATTGGATCAATACGTATTTCACTCTCCTGCTCTTCAGAGAACTTTTATTTCTGAGTAAGTACAACATGACAAGCTTATGGAAGACAGAGAGGCATTTCTAGCAAAAGTATTCATGTTCTCCAATATTAATTTAACCACTGAAGATATTATTCTAAAATGTTCCTCCAAATGGCATTAAAATTGCAATTTGCCAATTATGCTACCAAGAGCTGCAAGTTAAACCTAATCACTATTGACAACATTAGATAAAGTGCTGTTTCCCTTGTGCAAGGAATGATAATTGTTTCAATTTCAGTGCTGTTTTGCTGGAGAATCATAGGCAGATCTGTCAGGACTGATTACTTAGTCTACCAGATGAAGAACCATTTTCAAACCTCAGCATTTACCAAGAGATGAACTCTAAAACAGCTGGAATGCAGCCAGATGCAACAGACACGTGAGTTCTTTATATCCTTCCATGGGCTCTCACACTAATTAAGGTCTTAATAAGATCCAGTGACCACAAGTCCTGATGTGTTTTTTGGAGAGGAGGGAACAGGTAAGCACACTGAGAGGCCATGCTCTGTGCCTCACTGCCCACAACAAAATGTCACTGAAAATTTCATCAGCACTAACGAAGTTCCTCCAGAGCTAGCCCGTGGTGACAGGACTACTGTCAGAAGTATGTCAAGCAAGGAGGGAAGCCAGGCAGAAAACTCAGGGTACCCTCTGCATCTGAACCAATTCACTGGACATCATTCACAGTCAGCTCAGAGAATCAAGCACTTCTCACATCCAGTTCATCTCATCCTAAAGCAGGTATCTAAAATAGATCAAGATGAGTCATGTCCAAAAATACCTGTTTATCTCCACTGACTATAAAGGGCAGTCAGTGAAACTGGCTCATGTTGATATCTGTGCTGTAGCGGTCTAAGGTTAGATACAGATCATTGTCCTCCAGCGCCACTTCTGACTTCCAAGGTCTGGACACATTTAGGGAAATGAAACATTCTGCTGCAGGCACAAGCAAGCAAACCCTCCACTCCTACAGCTGCCAGTTAGATAAATGAGACAAGATGACGTTTTTATTGAAGTACTTGAGTTTTATTACCTAATCCCTAGCCAGCCTTTTCTTCACAAAGGAAGAATACATAAAGCTAGTTAGAAAGAACAGCTGGAAGAACAGACTGCTGTCAGGCACTGTGAATTTTTTTGGAGTTTACATTTTCAAAAGAATTATGTTGATTCCAGTGCAAGTTTTGATGGAAACCAGGCTGGAGAACAGGCTGGTCACTGTACTTTTCTGGCTCCTCAACTCTGCTGTCTACCCAGCAGCTGCTGGAGCTGCTTAAAACCCCTGGCTCTCTGGAGAAGACATTGTGGTTTGCTGAGCTGCTCCCTTTGCTTCCCAAACTCCTCAGACATACATCTGATGATCAGACAGAGAGCTGTGATCAGCAGGGAGCTGGTGTCCATCATCAGTGGCTTTCCTTGGAAGGCCAGTTTCCCAGTTCCACTGACACAAAAAAACAGGAGGAAACCTGAACACTGTCATTTCAGCCCTCCTAAAGCAGAATGCTTCCCCTCAGAGCAAAATCTAATGAATTATATATATATGTATGTGTGCATCTTCATATATGTGCATGTATAGATACATATATTTCATCCAACTTAAAAAGAAAAATAAATACACAGGAGTTGGAATGTTTTCGCAGGACAGAAACTTTGTTTTCCTCACCAGATTGGTAAAGATAATCTAACATAAGATCCAAAAAATATCCTCTGAGAATGCAGGGAACGGCTCAAAGACCACAGGAAGCAATCAAGACATGACCCAATGCTGTCAGTGTGAGTTTAATTTAATAGCAAAGGACAACACAACACCAGGAAAAGGAAACCTCACAGCACCAGCACAAGAAGGAGATGAAGGAATGCTTATCTCAGGCATAAATAAAGCTCTTCTTTCAGCGCTGAACCGTTCACATCTTCTCTTTTTGTTTTAGGACATATTTTCTCTTGTCGTACTGACAATGGCCACCTAAGACAGCTATCACATAAATCACCTATATCACATGACATGCACGAATTTTCTCATTGTGGTGCATTAAAAATAAATGTGTTGAATCATGCAATGACCTCATTAACAAATTAAGTTTTTGCAGCACCTGATTCCTTAGATGGAATAAAAGGCACTGCAGTAAATAATACAAATGGATAAATGGTCAGGATTTATCAGTGCTACTATGCTCAGTTCCAAGAGAAAGTCATTGAGATTAATTTTGCTGAATGAATCTCCAAAAGAGCGTTGAGAATGTTCTGTTTAAAAACCCAGGCTCTTTCACTACACTGTGTCCTTTCCTTCAGTGAAAACTAAACCTTGTTTGAAAGGCTTATATCTGAAATAAAAGACAAAAAAAAAAAAAAAGCTTTAAAGCACAAGATAAAATTGTTTCATTATCAAAGGTAGGACAATAAAAGATTGCTAGAATAAAATAAGTTACCAAAAAACGCCCAGTCAACTAATATTCAAAGAATTGTCATCTTTGCCAACTTCTGAAGTTGGAGTAACAAAGTTCAGATCTTCTCCACAGCCTCTGAAAAAGAGACAGTCTCAAAGCTGATATTTTTTTTAAATTATAAAGATGCCACTCACTTCCTGGTCCCCATGTGAATAAGCTCTACACTTCCGCTTCTTTGAAGGAATCCTGACATACAGTAAGTCTTTCCCCAAACCATGACACTTACTTTCAGATCTACAATAAATATTTTTACAATTATTTAATTTTGAAAAAAAATTGATAACCCGGGACTAGGAATCCTACAATACTATTATGTACGTATTTTGTTCCTGCAGGAGTTCACTTTCAGGCTAAGTAAAGGGGGTATGGTCACCCAGACTCTTCCATCTCACATCCACTGAACATGAAAGAAAGCCTAGCACCTTAACTCTGAATTTCACAGGTTTATGAGCTTAATTTTGTAGCACCAACAATGCTCTTCTAATCTGATTTAGCATATTATGGATATATAGTTTCAAATATAACTCCTTGAAAGTATTTATTTGAATTGTGAGATGAATTTGGCCCTATATGCCTCTCTTTTCACAGCTTTAAAGCCAATCTTCATCCTTGTCAAATTCTGGACATCCTGGACTGGCTGGAAGAGGAACCCTTACTTCTTCCAGGGACAGCCATGATCACTTTAACATCCCATAGTGGCAGAGTTTCTCTAGCAAATCAAGTCATTACTGACTATAAATCTGTATTTTCATGCCAGTTGACATCAAGACCTTCAATTTCAGCTACTTTATTTTCAATTCCTGCTTGGCCATTAAAGTATAGAGTAAAACAACAGTCAGAATTTTCCTTTATGGCAACAGAAGAACTACATAAACCAGCATATTTCAGTTAGATTCAGAGTGCATTTAACTACTTGATTTATTGATATTTTATGTGAAAACTCCCTTCAGAATAATGCAATGGGAAAACACGTAAAAAAGGCCAGTAAAATCAATTTATGCTTGTGAGGCTACCCTGGTGCTTCGGGAATCTGTTCTGAAAACAATGTGGTGACCCACATGAGACTGACCACTGATTTCCAAAAAAAAAAGAATTTTACATGAATGAAGCATGCAGGATTTGATTCTCTAACCAATGAATACTCTGTTACACATCCTTGAGGAAGACGGTTCACTATCAAGTAATATTTGACATAGGCATATAAGAACAAGAAAATCACTGTGGGATTAAGTTATTGTTATCAATCTAAAAGAATGTGATGAGCAGAACAGTGACATGATCTGCAAAGGACATAGGATGATTAAAAGCTACAGAACAGCTGAAAATTCAGATGGTACTTACAGGTTCTCAAAGTCAGTGACATCAGTTGAGTTTGTTAGACCATTGCAATAATAGAGGAGGAAACAGATCAGAAGTTCATTTAAAAAAAAAAAAATCAGGAGAACTTGGATTTGAGATTATGGTTTGGCCTTACTTCTTACCAGAGATTTTATTTTTTGTTATGCTCTACTAGTTCTATTTCTGCATTAGCATTCAACCTCAGCTTATTCCACTTTCTTTTTTTGAGTGGGAGGGAAAGCAGAGGACAGTATGTCTAGAAATCACAACAGACAGGCAACATCATTAACTAACTATTCGTGGTGTGGTTTGCCTACCTTTACAAAGATAGTAGAGTTGCATTCCTGTAAAGCCTCCATTAAACTAATCACATGCAGGCACACCATTTCCACCATCTGGAAAAAAAAGAAGCATAAAACCAATTAGAGTCCAGCATAACAGTGTTGTAAACCAACCCAATAGTCTCTAGAAAGAATCTTCCTGTGTTTGCTTGGCAGTTACGCTGAAACACTAGATGTGTATTTATTAACCATTGACACATAAAACTAAATATTACATAGGCACATAAGGGACGTTTTTGTTTATTTAGTTTTCCCCTGATGAGGCAACACCTATCTGTCAAATATTTCAAAGTGCTTGATGGATTTTAATTCATATCCTACATCAAAACAAGTTGCCTTCAGCTTTGTTCTTTTCAGACCTCATAAAACCTTTTACATGCCTTTGCTGTGTAGTTCTCACCAATCAGTGTGTCAGGAATTGATATTGTTATTTACTGAATCTTTGAAAATTAACATACTGACAAAAAAATCTTTTTTTCTCCCCTCTCAAAAGACAATTTATTGTTCCGAACTGGCAGCTGGTCCATAATTCTTCCATTTTGCACCATGAATTATGACAAATGCAAATATCAGTGGTAGACAGCCTTTTATGTTTTATATTGTGTAAATTCACAGGTACAAGACAAATACCCTGAGCCAGCAGTGAGTATTTACAGTGCCTGTCTGAACTATGTGTAAATTCCCATCAATAATAAACTTAGCTTTACTGTAGTGCTTTTTAATCTCCAAAACACTTTACAAACACTAACTAATTAACCTCAGAACACCCCTGTGAGACGGGCAAGTATTAATATCTCCATTTCACAGAGCAATAGCTGAGGCAGAGAGATAATAACTTGCACTAGAGCCACATGGTGAGATATTTTCAGAATAAGGATTGGAACTTGGGACTTCCAGGTCATATTCTTGTCCTAAGGCCTGACAAGAAGCCTCTGTGTCTGATTAAACCACTGGCTAGTTAGAAGTGTTATACACATTTCCCCTTCATTTGAATGGAGCTTCATGAACTACTGTTTGCAATAGTGGTTTGTTGACCACAGAGACCTCACTAGATGTCAAAGGCTAAAATATCATTTAAAGACAGCTGTAGGTGGTCCTTGCCTGATATGAACAAGACACAAGGGAATAGTAACCAGTTCAAAGATATTCAAGTGCAGTCCATGCAATTACAATTGAAAGGGCAAAGGCCCATACCTGCCTGGGATGGAAGATGTTTCACACGAGGAAAGGGGAATTACATAAAATAATTTCCATACAGGTAAGAGATCTCCATTTAAAAAAGAAAAAGCACCAAAAAAACCCAAAGAATTAAAACCCAAAGAATTAAATTAAAGCACCTGACTTAGTAGACTGGGTCATGTATAAAGAATCTTTCTCACTCAAAGCTAATACCAGGTTCTCCAGAGCCAGAGCGACTAATTACCATCTCAGTTAAAAAGTTTTGACAAGTCATGACAGACTTGTCATGACTTTCTGGGAAGTGGGAAACACAATACATCTTGCCCATCAGAAACAAGCTCCAACCCTGCAGGCACAGAGAATCATTAATCAAAGGGAAGCAAAGGTAGCACCTATGAGAAGGCTGCTGGAACCCCTTTGGGTTCTTACTGTACAAAGCTGTTCTAACAGCAGTGAGTAGTTGAGATAAATAAACACTTAAAAGTTTTTCCAAGAAATGGCCTGGATGATTTCTGGACAGAGCAAACATTTCCCTTTCAAACTGTATCTTTAGAGATACCTCCTTCAAGTAATTCATTACTCAAAAATGTTTCCAGAGATATTTATGTAAATTATTTCTGATGAATAACCAATGGGTTATCAGTAGCCAAGTGTCAGCATTTGTGTATTTCTTTACCATCATGTGGTAAAAAATATTCAAATGGATATCTACAAAATTATCCTAAAACACTTAGTTGCTCCTGTAAGGCAGAGTCAGATGAAAGAACAGGATCCCTGTGAAAAGCAGGGAGAATATAAAATGAGACCCGATGCAGGGAGCCGTTAATCCAACAAGCAGTGACTGTGCCTCTTGATTCTGTTCCAGGGAGATCCTGTTTCAGGCCCACTGTGAGGTTAAACCACTACTTTCGCTTTAATTTCTCTAAAGCATCGAAGCTATTTTATGATGTTATCCATAGACTGATGTATTCCATTGAAACAAAGCCAAACCCTCCAAGTTTAATCTGTACAGAGCACCTGACTCACCACTTTGTTATGTGCCATTAGCTGTAGGATGCTTGGTGTCACCCGGCTCCAGAACTCCAGCGCTGTCAGGATTGCTGTAAAGCTAAATTCGTTCTGGTTCTGGACTGTCGGAGCTACTGCTGTTTGTTCACAATACACTGTCCAGAGCTGAGCAAATATAAATGCATGGAACAGGGAACACATGTGCAGAACAGATGTCTGTATAAACAGAAAACGGAGGAAAATATTTATTTAAATAAGTGTATTGGGATACAGTGCAGAGGCTTTCAAAGTACCCCTCTGTCATGCGTCCCACTGTGCAATCTTGGCCCTCACCTTCCCACATTTCCCTCCCATAAGGAACTAGTAAGTCAAGTATGCTTGATAGCATCTCCTTCATGTTTAAAAACTGGTTTTACATTTACAGACTAAAAACTGCATTTGCAAACACACAGTCCCACGCAATCTTGGTGTATAGCATTAAGGTCAATCCCTTTAAAGAGATAATCAGTTCTGCAGAACAGCTACTCAGGACTAGTTCTGAGGCTTTCTTGATGGAAAACTCCACTGCAACCTGTGGAAGGTCTGGAGGCTCCAGCACATATTACTTCATTTCAAAAATGCTGCTGGGGTAAGTCATTCAGATCCTGATCACCTGAAAGGAAGGCTATTGTACAAAATACATCATTTTACATCTGTTCTGTTAACCTGTCATCCATTTCCACCTTGCTGGGGCAGAACTGCTCACAGTTAAGGAAAGAGTTTTGAAAAGCTAACAGAGAATTCATTTGGCATACTCAGGCATGGCTCTTTGCTAATGTGTGTTACATATTACAGTGTCTGAGCTCACAGTAGTGCTGGACATTAACTGTCTCACTATAAGAGGGATGTTTCTGATCAGAGATGCTTTCTCAGCCTGCAAGTGCAACAGTGATTCATGCTCTGTGGCAGCACTACTGCACCAAATATTGCAATGGTTGCTTGGTAACTGGAAAAAGGTATTTGAAAGAGCAAATAAAGGCTAAAGAAATGAATGGAAAGCATCAGTGTCTTTGCCAGGTGAGGGGAAAGAAAGGGGGATTTTACATGCAAGATAAATGTATTCTGCTTCTATTGCTAATAAAAACCTGGTTGGTGTCAAAAAGTGCTGTTATATCTGTGCTAACCTACTGTCACAAATTATTTAGAATTTGCCATAACTCTTTTTGTCCAGAGAACCTTAATAAAAAAAGTTGTACTTAAACCATTGCTGTTTGTAACTAACTTTTGATCATAACATCATGTATAGGCTATCCAATTCTACTATACAGAATAAATAACTTTGTAGAGATTTGCTACAGAGATGGTCATTGCCAAAGCTTCCATTTGGAATTCAGTTCTTCCTTCCTCGCTCCCGTGCTGAGATATTTTGAAAAAGTTGAATCTCGAACTTAACTGTAGTGATTTCATCACCAGTTTTCTACGCATGAAGAGGCAGCTATGCAAGAAAAACTACAGAGATCTATTTCCATAGATCCCAGGTTTTAATAAGGTTTTACCTACCCCTCCTTTTTTCTTACAAATAAATAAATGTTTTCAATACTAAGGCCAATATATAACACATCTCCACCCAAAACACAGAATCCCTTACCTTTGATTGCTCTGGAAACCCAATCAGAATAACAATAAGGTGGTCAGCAATTTGTGAACCCGCATCCAGTGGAATAGGCATGCAAGATGATGGAGAATTTGGACAGACAACATTGTGTGTCAGAGACCCCAGAAGTAGCCAGGACAGCAAACGAATGTGTGAGACACATTCTATGAACTCTTTGGGCCTGTTAAGAAAGAGTGGATTTTACAACAATGCTAATTTTTCTGGTTTCCCCCAAAATATGGAGTCTCCTTATGCACACTAGGCAGAATGCGCGTCAGTGTGCTGGAGGCACAGACCATTGGTACAGCTTATAGGAAGACTAGAACCACACAGAATTTGGTGGGCTTGATGTACCATTAACAACTCCAACAGAACATATTTGGTGGGTCTAAGAAACAGTCTCTATAAAGGGCTAAAACATTCACTGATTCCATATGCAGGGATTTTTTTACACAGCAATCATGAGACAGGAAGGGTTGTTCAAGTGGAAATGTTCCTCTCGGCTCCCCTGGACAGCACAAGGCTGAAGGGGCGATGGCAGGAAATTCTTCATTCCACAGTGAGCTCCAAGGCAGGAGCCATGCCTGACTGCCACTGTGTTCCACTTCTCCGTCAGTAAAGTGGAGTTAATTTCTCTTTTCCTTAGCCTCTCCTTGGACATTTGGACTGCATGACTTTGAGGGCAGCGACTATGCTTTTTTGTGACACTTCAGTGATCATCCACCATCTACTGCAATGTCTAATTGTAAAGCAACCTCCTTATGTAATCTAAAAATGGCTAACACTTTTCTGGTATCCTCTTGTCTGTCCCTTTGCTGCTACGAAGTTCAGATTACATACTCATTTGAATTCATAGGCACAGCGAAAAAAAAATAAAAAGTTTTTCAATCAATAAATTACTACTTATTAGGCCTGGGTTTAATTTCTAACTTGATGTCATTGTCAAGGACTCATAGCACCAAAAAGGCATTCATTAGTGTTTTGTTTTGGTTTTTTTTAATAGACTCTAACAGGATGCTCTTCGAATTCACTACCTTCAACTCAGAACACATACTCCTTTTTTTACGTGTAAGAAACTAAGGCACAAGGAGATGACAACTGCATATTTCCAAAACTAGACATGTTCTACATGAAAGTACATGCAGTCACATCTACAGCTTAGTCCCCAGAATCCTGGGGCAGGTAGTTTGAGAGAAAGCTGGGAGAAGAATACAGGTTTGTTGAAACACAGTCCGATGGTCTACACTCAGAGCATCTTGTTTGCTGTCATTGTAAGGTAAGGGACAGTATATCCCTTCGTTCTGAAAATAACACACTGCAGATTAGGATTTCTCACAATGAAAAGGGATTAAAAAAAAAAAGTCTTGAAGAGCAGGATTTCTCTCATCTAACTTTAACCAGATGAAGTTAGTATTTTTATGATTATATAAATAGCTTTACAGTTCTTGTTCATTTGTACTCCATAATCATAGAATGGTTTGGGTTGGAAGAGACCTTAAAGATCATCTAGTTCCAGTCCTCCAGCCTTGGACAGGGGAACCTTCCACTAGACCAGGTTGCCCAAAGCCCCATCCAACCTGGCCTTGAACACTTCCAGGGATGGGGCAGCCACAGCTTCTCTGGGCAACCTGCTCCTGTGCCTCACCACTCTCATGGGGAAGAATTTCAAAGGACATTTCCCATTGTATTCTCTGTAGTTCCCAAAATGTTTTCTATAATTCTAGGACTGATCAAGTACCCCTGTGTTTTTCACTGTCTGTGTCTAGACTGAGAATCAAGCGATTTCCCAGGTAACTCCAGTCAAGCCAATGAAGTTACATCAACTGTCCTTTTGGCATTGATGATTAAATACTGCATTGATTAACTCCTCAGTTAAGGACCAGGGATCTTCTCACCAGTGGTTTCAATGTCCCATGGTTGCCATGCCCTACTGAGGGTCTTATCTGTGAAATTTGGCAATAAACATGGAATATTGTGAAGATTTCTAACCCATTTTAGTATTCCTTTTTGCGGAAAAAGCATTCTCACCCTTGTTGCATTGCAGAAGGAGGATGGTAAAGCCAAGGCAAGTATCGGATCACAGCTTTGTTGTCTCTGTGGTTTCCTCGTGTGATTTCCATAGCAGCAATCTGAGCTAAACCAACTTTCAGATGTCCACCAAATGTGTCTTCGTGCAGTGGCTGAGAACAAGTCTTCATGTGACTCTGCAAGGCAAAGAACTGATTTCCTACCTGAAAAGAGTATTTCACTTGAACTACATTCTTCCAAGCAATGGCATATTCTATTTCATTTTGCTTGAATTCCTTTCTCAGGGTCTCTAATTGTGTCTACAAAATTACAGAACAAAACTCAGAAATAGATTTTAAAAACCTCTCCAGTCCCTAAGTTAGTGACAGCTTTATGATGCAGATCTTTCCACGGAGGGCCACATTTTCAAGAGCCCACACAAATTATGAATTGTGCAAAATGCATAGACACCTTTTGTATCAGCAAAGTTAACAGCTGATGAATAAAAAACTAATGATTGCACATCTATACAGTTTAAGATGAAAGAATCTAACCATTTAGCAAGACAGCATCTGGGCAGGAAATGTCTTCCCTGTGCAATATTCTATTCACATCTACAGGACTCAGCTGTCACTCATTCACTTGCAATAAGACCATGTCACACCATTCAGCTGCTACAAATGCCTTTTAGTCCTGGAAATAAAAAGGGCTAAACTTTTTACAAGAAACCTGCAAATATTTATGCCTGGAAAGATAATTTATTATCCTGCTTTGTCAGCTCAAAGGAATCTTTCACTGGTGCTTTTTTGAGATATTTCTGTATTTCTAATTAAGCTAACTTTGCATTACCTTCTGTTACTAGACTATCAAAACACATGCTGAGACCATTTGGTTGCTTAAAGGAGAGCCATATGCTTTGCACAAGAAAATCCAGGTCATCAGTTATTAAATAATTATAACAGGATACAAATCGGTGGACCAATAGTATTTTACAACAGATAAGTACCTGACCCCTGCAACATACAGGTTGTGAATTTGTTTAAAGTTCTGACTATTTGTAAACTCAGAAATGCTTACAAGTATTTCCCAACTATGTTGCAACCACAGGATAAGCTTATGTGGCCCAGTTTAATAAGAACTGCCTTTTCATTTTCCAAAGACAGCCAAAGCTTGTTCTTTATGACACCTAAAAATATGGTAATATTTGACTTTCCTTTCATGTTAATCTTGTTCTCAGATTCCTGCATTACATAGCTAAATCAAAACAACATGCCATTTTAGACCATTTCATTCTGATTTAGTTTTAAATTGCCAGAATACACATTTGTTTAGTTTCAAAATATAAAAGAACTGGGTTAAGTTTTAGTTCATGTCCTACCTATATCCATGTATAAAAACGTAATACATAGTCCTACTGAGCATAAGAAATTATCATGTTATCAGACTTAAGCATTGTAAGAGCATTTCTGAAAATCAGAATACAGTGCAAGGGAGAAGGGGCAGAAGGAAAAACTGCAAATGGCAGAGAACTTTCTACAGAAACATTTTATACAGGAGAGAACATATCTGCAAGTATTTATAAATAAATTTTCCCCATTCCTAGTTTCAGGTAAGTTCATGTTTTTCTATGGAACTGGTAAACCAGATGCATCTCTTCCTCATTTATGACTCATTTGCCTACCTATTCTGCAAGCAGTTCTGAACTGTAAGAGAAATGGGTGAATACCTTTAAAGGACAAAATGAGAAGGCAATCCAGCTCAGCTGAAAATGATTAATTAGTTTGTGCTTTGAAGAAAATTTCTGCTCCAGCACAAAAGGCTGCTTCCCTTATTAGAGTATTTTTTTAAACTCAACGGGATTCAAGGCATATGGCCGACAGGGTAAGAACTTAACAGAAGGGAAATTTTGTCCAGTAAAGCAAGGTTTCTGCGAGTTTTAAGAGATGAATTTTAGTTCAGTTTGGATTCCTTTGTGGTAAGTATGACTAATTTGCAATAAGGCAGCCCCTCTGGGGCATAAGGTGGGGCAGAGGAGGCAGGGGGACAGTGAGCAAGTGTGTGTGCTAGAAACTAGTAGGGTAGAATAAACTGCAGTATCCAAAGCCACTACAGGTTATCATTTATTCTGTCTTGCCTGCCACAGAACACTTGCATGAACTTGGGGCATGAAACTTTTCTATTCATTTCCAGTAACTTTCAGCAGAGGTCTGGGGCAACAGTAGACGGGCCCTTACAGTAAACACTATATTGATTTATCAGGAAAACTGGCCATCACCAGCCTTCATTAGCAGATGCACTCTGTGCTATAGAAGCACAGTGGCTCTTGAGGTTAGAAACAAACACAAGAGCTTGGTTTGAAGAACCTCCCTAGAAGACCACATGTGCCACAGCCCAGGCACATAGGTAATGGCAATACAATTCATATCAGCTAGAACAGGACAGCAGTGTTTTTCTGTATCTGTCAACTGAGCTTTAGATCTCATAAAAGCAACTTGGCAGCTACTTGTTTGTGCCCAGTGATGAAACAACCTCTTTCAGTTGTCAAGCTTCCCCTTGGATCACTGAGTTGGAGGTGTACAAGCACTAAAAACACTGCTGCCAGATTTCAGAGTTGACTGCATCTTTGACACCAGAGTCTCTCCTCTGTATCTGTAATGGTCCCTGTGCTGCACTCCCAGACCACCCATTTGTCTTGCCAGCTTTGCAGCATCAAGGCCCAGTCACACCCCTGCCTTCGTTTTACGCACTGAAGGAAATCCACCCTTATGCAGGGTACCAGTACACAGCTCAAAAGATGATGCTCTAACTTTGCCTGATACTGAGAAGTGACAGATGATTCCACTATAAGATCAATGTTTTCACTCTATGAAAATCACCAAAGTTTCACCCCCAGCTCAGTGCTTATTTAGTACTCAGCTTCAGATGGTACAATAAACCTACCTAATGGGATAGTCTTGTGCTAAACTGAATAAATTTTTCCCCCTCCACAGCATGATGACTATTAACGATATATTAGCCGAAATATTAAATTCTTTATTTAAGCTATTAATAAAAGATGCTACTTTGCTAGCAATTCTAACAGCTACAGTTCTATTATTTCCTGAGATACAGCAGCAATGTTACTCAGTCTAGTTCTTCTCTAAAACATCTTAAAGAATTTCCATTTTGTAGGAAATTTCATAGATACTGGCTTCCTCCATAAAATAAGAATTCCAGGTTTTAACCACCTAATTATTACTAGGATGTTTTAAAGAAATTCATTCCTAAATAAAATATTTTATGGTGACAGAAGTATTTCCCTATCACTCCGCTTACAATCTGGCATCAATCTAATGTACAGAAATTAAAAAGCAGTTTGGACTACACTGGTAAGAACTTCTTGGTTTTCCCTCCCTCAACAGAATATAACCTGACAATGAGAACAACGGCATTCATCAGAAAAAGGATCCCCCCCCCACCTGTTGGTTTATTTTTTTAGGTCAATCATTGCATTTCAATAACTTCTGAACTTACAGTAAATCTAAATGTCTTTCTATGTTTACAACAGACACAGGATTCCTCCAGAAGAGCGTAATTAGTTGTACAGGCAAAGAGTTTTATGTTTCCATGGTTCCATCACTTCTCACAGTGATTTTGGTGTGACATTAGCTTACCATCAACATTTCAGAAAAATCAAGCCTGCATTTATAGCGTGTGCCCACTGTATTCGAATCAGCCTCCATTTCAGCACTGCATAAGCTGCTTTTTACTGATCCCACAGAAGTGTCTTATCTATAACAGTACTCATGTTTTTTAAGAAAGAAAGAAAAAGAAACAGTCAGTCATCCTCGAAGACTTCCAACCATTTCTCCAAGGCAGATTCATTACAGAAAACATATTTTTGTTCAAAAAGCACATACACTTTAGATCAATGTATGTCCAGAACCAACCTTTAATTTGGTTAAGGTATGCATATCTGCAATGAAATCCAGCACTTCCCCAACATATTGCCTCATGCATTCCATTGCTGCTGTTCCACACTAGAACATAAAAGAAGTAAGTTTAAGTACCAGGTTTTGAATATGTCCATGTTTCTGTCTTTGTTTCTTGTTCATCAGAATACAACTTCTGTCTTAAATCTTTTACTTTTTAGTTAGATTAATTTCATTAGGAATAGGTATTCTTTGATGTTTTTCTTCTCACTGTAATATGTCCTTTTACCTGATGATAGTATAAAAAGATAGCCCAGTCACTGCAGCTTTTCCATGCATCATAAAATACGCTTATCCATGACAAGCAATAAAAGATTAACTGATAAAACTTTCAAGAATACCCTCCTGAAATTTACAGTGGTCCAGAATCAAAGCCTTAAAAAGTCGAAGAGAGTTTAACAACTCAGCTCTTCAAGCAGCTGAGCATTTCTGCAAGTGGAACCAATCAGGTACAATCCCAGAAAACAAAATTCAATCACAGGCACAGATGCCCTTATGCTCACATTAATCATGATGGAAAAACAGTTTAAACGACTGGCTTCAGGTATTTTATGTGTAAACATCACTAAAATCAATGGCACTGAAATTTGCACTTTTTTTAAAAATAACTTTTTTTGAGCTAACAAATGTTTCAGGGACATTCCTGAAGCAAAATCATTCAAAATACAGCATTCCAATGGCACTTAAGCTCATTGCAGTTTTCAAGAGGGCAGGCAAGGACTGTAAGGGATCAATGAAATCCCTCATGAACTGCTCCAGTTTGACCATAAAGGTGTAAGCATTGAGAAGGGACCCATACCAGCGCAAGAATGACCTGAAAGGGAAAACAAAAGGACTAAATGAGGCGCTTGTTGTATTCCCACTGTACAAATTTTCATAATCCTTTCCTAGAACACAGTGAGCAATGCAAATCTGGCCTTCAGCTAGTACAAGATGTGCTCAAGGTGCACAAAGCAGTCAACAGAACAAAGCTGTCAGATTAGATAAACACTTCAAGCAGACTCCCAAACCCTGGAGAGAAGCTTTCAGAAGGTGATACAACAGAACCACTAGGTATCATATAAACTCCTGTTTACATGTTAATAGTCTGAGGTGAAGATAATGCTAGCTGAATTCAAGGGGAACTATGCATTCATCATTCTCAGGGGCTAAGTAAAAGCAATGCTTAACTTTTCAGGCTAAATGATGAAATTATCAAATCAGGTATCTTTTTGAAGTCACCAAAAACTACTGTATCCAAAATCTTAGGCTCAGGGGAAAAAATTGCAGTGAAATTTACAAGGGAAAACTAGTCTTCTTTGACCTCTGTTTAATTACCTACACTTTGAAGCACAGAAGCTGATTACCCTATTTGGGTATAAAAATGAACCAGATTTAATTTTGATCACAAAATTATTAAGCCATAATTGAGTTTTAGTGGCTGAAATTTGAAAAACTGCTAGCATTCCTTTTTTAAGCAGCTGACCTGGGCACCTCTCAACTTTGCGTGTTAATATCAATCTACATAGTGCTGAACTGTATCACCTTCTGGCTTTCCAAATGCTATGCCTGTCAGTTCCCTTGACAGAATAACAAACAGTAAAATAAGGTCACTGGCAGCCCTGTCAGCATATCCCCCATCCAGTTGATGTGGACTAATGATTCCTCATGGTTTCTAAAATACTGAATAATAGGATTATAAAAGATGCTATACTGAGACCTCTGAAAATAATTCTCAGTTGCAAAAGACTTCTCTCCAATCATCTATTCTGTTTCATTCAAGCAGCAGGCAGCCTGATTCTTTATGATTTCTTCTGAAATGATGGTTTTCCTATCATATCTTGTAATACCAATGTTAGTCTATCTATTTAAAGCAAGTAAAAATTAAAATATTCTGTTGGGAGAAAAGGTGTTATTAAAGATTTGCATTAAAAGAAAAAAAATCACACACTTCAGAAGATATACAGGAAAGATCCTACTAGTTGACAGCAATACACATTTAGAGAAAATAATTTTCCTCAGCCTGTGAAGCAGAGCTGGGCTGACCCTCATCCATCTCTTTGGGTATTCACTCAGTCACATGTGTGACTGACTGAACAGGACCTCCAACTGTGCTACTTCCTCGTGTATTCATCAGCCGCATATTCAGAGCCTAGGCAATTATGAGTACTGGTACTTTAACTATACTCAGCAGCAGGATATAGATGAATGCCTTATACATTACCAGAAAAATACCATTAACTCCCTTTCTGTAACCAGATAACCTTCTGTGAGAATGGAGGCAATGACTCGTAGCTTTCCTCACTGCTACCGTTTTTTAAGGCATTCAGCTGGTCTGTTCCTCACATTGTCCTCTTGAGCACAAGCTCCAGCTAAAGTCAGCTACATGACTAAAGATTATCAGTCAAAGCAAGAGAAGCAACTTGAACTTCAGAACTTTTCCAACATTATTAAAAAGCAAGAAGCTTCTCAGCCTCTGCCTGTGATACACCTTGTCAATCAGAAGATAAATGAAAAGGAAACAACATTAAAATGAAGCAAAATGAGCTGAATAAGATACATTTTTTAAAAAAACAAAAGAGATGGAGTTTGATTCAGTACTTACTCCTGGCATGGAGGCAATCATCTGTTTATGCAAGATTGTTGACTCAGCTAGTTTAGTTCCAGCATCTGCACAAACAAACTAAGAAGAAATAAAGACAAGTTATTTTTTAATTATTTTTGAGGAACCTGAAGACACTAATGACTTTATTAAAATCAGTTCAGATTCTTGCTTTTATTCACAGTAATTTGCCTTTAGACCTCTCTTTCTTTATAAACAATCTAGTCAACTTAATTAACACGTATATGCTGTACAGAACGAATTTGAAGAATATTATATAATAAATCAGACTTTCTGAACAAAAATATGTATCTTTGTCATGCCTTGCATATATTAAATGTTCCACTTTCATTATAGAGTAAATCATGATAGAGAATATAGCAGCATGACACATTCTTCACTGTGATATTAAAACACTTTCACTGAAGTTCTACAATGATGAATTATATGAAAAAAGTTGAAGGTGAGAACATACTGGTATGGTGTGGTATAACTTCTGCATGATACGGGCCACAATACTTCAAGCTATTTCTGAGAGAAGGTCAATATCATTCTGTTATAGCAGAATATCTCTAATTGCTTTTCTTACGCTTATATTTTCCTTGCTTTTTTTTATTCTCTTTATTTCCAGATTCCTTGACCCAAAATCTCTGCTGTCCACATCATTCATACATTAGACCTGATAATACTGTTATGAAATCATAAGCATCAATAACGCATTGGACACCCTGCTTGTTCCTAAAACTTGTCCTAATACTGTATTTGCACTCAAGCAATTTATGTTCATAGTGATTCAATGCAAGTTTCTACAAAAGAGCAGAGAGAAAAGAACTGTCAAACTAAGGCCTAAGCCTTAATTTTCTTTCTTGAAAATGAATACCATGGTACCTTCACAAACTGAGACAATATATTTTACAAATGTCTGATGCCTGTGTGTCAGCGGTATTCTCAATGACTGACTGCTCTTCTTGAAAACATGCCCAAATATCCCTTACAAACCTAGAATTTACTCTTACTCTTCCATGAGCTTTGCCTTTCAGTGATGATTGATAGCTTTAATCTTAACTCAGACTTCCCACCAACACCTGGAAACTACTCCACCTATGTCTTGATGAAGAGTCTGTTATTTGAGATAAATACCAGAAAGACAATCCTGAGTTTAGATTAATAGTCTAATTAGGTAGCCTCAGACACAGGTCAGGCTCCAGTGGACTCTCCTTCTGGTCAGAATTTATTTTACAACAGAATAAACCAAACAGAAATAAAACAACAATCTCACCCACATTTCCGTTGAGAGACAGCCTAGTGCTTTTCTGTACCACAGTTCAAATCATCACATGGGAAGCAAAAAAAAAAGCCTTAGGGTTATGGGCTGTATCAATCCAGCAAAGACAGCTCAGTCTTAGTTCAAACAGCAACCATGACTCTCCCCTTCTCCTTAAAAAGAAGGACCATTAATGGACTTATGCAAATAGACGACAGGTTTTCTCCTAATGCATCCTATCTGAAAAAGAACGATGTTGACGATGGGTCCGCTGGACAACAGCTATGTTGTTTTCCTGTGCAAAGGATTTCTCAGTCAACCATTTGTGTGTAGATTAGGGTTCCCTTGTACTACATCAGCTGCCAAAAAGGACCATAATTCCCTGCAGAATCTGGCTATATTTAGCATCCAACAGTGTGATCAGTGCACTGCTACAGACATTGCACAGCACTCACTTTATAAGTTAACAAAAACCTTTGCCAAAGACAAATGTAATATATTTCAGACAACATTTTCTTTTAAGAACAATAATAAGCAGCAACCAAAGCAACCTCTACTGGTCTCCTGTAAACTTTCTATAGCTTTTGCACAGCAGAGTTTGGGTTAAACAATATATTAATTCATATGTGAAAAATAGCTGGTAAACCTCATTCCATTTCTAATGAATAATTAGGTCTTGTTTAGCTTATCTTTCTCATCATCAGACTGCCAGTCCCAAGAACCCTTCCTAAAGTTGCAATGCAGTCAAAAGAAGATGGGAAAACCAAACTCAAAAGAAAAATTTCTTACATTTCCAGTCCAATTAACTGTCATTTATGTTGTGTCCCTCTATAAATGCTATAAGACATTAAGATGGCATGGCAAGAGATTTAATGCCAGCTATACGTAAAGAAAAAAGGAAAGAAAAATGCTTCCATACTGCAAAAAGATAAGAAATGGGCAAACAATTGCCATGCCTCTTACTAGCATTGTCTGCTGAGATACAGCTGCAGAATAATGTCTAAATGGGAATGTCTGCTGACTGTAGTGAATTATGTATATACTATAGTCTATCTGTATTATGCTTCCATTCACAATCAAGGTTTTAAAAATATATATTCTTATAAATGTATTATATGTAACTTCAAATCCTTACATTCAGTAATTAGTAGCCCAGATCTTCAAAGAAACAAATGAATCACTAGATACAGACCGATTTACCTTAGCTGAAGGTCCAGCTCAAAATAGGCATCATTGAAACAAAACAGATCAGATGGTACACTGAACCTTAGAGCCTGACTGAACAAGCAAATCCTAATGAGACACTAACATAATTTGAAGTCAATGGAAATTCTGAACATGTGTGGTGGTGAAATGTGAGCAGGAGAAAAGTACTGTGAAAAAAAATGCCATGTGGGGACACAGTTCCTATGGAAACCCGTGGAATAGCAGCATGTACATGATAGTTTTCATTTGCTAGGACAAATCCAGGGGACAGACTTTCTGTACCCTTGATTATCCAGGATATCTGTACAATGATTGTGGTGATTTGGTTAAAATTCTCATTCTTTGTGAAGTGCGATAAAGTTAACTCTCATCTTCACACCGACGCCACCAGTGACACTGATGGCATCATGTAATCTGGATGTATGTGGGTGTCAAATGTATGTTCCTAGGAATTCCTTTGTTAATCAGCCCACAACTGATCCATCATTACATTGAAGCGCTCCTAGCTTCCTTGTTATCTCAAAAATTTTGACTGAATCTCCGTAATCTGTCTGCATGTCTGTATAGAATCTTGCATACAGGCTCACATGTCCATGGGGACATGACTATTTTGGAAATTAAAACCATTTTCGTTTGGTGCTGTGTTAACTCTGCTACTAGTTTTATGGATTCAAAACTATGCAATTTGAATTAATGTTGTAGGGGCTTTGTGTGGTAAAGAGGTGAACCAATCCCCTTAATTATATTAATGACACAAAAGTACATTAAAATAATCATATACATACATGTGTATTTACTAGTAGATTTCTTAAATTACAATGGTGCTTAAGATTGGCTTAGTGGTTACGATGGTATTTAAATTGAAGAGGCTGTTGAATGATTCAGACCACATACTACCGAGGGTTGCCAATTTACACAGTCAATGAAGAAGCAGTCATCATGCCTCCAGTAGGCATCTATGGCAGATGGTCTGAATAAACCCCTATTCTTTACCACTGACTGCATAAAAACAGAAGCCGCCTGCTTTGGAGAGCAGGAAATATTAATCACTTCATCAGCCTCTGAAAGAGAGACATCATAAAAGACATTTATATCCACATTGTTGTGTAAGGTATGAATACATCCCAAAGTGAATACAGCATATGGGAACAGCGCTAGGAGGAAAATCCAGGCAATTATCATTTTATCTTTATGAGATGAAAATGCTGTAAGAGAGAGTTTTGCTTACTGTGCCTATCAGGTGATTGACTCAATGCGAAGGCCAAGTGTTTACTAGTGAAATCCCACAGCTAAAACTGACGTGGCACGTTTGCATGCTCAAATGACAAATTCAGGATTGACTAGACTGTGGGATTGCCACCCTGTGGGGTGGCCATAGGACTGAGCTATACAATGGAGCAACACAGAAAAATGGCTTTATTCTATAATATGGGAAAAGTCAGTTCAAGTCAACAAACACCAATGCACAAGGTATCAAGCTGTATCACTGCACTTGTAAGACAGAAAGAGGTTGGTGGTTTTTAAGTTATTTGATTTTGCTGGGACCAAAAGTAGAAGTCAGGGCTTAAAAAAAAAACAAAACAAAACAAAACAAAACAAAACAAAAAAAAAAAAAAAAAACCAAAAAAAAAATGGTACTATCAAAAGAGAAAATCCCAAGTGTTGTTTTTCCCCATCCCAACTTCTTCCCCTAACACCGACGGTATAATAATTGTTTTCAGAGTTATCCTACCTGCTATATAATTTCGCTTGTCAGTATTATTTCTCTGTCAACTAGCAACCAATTACTTACTATGAGTAATGTACCAGTGCTCAAAAGAAACAAGCCCATAGTAAGCTATATGAAGCTTTGACCCTATAATGAGAGGAGAAGGAGTGAATGGAGCTGTGATACTGAGAGCATTATGAATGACCCACATAACTAACATCTTGCTTGAACCTTATGGAGTGCTTTATGCTGGTGTCCTCTCATCTAAAGGTACTGAACACAGATAATGGTTAGCATAAAAAATGAGAGCTCACTATCTGTGGTTAAAATTGATGAGTTTCAGGAAAATGTTTTTGCTGGACAGGCTTGTGGTGCCAAACAGTGTCACGGTTGTCATTTTGGAGGCAGAAAGATTTTTCACGAGTTTGTATCTCACTTCCTCAGATTTTCTTAAGGAAAAGCTATCTTAACTCCTATCTCAGCAATCCACAGAATGAAAGGAACAGAAATATTGCCTAAATATTATTTGCTGGAAAATTACACATCAAAAGAGAGCGGCCTTCAGCGACTGGGGCCAGCTTACTGCCTGCCTGCACAGACAGAACCTAAGTTCTGGCCTGTGATCACCTTGCAGCCCTTCCAACACAAACCGCTCACAGGCTGTGGGGCCACAATATGAAGACAAGGTAGCAGCTAGGGCAGCAGCCCCATTGGGACATGGTATGAAGCTCAATGGACTCAATCCTAAGGTGTCCCTTCCAAACTGAGATGCATTCTGCAATCCTCAACAGATCAGCAATGAGGCACAGGTCAGTATCATCCTGGGAAATGTGGATTCCCAATTTTGTTTCTTAAATTTTAATGTGGCAGTCAAAATGTATGCACCTTTGGTTACTTGCTTCCCCTGACATTACTGGTACTTTCTGTAACTATGCTGGCCTTGCTTCCTCCCCCACCATGCCTGAAATTTAGGCCGAGACAGGATCAGTACGAGAATTAAACAATAATCTCCTGTACCTGCACCAACAGCAGCAGATTCATGTCTGGTAAGGGTGACTTTAACTTGAGGGCCTGAAGTAACTCCAATATGACACTGCGCGTCAAGTAGAATTTGTCCCTTTCCTACAACAGAAAAACACAAAAGAATACCTTCAAATTCAATGACACCCACTAGTAAATTATAAAAATACTTTTTATCTATGTTTGAGAATAAAAAAGCTAAAAAGCATACTAGTTTCTCCTGTCTTACAAAAAAGCAGACATCATTCATCATTTATGTAATTCTGAACACTTGATTGAGTAGACATCAATGAGAGTGATGTTGTATCAGGCACTATATCCAAGATTTTAATATTTCACATGTGAAATATAGATCGATTTCATAAAACAGTTACAAAGCCCAGGCATGCAGTGCAGCTTTCATGAAGTACTTCCATAAAAAGGGAAAAGGCGAAAGCAGTAAGGATTGACAGAGGAGAACAAAATTAGCAATAGTGTTAAGCATTATTCTTTCATTAAACCTGCCAGAAATGGTCTGGATTTTACCATACTTTATTTTTTTTTTTCTGTTGTCATGCCCTTTAAAATAAGGACGCCTGCACTAAGGCAACTTGGACATCTATTTTCATTCATTTGACTAGTGGTACTTTTCCACTTAAACAATAAAAACCATTTTGGCTATGGCTGCTACAACAAATGTTTCAAAACATAGGGGAAAATCAGCCATGGGAGATTAGAACATGGAAGCCTAAGAATAGAGTTGTAGAGCTGAGACAGCAAGGAGGTACAAGAGATAAGATGAGCCTGTTATACACCTTACTTTGACATTCTCTGACTTTGGACGAAAAGATAAAAATGTGGAACAAATCTATAACCTGCTACTGACCACAGCAACTCAAGAATTCTGATCAGCAGGAAGACTTACACTGCTCTCTTTGAAATGACCATTAGAGATGAAATAATGTCTAATAAAGAGAGTATATCCAAAGTATGCTTAAGATTTAAAACCTAGTATCTTCCATCTTGTAAATCTCATGTGGCTGCCTGCTCACTTAAGTTAAATGTGCAGAACTTTTTACTCAGTCAGGGCCTTGGTTCCTCTGTGACATCTGTAAAATGGGATAATCACATTTGTCTCTTCCTCAGAGAAGCATTGCGTGGTTTAGTTAGTGAGGGTCAGCTTGAAGGCCACATCCACCTGCACAGAGTACCAAGTGCAGCTAAAAGAGAAGGAGTTGGAAGAGATGAATATCTGAAAGTGAGAGTGAGCTTTGATTGCAGCAGACCAAGAAGCCAGTCACCAGCATTCCTCCTGGGAAAGCTGAAGTCACCACATTTTATCTGCAAGGCTTACTGCCAAACTGAGCTTACAGCAACAGCGCATGCCTCCCACAGCACCCACATACCTTCTAATGAAAACAGAGTTTAAATATCAGCCCCTGATTTGGGAGAAGGTGCCAAAAAAACAGAATGGCATGTCTTTCATGATGCTAGTCTGTGAATCAAGAGACCTTACTTCAAGCTTGTAGTTTGATCTTCAGTTACATGGAGTGTGCAGACAGATTACACATTTAGATGATGGAATGGGCCCCAAACCGCAGTGGTCCTTGTCTGACCATATTCCTGCACTCTAAGCTGCTAAACTCACAAGAAGCTAACATTCCAAAATAAAAATCAATCCATCAATCAATATTTTTTTAAAAAATCATTCCCTTATGGGAGCAGCAAACACTGGATGAGTTCAGCTGTTTTATGAAACCGTTACTTGAGGGGACAAGTACTCAAAGGTCGCACATCCCACGTGCGTGAGTTGTGCTCTGACAAGAGTAATATAAGAATAACCAGGAGAGGTCAGGCCACAATAAATGTCCTCAGTTACTTATCTCCAACAGGGCCATACACAGATGCAAAAGGAAGAATATAAACAAGTCAAGCACGTATAATTCGCACTACTACTCTCCTAAGCCACCAGCTATTGTCAGCTGAGGGAATTTCTGAGCTCAGTTTGGATTCTGTATAATTCATAACTCTCAGTGGATTTCTCTTCCACATATGTGTCCATTGACCTCTTGGACACATGCCAACTTCTAGCACCGACAGTACTTTGCAAGGAGTCACACACTGTTGAAGAACCACTTCTCTTTACTTGTTTTCACATCGGTTCCTGCAAACTTAATATGTTCTTGTACTGGAAAGTCATGAAATTATCCATCCTTGTCTGGGTCACTTGCGACCTTACAGACCTCTCACATTCCCATCAGTTGTTGCTTTTTCAGGTTGAAGAGCCATTACTCTGTATGTGGAACTGATCGCACTGTTTGATCATTCTTGTTAGCATTATCTGCACTTCCTCTGACTCTACTATATTCTGATTGAAAATGTGGAACCAGAATAATGCACAATACTCCAAGTCCAAATAACCCCTGATAACTTGCTAGAATTCACCAGCAAGAGTGACCCATCCCACCATCACATGTCTTCAGAGCCATGCTCAGACAGCTGGCAATTACATCCCCCAAAACACCAGACGGATGTTCCCATCAGTAACCCAGCCTGCACATTCTGGAAGAGAGGTGAAATTCTTTCAAAAGCATTCAGCTGTTTTAAGACTAACACCTCTGCTACACAGGATATAACTGGGCCACAATGAATCACTTTGTCAAAAGCACAGGCTCCAAGAATCGTGGCTTTCTTTGGCTCTAAGAACAATAAAACAGTGAGTTAGCTCTTTCTCAAGGAAGTTTCATATCACACAGTCTAAACTCGATGCTTGGTAAGCACATGTAGCACAGAGAGATGGAGCAAAACCAAGCAAAATGTGTTTTTTTGACATCTGACCTCTTGCTTCCTGCACTGTAAATCAGGAGTGATGACACTGAAGTCAATAATCCAGAGTACCCTTCCTCTCAAAGCCTACTTACTCCTATCATTCTGCTGGTGATAAATACGCATAAACCATATTTATATTTGAACTTTATATACTGCCACAGAGTTGTAAAAGCGTATTAGTTCCATAAGAATGATGCCCAGGGGAGTCACATGTGTAAACCTGTTATCAGAGTGAAGAACACAATCCTTTTAGTTTCTGTTCAGCCAAATTAACCCTCTCGAATGTCTACGCATCCCTATTAAAAAAAAATCCCTTGCAACCTTCAAACTGTGACTTGCCAGAGGTCTATGTGTGGAATGTGAAACTACTGAAGTTTGCTTCTAACAGTATCTCAGGGCCCAAACTTAGTAATAAGAATAGTAAATCTGGTTCTTTAATGGAGTCGTATGCTATCCTCCAAGTAAGCCTGTATAAAGCAAATTTCTTTATCTCTGTTGCTACTACAGTATTTACAAATACTGAAGATTGGTCACTTTGATATTCTTTAAAAAAATTCAGTAGCAAAATCATGTCACGTCCAATTGAGTCGCATTCTGCATTTACTTAATAAGGGTCAACAGAATGCTAACTAAATGTTAAATTTGAGTTTGAGCTTCTGCAGCTGTAAGAGATAAGAAAGCCAAGAAGTGTCTATTTAGGACCTTAAGATAATTGAAGGGAAAACTAAAGACGAGAAGATTACAATCCACAGAAGAGATACTCAACAGAGTTCCAAAGGCACTGAAAAAATCAAAATGCTGACCTGGAACAGAAACTCAGACAAGGAAATATCAGATTGACATGAGTCTTCAGGCTCCAAGACAAGAGAAACTGAGATATTCTTGCCACAAGGTATCAGGAAAATATTGGAGATAAAAAAAGATTGGGAGAAGTTGTACAGCACTGACCCCTACAAAGTGCACATCAGAATGGCTTGGTCTTTGAAAAAACAAGAAACCTCCATAGCTTAGCTGAAAGTTGGTGTTTTGTTCCAGCCAGCACATTCAAAATGGAAAAACAAGTAATTAAATCTAAATAGTTTTGATGTTCACAATTTATATTCCTTCTGGAATTCGCTTCTATGTGGTATTCTATCTCAAACAACATCCTTACCTGGCTACGGTGATTTCCACTGTAGAGAAACACAGATATTGCAATTCTTTTTGGTTGGTTGGTTGGTTTTGTTGGTTGGTTGGTTGGTTTTGTGTTTTGTTTTGGTTTGTGTTGGGTTTGTTTTGTTTTGTTTTCTCTTTCTCACAGCCGTGAGAAATATTTCTAATATTTCTAATGCAAAACCATGGTAAGCTTTCAGAAATAACAAAGATAATGTAGTATGGAGTTCCACTACATTAAAGAGACCATTCACTAATTACTCCATTTATGGGTCACCAGGTTGCATTAAGCTAAATCAAGAAGGAGATTTTACCAAGCACTATAATCCAAGGTTCCTGTGTGCAATTAAGTACTCAATGTATTAATAGAAGCATGCAGGAAAAGCATGGACTTTTTTAATGCCATGGTTTTAATAAGATATTATTTAAATAACCAAAACTGTTGAGCATGAGAGGAGTGAAATATTTCCTGTATTTCACAATTTGCTTTAGCAGGTACACATGAAATATTCTTATCAAACCACAAATGCAAGAGGAATGTCTGCTTCAGTTTTAAATTGGCCTTTTTTTGTTTCAATGAAAAAAACCCACTGTTGGTCTTCAAGTTAATATTTTTTTCACTTTGCATTGCCCAAAGCCTTAACTACAGAACTAACTCAAATTACTTCCAAAAGCTGGACAGTCTCTCTTCTGTATTCAGGTTTTCTTTCATAAGCTCTTCTCTTTCAAATGAGACAAAAAAGGTAGCATTTGCTTGCTGTAATTAAACATACTGTTAGTTTCTATTTAATGGTTCAAACCATTATATCTGGGAAAAATTATCATTATTTTCTTTTAGTCTAACTTTTCTGTGAGACTTTCATTGCATTTATCATGCCACCTTCACTGTTTGTCCAGTGGTGTTTTTAAGACTTATCAAAACTGAAGCCAAGACTGAAGCAGTGTGTGTCCCAGTTGTAGATTATCAATATAGAAAATCATGTAACTACTTATAAGAGAATGTTTCCTAATGATTAATTACTGTTTTGACAAACCTATCAAGGATGGAAAACTGTGCACCTAGTGCATGAAGCAACATTTTTGCTCAGAACCTTAACAATCTACACAGTGGATCATATAGGGCCTTAGTAAAAGGTTCAATTGGGTTTTGTGGATTTTGTTGCTGTTCAACTTCTCACCAATAGTTACAAAACTGAACTTGAGTAACAACCAAGTGTTGTAACTGGGTGTTATTTGTACACTATAGCTTTCATCCAGGAATCTTAACAACTTTTTAAAGGTGCATACATTATGTTCTCTTTTCTACGTAGCTTTCAGCCATGCATGCCTAAGTGAGATACCAAATACAGAATGAAACAGGATCTAAGTTGGGAAGCTCCTAACTTGGACTCTTCCACTTAACTTAGCTATCCGTTGCCGCCCCTCACAGCTGTGCTCTCAAAAGGCCCTACCAGGAATATTTTTTACTGCACAAGGTACATGACTAAACTTGTGCACCAGGAAAGATGTGATGTCCAGACATTTTAAGTCATGCATCAGATATCACCTCTACAAGAGAAAAAAATTTCCAAGTCATGAAATTACACCAAAATATTTTTTTTGATCAATGCTTTTGGGAAGTTCCCTTTATCTGTGTATACACTGGGAATGTGAAATTCAGTATTATTAAGTCACTGAATCATGATCACTACCTGATTAGCCAAACTACATTAAAGCCATTGACATGTCTGACACTTGACACTGATTTCATCTTTACTTACAAACATACTACTTGAGGGAAGCAGGACTTTATCCTCCTTTAGGAACAACGGAAAATAACACAGACATAATCTCATTGTTACCTTAGTGAAGGCTCGGTAGCACAAACCACACAGTTCCACCAGGTAGGCCAGAGTGAAGACAGCATTCTGAATTACAAAGCTTAGTAATTTTGAAAAAGGCTCCAGAAGACTCTGCAATGACATGATTTAGAGAAATCAATAACTGGTTACTCAGCAAAATAAAAAGCATTCCAACTCTGAAACGCCTGAATGGAACAGCGTTATTTTTAGCTCAGAGGCTATCTTGATGGCATTTACAATGTTTCAGTCGAATGGCTACTCTATCTATCATTTGCCTTCATGCTTGTATGAGAAATAGAAGCAAAAAGTTATAAAATAGTTTCACCTCTGAAACAGTGCTTATGAGATACAAAAGATTCTGTAGTGTTCATGTGGAAAGACCTCACTGGCCTCAGTGGAATTGTACTGCAGAACTTCTAAGGAAGTTCATTACCGTCTCTTTTTTTTTTTTTTTTAGAAAAAAAAAGGCGGGGGGTGGAAGAGAACATCAAATCTTTAAGAAGATATACATTCACACCCACATGGGAATGTAATCTCACCCACTCTTTACTGTAACCTAGATTTGAAAGCTCTTTTCATTCTCTGAAGAGTATCGGACTGCACAATTTTATGCTTATATATAATATTTTTCTAGCTAGGGTATAAGAACACATTCTTGGAATAGCACAGGCTGGCTAAATCCGAGGCAACAGAATTTTGTCCTCTTGGAACTTACCCTGGTGGCACTAGTGGTAGGTATCTTCAACAAGCAAATCATGATTCTTAAACTAGAATCTAAAGAACACTGTGAACATATTTCAAGGCAGGAAAGAAAAAGAAAAAAAAAATATGGTCAGTACTCTTCTGTGCACGTCTTGCTTTTAAACCACAGGTGAAGTCCAAAGAATGATCCCTGATGACTGACCTTACTTACTTTGCCTAAACTGGCTTATTCCTGAACACACAATCATACCCCCTCAGTGGTAACATAGCAGAGCATGGGCCTTGAGATGAGAAAATTTCACTAGAAGGCTAGTTTGGAAGAGTTAACTTTACCCCTTTTATGACAAAAATTCCCTAGAAATATATTTCCACTGTAATAAAAACGGATTGGACAAAAAATAAAAAAGCCTGGGCTAGCAGGAGGTAGGATGCATGCACCATCTACCTCGTGCTATATGTCAGTGGTTGCCCTGGGATATGACATTTTCCCCCATACCCCATAACATCAGAATGTGTCCTGTTGTTCCTTATGGTGTAATTGATTTTTTTTCTGCATAAATCGGAGAGGTTGCAGCAGTGAATGGGACTTTTCAGGGTCTATGCATTGTCTTGCCTCATCCCTGCTGCAAGCATGTACAACTGCAAAGAGTCAGTTACGACCCTAGAGGAGGGAACAGGAGATGGCCAGTTCAGGAACAAGCAATTGTTTCATATATATCACTAAAGATTCCTCCCATGAATATAAGGGAAAACGGAGTAAATACTCTATCTAAATGTTCTGTGAATTGCAGATACGCAGTTGGAACTGTTAGGATCAAATTAATTTCTTTTTATTTATTTCAGTTAGAAAAGATGCAATGGATTGGCATGGCTAGTACACAAAGGAAATGGTTATCACCTGTTTGGCTTAGTAAGTGCTGCAGGATAGCGTCTCATTTACCAAAACCTAAAGAGGTTTCAAGACCTGACTATCGCATCATGGTGTCAAGGAATTTAGTATCATTCATGGAATTTGGTTGTGACACACAGCTTAAAGACATTTTATAAGTCACAAAGTTAGATTTTATATCCCTCAGCTGATACTGAGCAACACTGTGTTGCACATAATTACCACTGGGAAATAAAGTCAGAATAAGGGCATCAGAATCCCATGTTTACTGGAGAGATTCAGAAAAGTGTTTACTGTGTTTACTGAAAATACATCTGGAAACATACACACCAGTAGATAAGTTTCCTCTGTGAGGACTCAGAAATCAGAGCCCAAAGCTTCTAGATTCAGTTGCTGCAGCTATATTCTGATGACAGCCAGAACTACAGCCTGGTCAGCTGAACAGGCTAGGCTCAGTTCCCAGCAGTCTCATTTCTCTCTGCCTGTCTGACTTAGCAAATGAATTAGGTACTGCTGCTCTTCCTGAGAGTTTTACTTTGTTTTAACAGTTAAAATTAGAGGATTTTTTTTCTTTTTTTGCTAAAATGCTGATCCTCTCAATTGCAGGGCATGGAAAACATAGAGGAAAAAAGCCAACAAAGAGGTGAATAGTAGCCTGGTCAGAGTTGTTAGTGTTATCCACAGAAAATATAAATAAAGGGATGGATCAGACATACAATAAATCCAGTCCTCTGGACACATTAGTTGAATCATTAGAAAATATTCACAACAACCCGTTGTGACTTCTCATCCACAGCTTTCCCCCTGTTTCGGTATACTCTGACCAATGGCAATATAGCTAGTTTCCAATGTCCGTATATCATACCTTCAGTGGCAAAACACAAGGGAGTTTTGTAAGGAACGTCTGAAACTGATTACTAATTGTGGTCCAGAGGTTGCTGGGCGAATCCATCGGCAAGGCTTCCATAAATGTAGCAATATTTTCCAAACAGCGTAGCATTGCACCCCCTGCTGGTAGATTCTTTTTGTTGTTTAAACCCTGGGAAATGAAACAAGAATTGTAAACAAATGTACAGGTGCAGAAACAGTATTTGGAACTTAAACAGTATTTGGAAATGCTGTGGTTAGTTCAGACCAAATACTACTTATCTCTTCTATAATGCTAATGATACAATGTTGTGCAGGGAATTTGAAATGTGTATACATGACAGTTAAGTCTAGTTCAGCTCCTAAAGTATTGACCAAAAGATTTTGAGCCACAATGTTATAAGCAGAGTCCTAACTCATGATCTGCTTAGACTGGTATGGCAGTAAAAAAGCAGAACTCAAAGGATTCACCAGTGGATTGCCCATGTTTTCATTTGGAGAGTTTTAAACAAGACATGTTCATTAATGTTCAGTAGACCACATATGCTTTTTTGGCTTCTGTACTAAGGTCAGGCCTGGAAAGACATAAGCAGTTCTAAAGTGATGCCAAAATCTTCATATGAAGCAACTGTCACATTCTTGCAAGAGCAGGATACATGGAAGTGACTAGTGCTAGTGGGAGGGTAAAAGTTACAGCAGAAAAAAGACAAGTGTACAAAGGGTAGACAGTGAAAGGCAGGCAGTAGATGTTCGGACTACTTAGAGAAATGGCCATCAGATACAGAGGAGAGGGAGAAGTGAGATATATGAGCAGAAATGTTCCTGAAAAACAGAAATAGTGCTAGGGGAAGTGATGGCCCACACTACCAATGTGTAGGGCACTTCCAGGAGCTGATGTGGGGAAAACAAACAAACAAAAATCCATGAGAGTAAAAACCAGAAGGCAAATGGTGAGGACAGCCTGATCCTGCATCTAGGGAGGACACAACAAAAATTCTCTTTGCTTTTGGTGATGCAAGTTCGAGCTTTTAGTGAATGAGGAGGAATGATCCAATATGCCTGACAATGCTAATAAAACTAGCAACACTAACAGAGCTGATTGCCAACATACCTCTAACAGCTGGCTCAGAGCAGCAATGGAACTCAGCTCACTGAAGTCCATAAGAGATGTGGCCAAGGTCCGTAAAAAACTTCCATCTGAAATTTGAATGACATTTTTGCACTGGCTGTCCATACAGAGGTAACTGAAAGGTCAGCAAAGCACTCAGATACCTCACAGTACCTTTAATATTGCTCTGGAAGAGCTGGGGAAAGATGCCATTGGGAGCCAGCTGATGGAACACACAACGGAGGAACTGCTTGGCCACACCTGCAGCATTTCCAGGAATCATCATGCTGAAATGAAGGGAAGGAAAGAAGAAAAATTGCATTGCAGAGGAAACGCTTCTCAAGTTGTCAACATGGAGAAAGTAAAGATGATACTATTCTTTTTAATTATGGAAGGTTTCAGTTATGAGTGAGACCGTGAAATCAGAACTGTCCTAATCTCAAAAAACAGTTCAGTATACTGATTTTATGACTTCAGCTTGAGTATGCAGAGCTGAAAAGGTTATGCACACATACCTAAAGTATTCAAGCCTCAATAAATAGTTGCGTTTTTCCTGATTCTTCACAGTTTTATTTGTGAATCATCTGAGTTTGGAATATAATCCTGCTCTCACATTGTGTATTTCAGTGATACACGATGAGGTTCTTGGCTTTACCATAAAACATATGAACAACAGGTAAACACACACATTGTAATATTAATTTGCTTCTTGCAGTTTCCTTCAAGAGATGAAGCATTTCCTAATCACTCATAAAATGAATGGTTTCATTTAAAAGGCTAAACTATTATCTATTTAATCATAAACTGCACAGGCTAACATTTTTTACAGCTTCTCAAAATGAATTTATCCTATTCAGCATCTGATTTACATAATGAGACATCACTACCAGGGGTTCTCCATGGGCAAGGATGATTCATTTCATTTAATGTATGGAGATAGTTTATCAAGACAAATACTGAACACAGAACAAGCTAGAAAAAGCTGCACTGAAATTGTGGAAACCAGAAGGAACCTTTAAGTTACATCTGAATCCGAGTTTTTTCAATTTCAACACATATGAATACAGGTTCCTCTTCATATTCAGAACACACAACACATTTGAAAGAAGTGGGAAAGAACAGGCTTTTCCTCTTACTCAAAACCTTACACAAATTTTTTCAAAGTTAAATTTAGTTGATTTCAGAGCCAGGGAGGACTATGCTTTAGATTATTTGTTTCATTTTGGCCAAGGTATCCTTTGCTACCATACCTTTCTGCTTGATTAGAAAAACTGGTACTTGATGCCAACCTGAAATAAAAATTAAAAAATAAGTGAAGCTCATATAGTTCTTCGTGTTTCATTTTTAAGTAAGCCAATAAAGTAACATTTTATTAAATAATAAACAAGAATTTCAGAGAATATTTAAAATGTCACCAGAAAGGTATTCTGAGGAGCACATAAATTCTGTCAAATCATGTTTGTATGACATGTAACCTCTGTTCAGTCTTGCATTCTCACAAATACATAACAGCTCTAAAGACAATTCTGTTTGCCTCCCTGTGCTAGCATGAAGATAACGAAGTAAAGCTCTTGCCTTACATGCACATCATGAATATTTACTAACCTAGAGGGATGGGAGAAAAAAAGGTTTTCCAGAAGCTGCCTACCAACTGAATTGTTTCTGATTAATACAGCAACATACACTAAGCCAACATTCTCTCATTGGCAGTCTGCAGTGAGGCTTTTAGTTCCAGATTTTGGCATCTAAATACCTGGCCTAATTTCAGAAACACTAAGTACCTACAAGCTCTTACAAAGTCAGATGAGAAATACTTGGTTCTCAAAAATCAGGTCATTTATTTTAGTACCTAAATATAGACTTTGAAGCCAAATATGGGCATTCAGTGATGAAAATACTCCACACAATCTTAAAGCAAAATCATACACTTCAATATCCAGGACATGTAAATAAATAGAATCAAGGCTTATAATATCAAAGCAATACACCCTTAATGCTAAAAGCCACCAAAAAGCAAACATAAACACGCACACTGGAAGAATCTCTTACATACAAAATACTGTGCAATTTTTCCTTTAATCTGATGTGCATCAGTATTTCAGCTGGTATAAGTCGATATGTCTAAACAGAAAGTTCATTGAGCTACGCTAATTTCCATCTGCTGATGACTGGGCCTTCAATGTTTATCTTTGATGCACAGTTCTTTCAGGCTGGATTTAGCTGTTGCTCAATCCTCTGTCAGTCTCTTTTCTGAAGACATTTTCCTCTCTACTCACTACTGCAAAATCCAAAAAGGACCCTAAGGCAGCTCAGTCGAATGCACTAGTGCAAACCAAAATGGATGGTGATTTTCATTAATGTTGCATGACAAGCTGGGAATATGGCATACTTTCAACAGGGCAATAGTCTCAGACTGGATGCTGCAAGGAACTGAAGATTATATTCTCTTCAGCTGTCCCAGCGAAAATCACAAGTAGTCACTGGAGTCCCTGACTCTACTGTTGTTAAGAGGAGTCCACATTAAAATACAACATATTAATACTACTGTACGAAGCTAATTCTGGGTGAAAACGGGTCTGAAGTTCCCCTCAAGCAATACAGACCTTGAATCTGCAATAACTGGAGCATTTGCCTACATTACAGAACATGAGGTTTTCTGCAGAGGGCAACAAGACTAATCACGTGTCCTATGGACATTACACCTATTTTCAATAATCTACTAAAGCATACAAATGCAACAGCGTAAAATACTTCTTCTAAAAGAAATCAAAGTCCTATGCAAAGTCTTTCTCTCCTTTTTAATGCAATAATACAAGTTTGGTTTTTATGATAAACAAAACATTTGGTTTCTAACTTTGGAAAAACTTAATGAGATGAGAACTACACTAAATATTTGGGAACATCTGAAACTTTTTGAAATTTACAGCCTATACGTATTTATCATTACTACTCTAAATATTTGGTTGCACAGAGGCCATGAACCCCCATCATTACCTCCACTTTGCAGACTACAAAGCAGGAACAGTAAATGGACAGTTGACAGTAAACAGATGTGTTCACATTTGTACACATTAAGAGCAGAAGTTAAGCTTTTCAAAGCTCCTCACTACCTCTAGAGCTTAAATGCCATTTTCCAGCAGGCTTTGATGCTTAGAAAGCTAAATCTCACTGGAAATCAATGAAATAAGAATCCACAAATCAAAAGTCTTTATTCAGGAACTAAAGCATCAAGTGCGTGCCAAAATCTTATAAACCTGTCAATCTGTAATTGTCAGTAACTTGAACCTAGACGTTTTTCTCTTCTGAACATCCCAATAGATACCTATCTGTACCTGTGGGTACCCAAATAACTTTTGAAAAATCTCTCTGTATACTGCTTAGGTATTCTGAAAGACCTTGCATTTCTTAACTCCTTGTTTCCTCTTCTACGCATGGAAGTAGTAGGTTTTTTCCTAAGTCTAAATCATTCTCACCTCTGCTGTCGGATGGGTATTTGGAGGTAACAATATAGCACTACTTTATGAAAGACAGTGACTTTGGTTATACACATGAGGCACCTGAATGCCTCTCTGCTTGTTTATGTTACTAATTTTGCGTTTATACAAAATAATTTATTTGTGGGAAGCCTCTTACTAGACTTAGAATTTGTCAGAAATGACAGTCAGTAGGAAGAACACGGGACATTCACCAGGCCTACCCCATGTTGCATGCCATCTGCTGCTTTAAAACAATCAGCTGTCTCACTCCAAAGATGCAGCATTTCTTCCTCAAAGTACAGAAGAAGCCAGCCCACTCAGCCCTCATCCCTTGATAATTTACCTTCCAAATGATTTACTTTCTGTGGCTGTGGTACTGCTGTATTTACAAGAATCACACAGAATGGTTAGCATCTGTCTAGATTAGAAACTTTGCGTCCATCAGAGTTCATTAGCAGTGACAGCAGGGAACTGCAGCCTTGCAATTAATGGGAATGGAGGAGTCGAGTAGCTGTTGTGTTTAAACGGAACTGACAGGCAGTGGAAAGGCAGGGCTGTGAAAAGCCATGCCCCTGTAGAAGTCACAGTCAAGAAATTTCAAATTCAGTCACTGAAAAGAACATGAAGGAGAGTTGCACATCATTTCTGCACTTCAAATGCTGTTTGGACGTTTATTCTGAAACACTCTCAAGACACCCTTCCCACCTGTTGGGAATGAAGTGGTGGAAATGGCAAAGGCAGCAACAACACATCATACAACAGGAATGGTGCACGACTATCCCATGCACACTGAGTAAAAGTCACAAGAGAAATCAATAGACACCACATGTTTAAGACCTTATCAAAGACAACCTCATGCAGCAGCTGGTCAGGAAGCCTTCATAAGGAGATGCAAATCTTTACTTAGTCTTAACTACCACACAAAATATGGTTGAAAAGCCTGAAGAGCTTCAGGGTTCATACTTAGGAGTCAACAGTCCTCCAGGAACAACAAAATTCAGAAAAGCTGACAACATTTGTGCATAACTTCTGAAGCAGGAACTACATAAAAGTGAAAAATCCTGTCAAAGAAGCAAAAAGGGGTAGCCAAGAGAACTCAGTCTTTACAAGAAGCACAGAAGCTGTTTAAGTACATGGGAAGCACAGGGCCAAGGTACCACACTTGTTAAGAGAGATGCCAAGAGAGCAGAAGAAAGGAAAAGTGAGGGAGGTTATAAGAAAAAAAGAAGGCTTCTTTCAAAAAGCTTAAGTCATGTCTCAAATGAAAGGAGAAAAGAGCATAAATTCTGAAAAATCCAATGTAGAAACCGCAAGAAGGCAGGCCAAAAAATGGTTCAAGGAGCAGCTAGCAGAGGGAATAAAAACTAACAGTAAATTTCTATTCAAATAAAAAGGGATCAAGAAGCACACCAGAGAGTATGCTACATCAATTGCTCTGCAGTTAATAAGCAGGGCCCTCAAGGAACATAAGGATGCTGCAGAAAAAACTGAATTAATTTTTTGCATCACTGCTTACAGTGAGACAAGCTGGGCAGATTCCTGAGCTAGAACCTCCCTTTGGGGGCAAAAGAGGAGGACATCAAAGGATCTGCCCAAAGCTGAAGTGATAGTGGAAGAAGTTACGTAAGAAATTGATAAAATTATGAGTAACAAAGAAACAGACAGAACCAGACACTATTCTCTTAAGAGTTCTAAAATATATAACTTCATGCAGCGAAATTTATGTAAACCCAATGCCAGGCACAAAATCCTTTCTATCATATGGGACAGAGGAAAGTCCTGAATTTACCTTCCTACAGACTGCATGATGTCCAACAGCAGAGGAGCAGCCAAGTCTGGGCTAAGGTGAATGAAGGTTGAGAGCACAACTATGGCCAGGCCCAGTGTTTCTTCATCATATTCTTCAAGAATAGCCCCGCAGTCATGGCACCTGCAAAGAACAGTTTTAAAAACAGACCTTAACAAAATTAAAATTAAGTATTACTACATATATACTTCTGTATAATTGTCTTTTTAAAGTACTATTATTTAGTACATTTATTCAAAATCTATTTAGAAAGATAATGTAATTGTGATTTTTCTATAATCAAAGACAGACCGTGGCTTTCAAACATTAATAAAGCTTCTCACTAGCTGCACTGGCTGTTTCTTCACTGACAAATGAAAGAGGGCCCCAGGGCAAGCCTTAGTTTTGGTCCTTCTTTGCTCCCTCACTCTGCATTGGACTGCTTCAGCTTGCACTATCCAAGAGAAATCGGCTGCAGTGAAGAGCCCTCAGCAATGTGAACATCAGGCAGTTTATGCAACTTGGGCTCAGGCAAGAGCTCAGATCCCTGGCACTCTTCTGTTTAGTAGCGTAGACACAAACAATGCCACTCATAGATGATCTTAAAGAGATGGAACAATTTCACATTATCCTTCCTGCCAGTCATGAACTATGAATAAGAAATTATCCAATTGGTTCCCACAGCAATTACAGCTATTAGAAAAATAAATGAAAGGACCTCTGAGGGGCACAGAATGTTAGATTCCAGACAAGTGTCCTTTCTCAGGGCAGATTTGCTGCTGAGTCACTTATCCTTCCTGAGATGCTCAAAGACAACTGATGAAGTTCTGAAAGGGCTACATGTCTAATTATAAAGGGGATGTCAGATTTAGGAGAGGTGAGATAGGCTTTCACAACCTATGGAAAAGGCAAATCAATATGGGAAATGGGCTTATCTCAGCCCAAGTAGGAAGGCTTGCTTAGTTTGATAATTACTCCAATAGATTGTGATATTTTAATTTAATAGAATTGTATGGGCAATATTTTTGCCTTTGTTACTGAACAGAAGGAAAATACGCCAACAAAGCCACGAAAGTCATAGAATCACAGAATGGTTTGGGTTGGAAGGGACATTGAAGATCACCTAGTTCCAACTCTCTCACCATGAGCAGGGACACCTTCCCCTACAGCAGGTTGCTCAAAGCCCCGTCCAGCCTGGCCCTGAACTACCTCAGGCATGAGGTAGCATTAACTTCTGGGATGCTTCACTTTGTCACACAATAGATCCACTTTCAGTCCCAGCCCACACAATGGCCCTGTCTTTCTCCAGTGATCATCCTGGCACGTCTGTCTACTGGACAGAGCACAGAACCACAAGCAAGAACTTTAGTTTTCCTTCATATTTTTGACCAAATCAACACATGGCTCCCTGCTGACTGCTTTACTTCTTCATTAAATGAGCACACTTATTTTTAACTCTTCCTTTAGAAACATTTTAATCAACCAATTAAGGTTTTTGGGATCAGCGAGTATCAGCATTAAAAATGCTATGTCAGAAACTGTTGATGTGTAATCACGCATAATCTATTTCAACAGGATCCCAAAGAAATTTCAAAAAAGAACTTTTTTTTTTTTTAATCCTAAGGCAAAAATGGTTTCTGATGCACCACAAGGAACCCTTGATTTCAAATATGATGGGAAGTGTTCCTCCTGTCCTCCATGCACACACAACAGCCTGAGTCACCATTTCGCCTTGTGCAATCTCACACAAGTCCTACTGAATTAGAAGTTCATCTTGCTAGCAGTGTTTAGAAAATGTTTATCTGGGGGTAAAAAAATTAATTAAGAAACTTGGCATAGAGATAAAGAATAGAATGGACTTTATAATTCTATAAAGTATATCTATATTTTACTTGACCTCTTTGAAGTTCATCTAGTTCTTTGAAAGAAACAGAAAAAGAACTTACTTGTCAGTCATCACAGTGGGCTGGTCATCAGCAAATTCTTCTGGTGCAGGTACAAACATACTGACTATACTGGGTGCTGACAGCAAGCTAGATTTTGTGGCACCTTCATGCAGTTGCGGGGGGGAACAGAAAAAGGAAAGAAAATCACTAAACATAAATGCAAACTGCTTGAAGAGCAGACTTCTAAAGAAGAGCCATAATGATTTTACTGTGCATGGAAAGAAGAAACAAAGTGTGTTTACAAAAGGATATGTATCACATTCCTTGCTTCTGCCAGATCGTTCCAATTACCTAGAACTATAAACTAAAAACAAAACAAAACAAAACAGAATAAAACAAACAAACAAACAAACAAAAAACTTAAAATATCCTTGGGAAAAAACGATAACAAAGAAAAAAAATTCCAGGAAGGCAGATCTAATCGTATCTACTCATTTTTTAGGGAGAGAGGATGATTCTACAGTTGCTATGGGACTGGACACAAGAAGATTTGCAGTCTTTCCAGGTACTCTGGGGAATTGCCTTCCTGTAGTTCTTGGTGACATGAGCGTCTTTTATTCTCTGAAGCTGAGGTGTTCAGTTGGGTGCATAGCCACTGTGATCTTGCCAACATACAGGGTTCCCTTTGCCTTTGGCACTATTTGTGCACCTGATTTTAGATGAATGCTTGTTCTAATAGAAAACGTTATCTATAATGGGAGATCCAAACTCTTGGCTTCTCTGAGTTCTGCTTTCCAGAATTACAGCACTATAGTGTAGTCTGACAGTCTAATATCTCTCCAGTATGGTGGTTTTCCTGCTTTGGCCCCTTTGTTTGCATTGAGCAGACAACAGCAATTGCAGAAAAAACAAACCAAACAAACACACACACACCAAAAAAAAAAAAAAAAGAACAAAAAAACAACCAACCACAACCACACAACACTAAACATATAGAAGAAGCAACTCTCCAGCTAGCCTGGTTGCAAAGAAAACCTCAAGAATAATCAAACTCATTCAGGAGCCATCAGAAACTTGTATCAAAGCTACTGTGATGCACGAGCTATGTCATTCATCTGAGATGCCTTGTGATGATGATTTCAATAATGGCAGCAGTTTCATTCTCCAGGTCACTAAGACAGAGAGAGAGATCCAATTCTTAAAGAAAAATATCTCCTTTGGTTGCCACATGTAACTGACATGATAGAGACAGCATTAATCCTATTCCCACACAGTTCAGCTCCAATAATGTATCCAGGGAGCTCAGCTGGTAGACACTATAATTATGTATATATGACGTCACAAGGATATATCATTCTAAAGACCAATCTATGAAAAGCTCATTTTGTGAACCAATTTTTAGAAAAGTACCAAAGCTCTTTTGATGCCAATTCAACCACAGATTAAATAATCCATTATTGATTTTCTTGCTGGTTGCCTCAATCTGCAGATTCTGATTTAATGTTAACATTAGCCTGTTCTGCCATTAAACTATGGAAACAAGAGGAAGCTTCTCCACCTAAGCTGCATTTTGAGGGAATTTCTGATGAGACAATCCCAGTTACTGCAGGAAAAGCAAATTTAATATCAACCCTCAGGTAAAATAATCTAAGAAGCTCCCACAATTTCTGAACTCAAAATATGTGGAGTGATGAAGGGTTGTTCCACAAGAATAAGACAGGTTTTGAACAACCATTTTATTAAGTATGGAAGGAAATATTTCTTTTACATACAGAGTTCGGTACTTCATAATTGTCCCCTCAGATTTTGTTGGATATGAGCAGACACTCCAGGAAGTCCAGAACACTCTTCAGTATTGTAGGACACCATCCAGAATGCAAGGAATAGGAGTAGATTTTCACACACTTCTAGCCAGTTGTTTGTTTGTTTGTTTGTTTGTTTTTGTCCCCTCACAAATGAATAAAGATCCCTCTACCATTACTTTGGAAATTCCACTGTCATGTCCTCTAGATGTAAGTCCCATTGCAGCACACATGCTAAAAGCTATCATAATGCAGGTTACAATGTTGGAATGAGACTTTACTCCTCAAAATAAAAATTACCACTCTCATGCACTGAACAGTAGGGGAAAAAAAACACATGTTCTAGACAAAGAAGGTAAATCACTGACCCATGGGAAGACTGTAAGAAACTGGATGCATTCCAGCTGTGAGGGAGAAGAGTTCATAAAGAAATAAGATTCAACCGGACTCTGCATACAGAGTCTATTATTTACAGGTTGACAGTTGAAACAAGTACTAGCAGAAAGCCAGTACTTCTCGTCAGTTGTCCCTGTCTTGAATGAAACGTCTTGTCTGATTATTTTTCAATAACCTACATTCTGCAGGACAGTTGAGGGCTTTAATACAGCTGAATGGAACATAAAATTCAGCACCATTTGTTACTAACCAAAAATATTTCCTGGCAGTCTTAGCAGAGAGACCAGGTCAAACAGACACTGAACTAACCTCTGATTCTTAGTGGTGGTCCCTCCAAGTCAGGGTTTAGGCAAACAGGGACATTGCACAGCCGCTTCCCATGCTGTATCTGCTCTGTGAATAAATATAGAACTTCAGTCTCCAGAAATATGAATCCAACATCTGTCACCAGCATCACAAGCCTTAAACCGTTAAAACAAGAGAAGGACAAATAGAACAGATATTGAAAAAAAAAAAAAAAAAAAAAAAAAAAACCACAAACCCCAAAAGAGTTAATTTCTTAAGCAGAGAAAGATGAAAGAGGTCCACAAAGGAAAAAGGATACAGATAAACTAATACCACATAAGGCATTTTAAAACAGTGTCATTAAACAAGAAAGGAAGTACTATCCATAAGGGTTCGACAAGATACGGAATGCATGAGTCACAAAAAGAGAAAGACAGTGCTAAGCAATATCAAGAGATGAGAAATCAAGTATAGTTTGTGCTTTCAGAAGCTAGACACAAAACTATTTTATTTTACAGATAGCTAGCTTGGGAAAAGAGTGAAATAAGAAATGAAAGAGACACATGCTACCCAGCAATGTAAAAAAAATAATAATAATAATAATAATAAAAAAAAAACAATAAAGCATGCATGAATCAAGCACACTTCATATACTTATGTTGACTAAGACTATTTCCTAGTTGTTATACCCGAGTATAATAAGTCTTAAACTCTGGTGTGACATTAAAATGACAACTAGTCACACTGACCATTTGTTCTGATAAAACAAACAAAGAAACAAACTATTGTTTTCTGTCCAAATAATAATTTTACTTTGAAGGTACGCCTTGAAAAAGACATAAGAGATGCAAAACTTTCCAGAAAAGAATATTTTACTTTGTATCTCTGTGCTTGGAGGCCCTTAGCTGGAATGAATGTTGAAGGAAAACGTCATAGATGGAGCGAAGAAAGCTAGTGGACTTGGAACAAGACTAACAAGACAGAGTTCCAAAGTGGTTTTAAGTACTGACTTGTACCTGTTGAATACAGGCTAACTACTTCTTGTAGAATTAAAGCAATAACTTTTTCATCTCTAAACCCCTGCCTGAGAAACTGGCTGATACCAGTTAAGTCTCTTCAGTAAATAAACTTACCTGCTGATAGGAAAACAAAAAACAAAAAAAAAAATACCCACATTGTTATCATTGACAAATTTTGACTTTTATCATTTATCTGATGCTGAGCACGCTACTCAGCAGACTGGAATAGAAAGGATAGTCCTGAACTATAGTCCTGAACTATGCACCGCACCCTCAGCCATTCTTCAGCTACAAGGTTTAGTTTGACAAAACCTGATGCTGAAGACTGAATCAACTAAAAACTTTAACTCAGCTGTCCAGAACTCGTGGCAAGACAAGTATTCAGCATGCGAAGTTCCATGTAACATTTTAAGCATTCCTTTCTCTGGATGCATCTGGATCTGCTGATAAATTCTTAAGTAGTATGACTCCACAATGTCACTAACATCAAGATGGGCAACAAAATATCAACCATTTATGATAAGCTATTGTAGAATGATGTTTAGTGCCATCTGCTATGAATTTGGTTGTGACAGAAAAACCATTATAGCAAAACAAACAAACAAAACACCACACTTGAGTAATGAGGAAATTATGTGCTTAATTCAGTTTTAATTTCTTTGCATTCATATTAAAGGAAGAAAAAATGGGTCTGTGATGAACAAAAAACTTCAGGTGTTCAGCATGAGCTGGGAGAAACTTTAAAGAAAAATAAAACTGGTTGGTATAAGGCACAACTCCTTGGTGTACCAACACCGTTGTAAACACACATGCAAATAAATGATTCCATGCACCAGGGATGAAATCCTATATCTAATGAAATCAACAGTGATACTTCCATTTCATTCAACGAGGCCAGGAAATAATCCAAGTAATATGCAAAACTGTGGGGACACCACTGTACCAGAAGGACTACCTCCCAAATATGGAACTATACCAATTCATACTAGGTGAGAATCTGGTCCTCACTACAAAGTTTTACTTTAGACTTGAGATTGATTACTTATCTGCAGTTGTAGAATAGAAATACTTACTTTTTAAGTGAATTGATACAAAAAGAAATTGGTTTAGGAAACAGAAATAAAGAACAATAAATGCAGCTCACCAGTATCCCAAGTGCTGATATTGTGGGGAGCACTAGACTGGTGTTCCAGCTGCCTCTTCATTAGCTGGTTCATTGTCAGAGCTCCCAAAGAGCCTCTTTTCATTTGTCTGAACTGAGCTGCAAGTCAGAAATGCAAAAGGATTTCAGGGGCTCAGACAACATGTAAAACTACTCTTATTTCCTGAACTTACTAGCCAGCATGAGATAAATACTGACAGGACAATGGCTGCTTGCTCTGAGGATCTTGCTCAAGTCAATGTGCACTTTTCACACAACTGCACAGGGTACAATTCTGGCCTCAAAGACAACAGTCATAACTGACTTGGATTCAGAATCTCCTCCACTGTGTCAACTGTCAGTGCCTTTTTGTCTCCAAATATCATGAAAGTTCTTCAAACGACTTGGTATCTGTGGTGTCAGATACTACCCCAAAATTCCCACGCTGACAGGCAACACTCGAATCTCACTCACATACAATCTACTGAGGAAGGAAACCTCGTCTCCTCCCAGCTAAGTACAGAGCACTGCTATGTCCATGCTCACCACAGGAGAACTAATTCACTGACCCTGAACCACCAGCACCTTTCATGGGTGGCACAACCTGAACAGGCCTCATAAATACTCATCCCTCAGGCACACCACCTGCACATCATGCTGAAGCATGAAGCTACCAAGCCTTTGAAGACTGGTCCCTTTTGTAACTTCACTGTCATTCTTATTACATGGAGCTATTGTTAGGGAATAGACTGCCTCAGTTTATTGAATTATTTGGTATACTGCTTCTTACAGAACCTGTTTGGAAACTGCCTATGGAACTTGCTTAGGATAACTTGCTTAGTATAAGTAACTAAGTTTGCTTAGGTCACAACCTGTGAACTTTCAAACTTTCTGCCTAAAAAGGCCCCAGAATCTGTTCAAGCAAGAAGGTAAGGGAGGTTTTGATGGTCAACAGGAGCTGCATCCCTAGAGATAGGTAAACGAACGAGATGGCGGGTCTAAAAGAAGATGAAAAACAGATTAATGTTTTGGTTATTGCCAAAGACTTATTTTTCTCCCCAGCTGTAGGTGCAAAATAACAACTGATCAACAGGAGCTAGACCTGATGTCTAGTCTGGTCAGTAAAAGACAAACAACTACCCACAGAGATAAGAAACGGCTCATCCGATGAAAATGAAGAGACCCGACGAAGAACACGGACATCCCAGACTAATTTTACAACCGAACCAAGCTGACGTGAATGGGATGGGAAGCTTAGGTTGTAATGGTATAATTGGCCAGGTTTTTCTCTGCTCAGGGTCCCCTTCCCAGAGGCACCCAGCTCAACCTGCTCTCTACACTGTGCTTTACAAATAAATTATTTAAGAAGAATTTCTGGAATCCATGCCCAAGTCTTGGCTTTGGGAAACCTAGGGAAAGGAAACTTCCTTAATACTATCAAGCGACGAGGACTCGATTTTTCCTCATCTGACTATTTACAATACTTCTTTAAGCTGATATTGCTGCTTGCTTTAAGAGATGTCTCTCACTGGATAATGCACCCACACACACACAAAAAAAAAGTGGATTTAAAATTTAAATGGAGAAAGAAACAGATCACATATAACTCACAACTCTATTACTCCTTTCATAAGAAAATGCAAATTGAACAAGCATAATACATTCATTTTGACAGCTGAGTCTGAGCAATGTATTTCCACCACTGAAACCAAAATCACTGTCCACAGTTCGAAGACAGAGTTTTAAGGCCCTGCTTGAACAAGGTGTGTGAGACTGCTGACATGCATCTCCATGCAGGAAAGCTTTTAAAATGCTGCCTTAATGTTTAAGTGCTTTCCTCAACAGGACCTTAAAGAAAGAGCAACAAAGCAAAACCTTCTCCCAATGATTATTTTCATCTGCAACCACATTCAACATTGTAAAAAGAAGTATTAACATAATATCAGGTAGTTCCTTTCTAATATTCCAAACAACACACAGCTAAGATCTGAAAATAAACCCAGCATTTCACATTATTAACTGTGATCAAGAAGTACAGACAAGTGACAAACTACAACTTTCAGAAAGCTGAGGGGTTGAGTGCCTTCTCCTAAACTTGCTCAGTTTCTATCTGAGAGTTTCAAATTCAGAGAAAGTAAGAGTACTCCCTAACAAAACAAATACAGGCCCTGAGTAATAATAAACACAATGATAAATTCTGTGGGAATCTGCACACTGAAGTTATTTTATTAGGTGAAGTATTTTAAGTTTTCCCTCATTATATCCTTTCAATGTATCAGAGTGCATTTAAAATCTATTTTTGGTCCAAGTACAAACTTCTCCATCATTGTTGTAAAACAGTCCTTGTATAACTGAACAGACCAAGAGACCATTCCATGTTTCACTTTTAAAAGTTATATTGCAGCTGCCTTTTACAGCAAATTAGGAGAAAAATAGAATTTCCATCGTTTCCAGGGCAAGGACTTTAAATAGATGCTTTATGACTTTATCAAGCATAGAATTTCCTGATGAAAGAACAGCAATTAACGTTAGAATTGGCAAGACTGCTTGGAGTGCAGATGACTGTCAAAATACAGAAAATTATCTCTTTGAATTTTCTTAACAGCTTTTGCTATTGTAATTAAAAAATTTTCATGCATATTTCACATAATCAGGCTACTGTCGGGCAGATTTGGATTTCTAGGATTATTTACCTGATTTTTCAAGGACCGCCATGATTTCAAATATTGATAAGTATAAAAAACAGAAAACCACCACAGCCCAGAGATCTGCCAGCCTTTGAACAGTGCTGGAGCCAGGCTGATTGCTGTGGAGCAGCACACAACTTTTCATATCCAAAGACAAAATCTTCCTATCACAGCTAGCGATCAATGTTTTCTGTGGTCAGGCACTGGCTGTACAAGTGATGTTATCTACTTGTGTCACTAACGTGCCTTGAGCTTATTATGCAGAGCACTGTAAAAACACACAATAGAAGGTCAAAAATATTTCAGTCTCAAAAGACAAGAGACACGATGGAAGCATTCATGTCCCTTTTGCAGTTGGAAACTGAGGTACATAGAAAGAGGAAAGGAATATTTACAAAGGAATGTAGGCTCAACATAATTTAGATACTATTCCCAATTTCATATATTGGCATTTACAGGAACACCTAGCACTCAGTGAAACAAAACAGAGATAGGTCTTAACTGCTACCTCTTTGGCTGCTTTAGGAAGTGATATCTGTATCATTAGGTGGTCAACAAAAGAACTCTGACTATGAGATACACATGACATGAGATGCTTGTGATAAAACTGGAGAGGAAATCTCTGATTTGGAGTACTCATCTAGCATGTCTAAAATAACATCTTCCAATCCAATCAGCAGATGCTTAATTTCCAGAATTAAAATTTAACTTCTCTACAGTAATCTGAAATTGCAGTTCAGCAACATGGTTGAGCCAACCCAGAAGCTCACTGGTATCAAAACAGGTCATCATTTCCCCTCCATTTTCTACTTATCAAGAATCCTGCCCCATCAACCATCCGAAGGTGTTGCTTAATATTGCCTAGGTGGACACGTCATTCTGGATTTTGTTAGCGTTCTAAGATGCTTTCACTTTCCAATGTTATCTCCCTCTGCTCTCTTAAGCCATGTGTCTATGTCTACTTAAACCAGGCCAGTTCACTTTACAGTAAAATGGGTATGGGAGTCTCAGATGAATAGTTACTGCATTTCAGTGAGCAGCTGAGAAAGTGGCATTTCAAGCATTTTACAAAAATTGCGAGACTTTTTTTCCTAAGGTACAGCAAGAAATGCACGGAAGACCATAGTAACAGCCCTGTGGAGCTCTCATCCTCTGCTTCTGTGCACTGACAGTTGACAATGCTTTCTCTCACTGGAAAATAAACGTTCCACTTCAGTGAAATATTGCTTCTAGCTGCTACCTATTCTAATTCAGGAAAACCACTTCCATCAAACTTGCCATGGTGCAACAGAAAATCTTGCAGTCACTAACGGCTAAAATCCTGCTGACCACCAGAGATTTAACAGATCTGATGATGTCCGACACAACTGTACTTCCAAGAATCAATGAAACTCAGGGGAAGGCATTTACCAGGCATGATATGTATCTGACGCACAAACACAGCACATTCAATCCTCAAGCCAGAGGCAAACTTACTTGCTATGGAAGAGTGACTACTTGTCTCCGGGACACCTGCTTCAAGTGTCGGTGCAGATGATGACTCTCTTGGCATTTCCAGTGTAGAAAGTCCTTTGGCAGCAGGATCTGCATATGAAAACTGTGCTTAATAAATAAATATTTTCCATCTGTTTTCTCCCTGGATACTTTTTTCACTTCTTTCCTGTCATGCATTCACCATCTGGCATTTCCAGCAGTTTTAAAATAATTCAGTGTGTTTGTGTAGTAAGAAAATTTTTATAGACACATAAGGATCTACTGCTTAAAATAACTTTTTAAAGGAAATTTCTACCTGTGCTCTTTAGAGCTCAGAACTAATAAATGCAAACAGAGTTTGATTTCAGTCCCACTCAGAGAGTGATTATAAGAACCACCAACATGGAAATAAAAGAGGTACTACTGATGTAAAGCTAGTTTAAGTAACAGCTTAGCATCTTTTCAAAGTCTTATCTCCAACATGTTATCAGTTTTCTTTCAAAAGGCTGCTGATCTAGCAGCTGATCCTAAAGGTTTGAAGAGTTTAAGATTCTATCATTAAAAAGAAAAATAAGCCATTAAAGCTAATGTATCTATTTTATGATAACTGATGCTATCAATATAGGAAGAATAAAGCAAAGGCATTTTCAAGTGTTGAGGACTGGTTTCAGCATATCCTATAAAGTTGTATCTGTGCTGCAAAAAGTCTCAGGCAGGAAAATGTAGCCCAGCATCATACACTTGAAGAAACAGCCATTTGCATATTTAATTCAGAGATCAGTTTTATCACAAGCCATTCTAAAACATATGGAAATATAATAGGCTGACAAAGCTTGAATAAGACTTTGAAATTATAATCAGCCCATTATGATGGCAATATTAAAACTACTTAAATCAATTACAATACATATGTTCTCAAATAAACTAATCGATAAGGCTAACAAAGCAAAACAGAAGAAATACATTAACCTACCCAAGTCACTAAATTACCCAGTTATCTGAATTGCCTGTATCAACCTGTAATGTAAGTGAGCACTTAGTGAGTTATTGTGAATGTTTTATATTCCCCTTGGATGACATATTTAGATGCATGCAGCCAAATAACCTTTGTATATGCTATAATCCTAGGTTCCACGTGGTGTTTCAGAACAGGGACAGTCCTTCCAAGCAGTTTCAAGGATGATACTACTAGTTACTGCATGAAAACTGGCCCTTACTAATGGTCAGAAAATAATTTGTGTCTAATTGCACAATTCTTTCATGACCATTCTTCTCTAAACTTATTTGAAAGGCTCAAAAGCATTTGGCCCTCTTTTGTTTCTACAAAGGTCTAGTGGTTCTTCAGCAACTGGAACAGTAAATGGGATGACAGGCCTGAAACATTAAGGGAACAGCCTAACTATGATCACACTGAATGATTTATCCTTGTAAAAGCATAATATCGTAATAAGAAATTATACTATGGTTCCTTCTGAAGAAGAAAGAAGTGAGGTCAGGAATCCATAAATATTCCTCCTCACTTCACTGGCAACAAAGAAGTGAGGTCTGAAAGATTCTTTCCTTTTTTAATTAATATTGTAAAAAAAAAAAAAAAAAAAAGGAAGAAAAAAAAGTATTGGTACAATTCTAATAACTGAAAAATCCTGAAAAAAAAAAAAAAAACACAACACCAAAACAACTGCAGAAGTAAAGAGGCAACAGCATACATTTTAAAAAAACACTTGACCCATCCAGTTGGTAATTGAGGAAATTGCTAGAACACACTTTCTCTCCACTTGAAAAACTTGGTAACAAAACCCGGTATTGAAATGACCTGAAAAATCTTGGGATACACAGAAACACTGTATGGCTTTCCCCATGCCTCAATTTCAAATCTTTAATGAACACAAGCCATGTAAACTTTGTCAATACTCAATACATAGAAGGCTACACAAAATTTCTAGTGTATAGGAACAAAATTTATATATGTCTGATCCTAAACACAAACTGTGGTTAATTCCAAGTCCTCTTAGTTCCGAAGTCTACAGCTCATTCAGCTTTACACTTCATGATGCAGTCTGCTTTCCACTGCCTTATGCTTGCAGAAGAAATAAAGGCCAAAACCCACTACACACTAAAGAGAATCAGTGTAGTATGGCCTAGATTAGTAGGATAAAAGGAACTGAATTATGACAATTTTTCTGACTCCTCACATAAAGAGGCCATGGAGTTTCACTCCCTAGGTTGGATATCAGATCCAATATTTTTGTCACTGAGGTCCACTTCCTTTTGAAATCAGCCCTCACACATGCACAATACTGGTATGGTTAGTACATTTCTTGTGAGAAACAAACACCCAAAAGCATTCTTCAACTAACTCAAATGGTGTATTTCCGCATCACTCCCTACACAAATACACATCCCTCCCTACATTGGTCTGTTACTAAAACCTTCACACAGTGATAAACCTTTTGACTGGGTCAGTGATTGAGCTCACCTGTCTCCTTCTGCTCTCCCAGCTTGTCAAGGATGTTAAAAGAAATGTCCAGGTATTCTCTCTGAATAGCACTCACTGCAATCTTTCTCTGCTTCCTCTGACGAGGAACAATCTGAATCTTAAATTCTGACTCTTCGGTCTCCTCTTCTTGTTTCTGCTCCATGTTTTGTTCAGTGTCAGACTCTGTGTTGGTATCAGGTTTATCACCTTCTGTTTGGTTTTCAGAATCTTCGGGGACTTTAATAAGGACTGTCTTTACATTTGGGCTCGGACTTGCTCCACCAGGTCTCATTTCCTCCACATTGAGCTCAGAGTTATCATCAAGGGACATTTCTGGAAGGGCAAATGACTTCTGCAGCAAGTCCCTTTTCTGTTTCAGTGTTAGTGTGTTCCCACAGGACACGTCTTGAAGTTCTTCTGGCTTAACTAACTCTGAAGAGTCCTTTAGATCTTTTGGAGAAGTGGAAAGGATGTCCTCTATTCCTGCTGAAGCATCGTTGCTTGTATCCTGAGAACTGAAGTCTTTGGAGCAATCTTCAATGCTAAACTGGACCAGAGGAGTTGTGCTGAGACCGAGTGCAGAGACATTGATGGGAGTTGAGGGAGACGACACGGCAGTTTTGTCAGGGGCCTCATCATTCAGCTGGTTTGTTGTTTCTTCTTCATCACTCTCCACTATTCTAAGAGGAGGAAGTGGTTCAAAAACTAAAGAGTCACTGTCTGAAGTGGAGAGTACTGAATGTTTTTCAGGACCCGATGTAGAGTCAGAGGACAAATCTATCAGATCTAAATCTTCCTTGGACCCAGCACGTTTAACTGGAGAGTCCACTTTCACTTCGTATGTTTCCATGCAGTTTAACCTAACTTCTGGTATGACAGGTCTTCTTGATTCCTGGAAACTCTCTGTACGAGGAAGATTTTCTTGTGTTTCTATATTTTCAGCTTTAGTAGAAGAATTCTGCCGAGATCGTCCATAATCACTTTGCCTGTGTATGGCATAAGCAGCAGGGACAGGTGGTTTTTCTAAGTCACACCGGTCTATGCAGGACTTCCTGCGATGTTCATCTAATGAAAACAACAGGGAGTCTGCATTTCCTATATCAAGAGATTTTTGTTTTAGAGAGCGCAGTTTTTTTTTCTGAATGCTTTCTTCTCTCACACAGCGTAGAATACTGTCTTGTAAGGCACCCGTTTCTCTATATTCAGCCAGCTCTATTTCACCTGATTAAAACAGAAAGAGCTAATACTACCTCAGTAGGAGACTTCTGGCAGTTACCTTCATCTTTATCTCACAATTCAACACAATTGGCATTTCAAATACAAACCAAATCTTAGTCAAAATTGTCTAAATTTTGTTTTGACCTCAGAGCAATATTACAGATTTTTACAAGGAACAACGACAAGAAAGTCTGCTATTTGAACAGCAGGGTTTATCTAAATTCTATCCAAATCCTACTCATCCTGGACAGGGGTACCCTGAAGATAGACTGTTTAACCTTATGCATTGAACAGAAGATACCACAGGCAAGTAATTTCTACAGACACTTGGGATGGCTGTGTTAGGCACGACAGATGAAAGAAGAAATGAGCCTCATGGACCACTCTGAAGAGATTTCAAAATCAATTTGGACAACAGTACTATGGACATCATTTGGACATGAGTGTACATTAGAGCACATCTAAACATTATTTACTGCAGCTAAGTGGGCTTAAAATGGATGCTTCTGATTGAAGAAGCAAGTGTAGCAATAGCAGTGAGGATGTGGCAGCACAAGCCTGAGATCAGACAGGTGTTGAGAGAATTTTTTCCCTCAGTGACTCTAGAGCCCAGCAGAGTCTGGCAACCATCACACACATAGCCACAGCTCCCTGTTCTAGGCAGGAGTAAAGTGAGCACAGTTACACTCACTGGTACTACCACTGCATTGGAACTTTGCTACGTGAACACATTCATTGAGAACATTTTAAAAGCTTATCATTGTTGTTACTATGAAAGACATATTTTCACATAAAACAGAATATTCTTGATCATTATTATCCTCATATTTCAAAATGTTCCACATATGAATCACCATGCAAAAAAAGCAGTGAGAAAAGCTAAAGCAGGTGCTTGCTCTAGTCAGAATCATTCCCCCTGCCATGCAATCACGTGAAAGGAAAAAAAAAAAGGCAAGTGGGTGGTGGTATAAATATATTTTTCTTTTTTTTTTTTTTCCATTTCAGAAACCTAAATCTGTAAACAAAATCCTCCCTATTTTTTGAAACCACCAAACGACACTTTTTACCAACGGAAAATCGTAATATTTGCAGCAGCAACAACAAATTTGCTTACCCTACTGTCCCACCTCAACAAAAAAACATAAGAAACAAACAAAACAACAACAAAACCAACAAATTCTCGGGAGAAAAATAGAATAAGAAACTTCAGCCCAACGGTGGAAGAAAATTGCAACAAATTCTCTTAAACATTTTTACACTGAAAAGAGCTTAAAGTTTCAGAACACAATTGCTCGTTTCAGGTGTTTTCATTCTGGAGTCCCTACTTCGAGACTCCTATAAGAGAACTCACTCAGTGAAATGAGAAGTACCTGCTCTCATAAGTGAGACAGAGTCCTCATATTCAAATTAGCAGTGAAACAAACTCTACAAAGAAAGGTGGTAGCTTAAAACTATGAGTAGGAAAATTCATTTCTGCATGAGTTTATACCAACAAAACAATTCATACTTCTCTGAGCATTCATCTCAACTGGTTGATATTTCACCATTTTGCTGCCACCAATTCTTTTCAGTCTTGCAAAGAAAGTTTGTGATTCTTTATTGCAAGGTCCAGTTGGTGTATCATGAATATCAGATTCATCAAAAACACTGTCTTCCTCTGCTGGAGAAAGAAAAAACTTTATTACTCTTACGAGACTGCAATTACTTGAATGAAAAGCTGTCTATGTAACAAAACCTCAGCTAGTTTCAATTAAACTTGAATTGGAGAATGAAGAATCACCTCAAGTTTACAAGAAAATTTATGTCCTAGGTATAAGCCTCCCATTCTTGTTAAATCTTGAATTCAGGTAAGAGAGGACAGAGATAAATTAAAAGTGGATTACAATGCAACAAAAGTATATCAGAGCTTTTATTATTCTAAACTGATCTTTCTTACTAATAATAATACAGATTCTTTAGATGGAAGAAACAGAATACATCTGGATGCTGACTTGGGTAAATAACTTCCATAGTGCTCAGTGAGAAATGGTAAACTGAAGAAGATTGAAATTAGTACAAGAACTGCAAGGTCAACAATAAACCAGCAAAACAGGAAAGCAAAAAAAAGTGGATAATTTTGGGAAACTGGTAATACCAATAGAAAATGACCTAAAAGTAAGAATTATGAAATTACTGATGTAAGTAGTAATAGCAAAACATTGTGCTCTAATTTGAGACCTGCTGGATGAAAACAGCAGAAAGTAAGAAAGACCCAAGTCTATTCAAGCCATCAAAAAATAACCACATCACCTATGTGAAATGATTATGGAAAAAAAGAAAAAACAAACAAAACAGCACATATCTATCATGATTCACCTCCAAGGAAATAAGTAACACTACTGGGACAATACAGAAAACAGAGTACTCAGGAGAAGAAACAAAAAAGTTTGCCTTGTTTATTCCAGTGAACAAACATGGAAAGTAAATTAATTTGATGTCTAGGAATGAAGAGGCAAGTAAGCCAAAGATTTAGAATGCCCAAAACCTGAAGACTTAAACTGGACATTAATATCTTAAGCTTTGAAATCAGTGGGAAGTTTCTACTATGTGTGAAGCTATGGAACTGCCACTTAAAAGCATCAGGGATAAGATATGTAACTGACATGGATAGTAAGAATTTCTACAGGGACAGAGCTCAGTAAGTTAGGAGATCACTTTCAACATCATGTCTTACATGTCTAACTTCTTCCCCTTAGGAACAAAGGATTCTTCTCACAACATACCCGCAGCTAAGCGTGGAAGTAAAATTAGGAAATCGGTTCAGCTGTGGGAAATCTGTCTTTACCACAGAGATTCTTGCTGCTTGACAATGAAATTCTCAGCTGTTGATCATCTGAACACCACTTTTGATGATGACAGCTGCACACACACTACCTGACCAGGGACTAAACAAGTATCCTTAGAAACTGTGCAAAAGACTTCAACTTTCCAAGTCCTTATGGATGTATACTGGTTGCTTCTTGCAGGTGAAAGAAAACTTTTATACTTCCTTTTTTTGTGCAACACTTCAGCAACGGAGGAGAATTGGCCCTACAATTAAGTCAGCATTTACAGAGTAAAAGTTGCCCATTTATGGTCCTTTACCTCTGAGCAGCCCAAAGCCCTTCACAACAGCTCTGGAAAGTAGGCAAATGATGTTATTCTCCTTACTTTAAACACAGGGAAACAATGAAGAAGTAAGACACAAGGCCACCCAGAGAATCAGTGTTGGACATGGGACTGGAACACCAAGTTTTCTAAACCTAACTTGAGACTTGCTATGAACAGCAATCTGAATAGTTAAGTATCTCACTTTGTCTTAGAAATGTCTCAGAATCAATACAGAAACTGAATGCATTTTATAAATGTATTACTACTACCCTCAGTATTAAGTCATTATGAATTAAGTCATTAACTCAGCTCAAAACAAAGACAAATTCATAGTAATTCTACAGTTACCCGAACCCTCTTAGCCCTCCTCTAGCAATACAAAATGTCCAAGAGAGTGAGAATATGTGATGCATCACTTATGTCCATTTTAAGGTTGCTTTCATTTGCTAGAGGTGAGTTGTAGGGTGTTCAGGTAAACAACAATTTGTGTCCTTGTTCTGCTGGATATCCTTTTACGAGCGACAAGCAGCAAAAGAGGAAAAGGGACTGAAATGCATAAAAAGAATGTGTCTTGGATTCTTCAGAATAAGAATTTGCTGCACTCTAAGAAGACAGAGAAGGAGGATGTAAAGACCAAATAAGCAGCTAAAAGGCAAAATAACTGAAAAGCAGCTAGAGATTAACATCAAAATAACCTGTTATACTTTCATTATAAATACTTATCGTGTACTAAACTTCACAATTGTAAGTAACTACACTCAGTGACACCACATTATTTCAAGTCCCATCTTATACCAGTTCACACCATCACAGCACCTGTCACAGCTACCAAGCACATACAGAGTTAAAAACACAACGCGGACTCTAAGGATTGAATCATTCTCTTCTGCCTTTAGACATATACATCATCAACATCTTCCTGCAAGCTAGTCAACTTCAGCTTCTTTCACAAAGAAAAGCAAACTGTAGACTGAATTCATCATTTTCTCTTTTCAACATCAAATATTTGCTACCAGGTCATGCTATTATAATTAGCATGTGGTGTCAGGTTGGTTACACATTTTGTGTGTTGGCAGGATCAGTTAATATTGTCATAGAATGGCCAAGTACTATCCAGGAATGATGACTGAACTACTAAGTCTAAGGTACCCTTCCTTCAAGAAAAGTTAAACTGCTGTACTATGCTTAGCCTACAGAGAAATTGTGAATTTCTTTTACTGTAGATGGTTATAGCTGATCAGAGAATTCACACCTGGAGTACTACATTCTAATAATAAGACCATATTTACCCATCTCTACAACATCTGCAAGACTTACTGAATTAAATCAACGAGTATCATACAAATGAGAGTGTTAAAAGTACCTTTTTCCTTTTCACTGTATCGGCTAATGTTACTGTTGTCACTATACAAAGGACCAGCAGTTGCATGGGGCTTGCAGCTGTGATACTGAGCATTGAGGGTATTGACAGTGATGTGGATTAGGTGAAGTACAATCTTGCTGATTTCACAGTCTCTGTAGGGGTACTGGTCAGTGAAAGAGAAAAACTTCAACTTAAAAACTAACTTTTATCCTTGAATAAACATTTAGGCAGTAAAAACAGAAAAATGACAAGAATATTGGCAGCTGAATGCCCTCTGTCTTCCTTTGATCACAAATTTCTAAATACAACATGAGAAACAGGACTGTTCTCAGCTTTCTACACAGAATTACTTGAAAAAAAATCCTATTAGTAAGATTTAATACATTGTTTTGTTGACTTCTATATGACAAAAACAATTATTAATAATAATGCAAAAGATCTCTCATCAGACCTGTTCTCCAAATACTCAATTTCAATCAGCACGTTATCATTCATTACTAGTGCCCCCACTGTCTCGTATTCCCCACAGACCTGCTAGAAACTAGTAAAGCATATCAAAAGTATTCATGGTTCAACTTAGTGCATAAAAACATGTTACATTTTAACATTTCCTAAAAAGCGTTACTTAGCCGAAGAACACAGGTTGTTAAGCTGACCCGCGCCCCATTCAAAGTTACTCAATTTTTTAAAAACTAATTCTAAGTTATTCAAAATACTATACATTTGAACTTCATATACTATTTTTCTATTTTCAAAACCATATTTTCCTTTCTCAGGTAACTGTGTGAAAGACAATATAGACAGCAGAAGTTCTAGGTCAGTTGCACAGATGAAAGCCTAATTACCTCAGATATTGAAATTAAATACAGTAAATGAGCAAATCAAAGAAAGGCGTTCTTTACAGTTCCTTTCTCTTGCAGTGCAGTTAGGTGTTCCCTGTAACAAATTTCAAATTGAAGTGAAAATTTTAAGGCAGACAGTGTCTTTCTGAGACCACTCACCTTATAGAGAATGACAAGCAAAGCCTTTAACCACATCTGCCGAATGTGAGGTTTGAGGGACCAGAGGGAGCAGCGAGGAGGCTGCTGGAAGTAATGCCTTAGCTGAGGACAAGTGCAATATTTCAACACCTGCACCACCAAGGGAAGAAGGTGTTTTCCCAGGTTGATGTTATAGTCCATCACCTGAAAAGAATATCAGCACAAGAGTCAGCTCCCCGAAATCAAATCCACTGATGTTGATAAGCAAAATAACTAATACCTCAACTGTATTAGTTAAGTGAAAAGACATTTTTAAGGATGTCTGACTATCAGTTAGAAACTTTCTGCCAGCTTGCCAAGTTCTCATTTTAGCTAAACAGGCAAAATTAAACAAGAGAAGATGTGTTCTGAAAGCCTTTCATCCTGCACAGTCTACATTTTAACACACATTGGCAAGGTCATAAAATACAGAATGCTGGGACAGCCTTCTTTTATAGTACAAGTTGATCATGCTTCAACAGACAAAACTGTTTTAGGCATATCCCACATTTACACAGATATGATGCAATTGTGGGGCCTGGTAAGCGGGGTTGTGTATTTTGGTTATTGGGGGCAGGGGGTTGGATTAACACCGCATTGTCAGTTTTCCTTATTTTCTCATCAGGCTTGCAATATTAGCTGTTGGGTTTTTTTAAGACCCATGTTCTGGAATCAGGTAATGAGACAAGAATTCCACTCTTCCCTATAGCAAAGGTAAGGCTGTCTGCGATGGTATGCAGAAAGTCTAAACATTCAAATCCTAAAGGATTCAAGAATAAAACTAACAAAAAATATCTTGCTCTGAATAGAATGCTCATCAATTTTAAGTGGAGATGTTGCTGTAGGCAGGTTGCTGGTATTACTGCTAGCCCTAAACTTTGCCTCCACCATGACTTTTGAGGAGTATCATGCTATTTGGAGTCTGTCCTAGAGGTCTGAATCCTGGCAGTCAGATCAGTGTGGGCACATATGCTCACTGCCTTGATAGAACTGTGTTTTCCATTGAAACTGCATTGGTATTTTTCATTATCTTCTCATCAGTCTTGCAAAATATGGCTTTAAATAAAAAGAACTAATGTCCTGAAATCAGCAGCTAAACTAGATCATAAAAAGGATCCACAAAGCCCTTGTCCCTGACACTGACCTATACCAGCTGACACCCAGAAAGGTGTAACAGCAGGTCAAGTAAGCTCCAGCATGTCCCTCAAGATCTAGCACATCCCTACAGTTTCAGTGGACTTAATGCTTTTTCAGGAGTGCTGTACATCTAAAGAGACACAAATATCTGTTTAATCCACATTGCTCATTTCCTTCAGGTCTGTATTTCTTTTTTTGGTTTTGTTTTTATTAGAACAAGGGGATGAACCTACTTTACAAACACAGAACTCATCTCTCAAGTTCCCTCCTGAACAAGCTGGCTAGAGGTTTTTTTTTTCCTGTAAAATTCTCTTCGTTCAATTTGCAGCTGTCTCAAATTTTTGTGCTGCACACATAGAGCTAAACAGATGAATCCCATGTCTATCCATGCAGGGTTAGCCTGTCAAACAGATGATATATAGTCACCAAATACGGTCCTACCCTGCAATGCCTTGTCCCCTCAGGGTGAGGTACAGTTATATAGCATGGTCAGGAAAAACTCATCCATACAAGGAAGACAGAGCCCTGCCTTAACACAGCACACACTGCAATGCAGACATGTCTTAAGCCGAGTAGACCCATTTTTTAAGTTGTCACAGGAAGATCTGGAATAAATGATGCTGCAAATGCTGAGCAGAGCTCAGCCTGGGATGCTGAGCAGAGCCCGGCACTGCTGGCTTCCCCTCTCTGACAGTTCTGTACAACATTGCCACCGTGCGGGCAACACCGCACTCACTGCAACACCACAACTGGCCCACTCCTGCTGCTGGGGAGAGAGAGGCTTTTCAAATACTCAGATTATATGATGCAAAATACCAAGAGACTTTTTTCTTTCTTGAACTGACCATTCCAATCAAGCTTGGAATCAAAACCGGTGAGTCAGACCAAGTCAGCCCAATCCCAACCTTTGTGAAGTTGACTGGGGAATGCAAATGTTTATGACTAAGAGAAGGAGAGTAACTGAAATAGATCTCTTAAGAACTTCATACTGAGTTTTCACTCTGTAAACACATCTTCGGATTGCAAGTAGCATTTCTCTTGCAACAAAGCAGGCTAGCTAAGAAATTAAAGTTTTGATGTCTGCTACATGGAGAAAAATCCTGGCCTATTGAAATTCTCCAACTCCATTTGACATCAGGGGAGTCAGGATTCAGCTATGAAGCTTTTCAAACAGAAATGATGAATTGGGCTGTCCTGAGACAATTTAAAGGCAGAAGATGCAAGGCAGGGGTTGATATTTAGAGTTGCATTTAAGTAGTATTATTGAAGAAACTATTGAGGAACTTGGTAAACATGTAGAAAAATGTGAAAGATACTGCCCTGTGATCTGAACTGTCACTTCAAGTCTCTCAATAGAATGGTAACAGGCCTGAATCTCCTTTTACACACTTCAGCTTAAAACCATACAAGTGAAAGATGCCAACAGCACATAGCAATGGTGCTCCAAGACAATGATCAGGATGCATTTGCAGCCACCAAGTTTGCGTTAACACCTTCTATTTCACCTGCTGAAATAGGCATATCTGACTTCTTCATGACTGTGAAAGTTTATCCAAGTATCTACATTACAATTGACTTCAAAAAAATCACTGATTCCAATGTACGAACCAGAAAATCCTGATAAGAACTGCAGATACAGAATAGCTTTGAGCAATGTGTGAAGGTTACAGTAAGAATTTTAAGAGCTGAGGCAGGGGGAGACCTGAAATCACAGCCCTCTCTCTCCCCTGTGGTAGTCCTTTATGAGAGACTGCAATAACTAAAATGTGTGGAAGTTATGATGATGCTTCATTGCAAATAATAAGAATACTCTGCAAGTGTGAAATGTTTTTCAGCGTAGCAACACCAGCTGCTCTATCAGTAAGAATTAACTGAGCCTTAGAAGAGCCTCGTGAGGTAGAAAATTGCAGTCATCCTTACAAGATGGAGAAGAAGGCACAAGGCAAAGATGTGCTCAGTCATTTATCATGGCAATACAGGCAGGAGCTCACCATGGTGGTACTACTCCCTGGGAAAGGGAAAACAGAAAATCCTGGTGCACTCGAAGGAAGAAGAATGAGTCTCCTGCAAAGTGAAGAATGTCAAAGAGCTTACAGACCATTTATGCAGGAAAACAAGCACGAACACATAGGTATGAGGTCTTCCTGAATGGGAAAGGAGAAAATGACACATGAGGAAAGTAAGGCATTCAAAGGCTACAGAAAGAGGACAAAGAGGCTTGAAGCAGTCTCTAAGTTTTCACACAGTGGTAGTATATTTGTGTGCCTGCACACACACAAAACCGTTACCTCTATGGCAACAACGCGGCAAGTTTAGAGTACTAGTAGGAAGTTATAAATTAGCATACTGCTATTTGATCATTTACTACTTAACTGCAAAGCAAAAATGTACAGAAAACACTTGATTAGGTTACACGGAGCCTTCCAAGAATAAAGAACAAGCAGCCATCCTTGTTCTCAAATTCCCTCACCAGCTGAAAAGGTACAAAGGCAGCTGTGCTACCACCATTGCAACAACAGGCAACGAGAAATAGCTGCAAAAAGTAGTAAGTGCCTTCACCTACTTGTGCTATTCCAGCAATAAAGGCATTAAAGCAGGTTGAAAGACGCATTTTTTGTGGTGCAATCATGAAGCATCCTTCCTGCTGATCGTAACCAAGCAGGACATACAGATGGCGCTTGACTGTGTTGAAAGCTTTAGCACTGCTGATGTCAGACTCGGCGCTGCTCTCATCCTTTGCCATGAACTTCATGAGCACAGTAATCAGCTGGTGGACTGTCTGGTGATCAATCCCAGCATCCTCTGGAAGCAGATCTTTGATTGTATTATCATTCTCCGGAGAGGGTTGTCCTATGGGCACAAGAGACACTAGTATGAAGCACTGGATAAGACTGTAAACAGGGTACAGAATACACCAGAGTTTATTTCCAGAGTTCATTGTTCCGTTTCTGCCCAAAGATACCTGGCAAAGTCCCAGGAGACATTAACACTTATTGTGTACACTGAGCTCCATTTCTCAGCTTTCATGTTTAACTGAGTTGCTTGTCCTTGCATCTCCGTGCATTTCTGCCACACTGAGTGTTCTTATTCTTTCACCTCTATGCATTAAAGGAGAATCAAGTCCCACTGACAGAGTATTCTCATCTGGCATAGTTTTCAGTCTTTCCTCAGCAAAAGTTAGTGGATATTAGTCTTTGTCAGTGGAGGATGTACAAAACAGCAAAGGTAGGAGATGCAGAAAATTCTACTAAATAATGATTAAAGAAAGAATGAAGACTTCCTCTTTTAGCACTCAGTATTCCCCTCAAATAACTTGGGCCAAAATGTAAGCACTATAATTAGTAGGTTTTGGGACACTATGTATTATGCTAAAACTTTGGTGACTTTTTCCCAGAGAGGAAACCTAAGATTTGGGTTTATAAAAACACTGAATGGAAATAATACCTTGTGTGGGAATATGATCATGTGAAAGATGAGAGGCTCCTTCCAAAGTACAAGGAAGTTTGGGTGCTGGCTACCACTATGCAAGCAAAACAGACACACTGCAAATAACATTGCCAATTGGGCAAGTATTTTCATTTTCATAGTTCAATATTTTTTTAAATATAGTATTTCCAGTTACTTTTAAGACCATTTATCATTACTAGAGTTCTCCAGTAATTGCCTTTGCAGTTACCCTATTTCATCCTATTTGTAAGGCTTTTTTTTAGTGCTTAGCAGTTCCTAAAGATGTATGTCATACTAACACTGGCTAATTCATGGCTAAAGCACAGTACAGCATATTATTCCAAAATGTTCTATTTTAAAACGGTAATTTAAATGAAATGCTTCTGTATAAATAAAATGCATTATATATGCATTATCTGCAAAATAAGTAAAAATTATTTCCATTAGGATAATCAAATGGAAAGAAAACATTGACAGCATCAAAAGGGGGCAATACTTGAGAATTAAGTTTTTATTACACCATTAGTTTTAGTTTGTTCTTTAAACACTATAACTGTCAACAATTAAAATTAACTATTACTAAAAAGTATTCTGACGTATTTTTTGATGTGTGGTTAAAAATCTGCCTAACAGCAAATAACTGAGGTAAAGCAAGCTGGTATGAAGTACAATTATAAAAATTCTAAATGTTTTCATTTCAAGGCTAAATCCTTTGAACTATTGGAAATAGTCCTTACTTTTGCAAGAACAGTTTGCAGGACAGACCTTACAAGGAAGATTAGCTCAAAGTTTAAGATGAAAATTGTTCCTGCATGCCTGTGTTAGGGTTACTAGCCAGTGACTTATATCCACTTAGTCTGTTAGAGTTACTTACATGTCCTAGGGTTTATGTAAATTCATAGCTATATATTTATAGTAAATACTAAAAAAAAAAAAAAAATTCATTTTCTAATTTACCCATATTCTCAATGCAATATGCTATTCAGACAAGAGATTCCTTTGCTGGTACAACTGCATCTGTCTTCGGTTCTTCACCAGCAAAACTGCAGTGTCTCTAATTTTTAAAATAATTTAAAATATTTTATGTTTCCTTGGTATGTGAGCAAAGGTTTTGTTTGATTGGCTGTTTTGCTGAGCATAGTCAAGGTTGCTATTTCTACGACAGCTGAAAATGAAAACTAGGAGGGGAAATTTTCAGAATCACTTCTATTATCTTTCCTTTGCTGGTCTCATTTTTGTCAAAAGAAATCATAAACTTCATATTATATAATATTTTTTATTCCAAACAATTTTTCACTGGGATGTTTTATTTTTCAAAGTGAAAATTCTCTATCCAAACTTTTGCTGGACCAAGATTTGCAGATGCAAAAAAGAAAACAACAAATTCTTAAATATTTAGAAAAAAAAAATGTTTTTCTACAGCAGATGTACAGTCTACGTTAAGATTCAGGTAGTTCCTTAGACAAATCAGATGTCTCCTAGTTTCCAAAGAATGTGTGGTAATTTTAAATCTTATTATCAGACTTTTCTTTGTATCACTGGTTACTAGCTACATGCAACTTCTTATACATACACATTTTTGGTGTAACCTGAATTTGCAGCTTAGGTGATTAATAACCTGAGCCTAGAAAACTGAAGCTCTGAAATACCAAAATACATCTAATAAAATCACAATGGCTAACAATGCCTGCTGTGAGACTGACACTTCTTAGGTGACAGGTTTCTCTAAGCCCAGCATACAGCCAGTGAATGGCGTCATTAAATGAAGAACAATCATCTACTGACGCGTCTGTTCATTGCATCATTATTTCACTTGCTCTTTCTATGAGCCTGCAACAACCTGCACATATGTTCTGTAAGGAACTGGTTGATTTCCAGCTGTCAGTAGTCACAACTATTTAGAGATTACTTGGACTCTGCTGAGCTAGCTGTTCTACTGATGCTTGACAGAGGTGGCGTCTCCATAAAATGTCAGTAAATATAAAATAAGGGACTTAAGACGCCTATAAGCATACAGAGAAGAGAAGGGTAACTTACAGTAGTGACAATCAAAAGCATTCTGTCTGCTGTTCCTAAAACTGGAAGGTCAAAGATCAGGTTGACCATAGGTGACCCATGGGGCCAGCTTACTAAAGATTTACTTGTTCCTGTAGGCAATGAAACGCAGGAAGGGCATGGCTGACTGCCTCTGAATAACCTCCTCCTAGCCCTGAAGTACTGTTTACAGCTGGGGACAGTTTTCAGTACAGATTGAGACTAAAACTTCAATTTACACCTTTTGGAACCATGCTGAGATGTGATTCTCTGTACCTTTTAGACAACTTGCATCTTGCGTAAGTTTATCTCATGAGTCAGCAAGAAAGCCAGCATCAGTGCCTCCTTTTTTGTTCCATCAAAATATCCCACCTTGTCAAACCCACCTGGTGTTTGCTCTGGTGTTCCTCCAAGTGCTGGAGCAGATTGCTCATGTCTGGTCAAGCTCAGAGCTTTAAAAAAAAAAAAAATAAATAAACAAAAGCAACTCTGTTTAAAAAGGCAGCACTGGTATTTTATACTTCAGTATATATCCAGTGCTAGTATATTTATATTAATTTACTCATGTACTGTTGGCAGGCAGTGACTGTAACCAAAACACGTAACTTCTGTGCCCGACAGATTTTTTGCATTATGTTCTATAACTCTAGTTTTCTCCATTGTACGGCTCTGCTGATACAAGTGTCATCACACAGGAGACATTATACGGGATCTGAAATTGGTCAAGGATTACCTAAGAGTCCCAAAATATGGTGGTGTTTATTTTGGAGAAAATAAATTACCTTTTAACTTAACAGTTCACCAGCACTCAGGTTTGAACATTTTTATCAGTTCCCATTATACAGGTAGGAGCAAGGCAAGAGGCCCAATTTGAATATAAAGACTAACCTTTGTAAATTTCTCTAAACGAGAATATGTAAGCTTTACTTGTGCTTGGAAAGATATCTGTACAGCACTCCATATAGCACCTGGGTCCTCCTATACAAGCTGGCACAAAGGATGTGTTGCATGGACCTTGTGGTCTTAACAAAGGAACGTTGAAGATACCCGAAAGCTCATTTGAGACATTAACAGTTGTTTTTAGGATGTCTAGCATATGCTACATACACTGATTAATAATTGCAATTAATAAATAAACTGGTAAAAGAGGAACTTTTCTGTAAACACGGTATCTATTTTAGACAAAACTACTGTGTCTCAGCACAAATAAAAATTAAAATCTATCCACAAACTAGTCTTGGAGCATTTTGTTTTGGCATTTTAACCAAACACAGCATAGATATACTGTTTGTCTATGTTCTTTGTCAAACTCACTAACTTGTCATTATCTGAATAAAGCCCAAATCAGTCAGAAACCTAAATTTGCTATCCCAATTGGACAAATATTGACAATTCTGATGTGTACCCAGCAATAGGATATGATCCTAAGGGAGAAGATACAGGTGTGCCACAAAAATATAAACAGATACTCAACGAATTTTGGTGGTTAAGGTTTCTGGAAGGGAGAGCGCTCTCTTTGACTCCACTGGTCCCTTCACACTGTCCCTCAGGGAACGCACACTCTTCTGACGATTACGTGCGAAACGAGCCCTCTTGATCTTCCACATTGCTGCATCACTGAGGTTGGCGACATTTGTCCGGACAGCAGTGATAGCTTTGCAAATGCAAGTGACCAAGTTAGGATTCATTCCACAGCATGGTGAGGTCCTAACGCTGCCAAGTGCCAAATGCAACTGGGCCCCAGGTCCCACTCAAGTCAAGAAAGCTTCATTTGGGCTCAAGGGGTCCACCTGCAAGGTACTCATTTGCATGCTCTCATTCTGAAATCCATAAAACCCCATGTGGCATAACTGTGTTTAAAAAATCACGCTGTTACTTCTTTCTTTAGAGATTGGACAAGAACAGGTTCTTGAAACAAAAACCTGAATTTCAGACTAAGGGAATATGAGACATCCTCTGTTTAAAATGGCAGAAATCTCACGAGTATGGATCACGTTTAATGCACTCATACCCAAATGTGGTTTCTAGTTTTGCCTCACTGACCTCCTGTCCTGCCAACAGCTACCATCCTGGATTTGAACAGCAGCTCCAGAACTCAGAGTGTGATTATGCATTTACAGTGGTATTACCAGCAGCATCACTGCAGGTCTTAATGGAGTCACCAACACTTTTCTACATTCATGTCTACAGTGCACTCAAACCCTTCGAGTTTAACTATCTGAGCAGCTAAAGCTGGTGAGCCCATCTTTTGCACCATTTATGTCTTTGAAAAGGCAAAGAGGTCAAAGAGAAATTTGAAAAATATCTTTTGCATATTTTAAATCACTCCTAAATATTCCTATGCAAAGATTTGACCCTACATTTGCAGCCAGAAGTACTAGAAACCAGTGCTGACATTCCCTCCTCAGGTCACAGCAGCAGTTTCCAGCTTTGGGTAAAGTTACTCACATATCAAGAAGAAAATGTTTGCAGTTCCACCCACCTCCTGTATGGATGCAGCAGCAGGGCCTGGGCTTTTTTAGGCACTGGGCTCCATGCAAATGTAGGTGGAGGCATTAGGCTGCTGAGGGAGCACAAGCTGTCCAAACAGCTGTCCCCACCTCCTCCAAGCAAATCAGATGGAAATAGATTCGCCTCATGGGCCATCATTTGGGTAAGGAAGTTTTCAATTACTCAGAATGTTAAACAATCACGCACAAACAATTTTTTAGTCCCTGCTTAGTGAATGGAAGGAGACATGATATCTCATCAAGGAACCAAATATGAACATGACAAACATTTACAAACATTTGTCACTGGAGGAATAGTTAACTGGAGCACCAGCTCTAAGAATCCGTGTACCTCTTGTGCTGTGCCCCATACAATTGTTTGTTTTTCAAGGGTCATACAGCTCCTAGAGATGTCTTTGTACAGACCACTACAGAACAGGGTGAGACATGATGTAGGCCAGGGCTGTCAAACTCATTGTCACCCAGAGCCACGTTGGTCTCACAGTTGCCTTCAAAGGGCAGAATGTAATTTTAGGACTGTATAAATGTAGGAGTAGTCACACTTATATAGTCCTAAAATTACATTCGACCCTTTGAAGGCAACTGCAAGGCTGATGCAGCTCCCAGTGAAAATGAGTTTGACACCCCTGACCTAGGCCTTTGAGAACAGCAATGCTGACAGGATAAGAACAACTACAGAAGAACAAGTGGGTTAACGCAGGTTGCAGCTGATCATAGAACCAGACCACTTTTCAACCAAGGCTGGCAATCCCATCCTGGAGAGAATAAAACATGATGCTCAAGGTGTGACAGAATATAGCTTCATCTGCATTTGGGCAATCCAAAATTGCTCACTTAGACTTATTGTCTTTTGGCCTGAAAGATTACCTAATTTCAGAGAATTTATACAAGTGAGACCCACATCTCCCTCGGACCCCTGAAGGCAGCTGAAATTCCAGAAGCTGATAAAAGGTGGTTAGATTGATTTGGACTCTTACTTGTTGGGAAAGGGAATTCTTTGTTGCAGTCCAGATGAAGCTGTGCTTCCAGAGACAAGGTCTCAAAGCGATTCACAAAGAACTCCCAGCTCAAAGCTGGAATATCCGCTTTTAGAAAATGAAGTAGCAAAAGCTTACTAAGAATTGTGGGCCTGTCCTTGACAACTGTGTCAAACTGGAAATCAAGGCAGAGACAGAGACCCTATAGATGAGGGGAAGAAAAAAAAGAAAAACAACACAGAACTGAGATGTGAAAACATTTTTTAAAGCAAAGGGAGGTCAAAGCTCACAACTTCTCCTGTTAATTAGTATAGGATAAAGGTTTAGCTCCTTTTTTCTACCAAGTCAGAACTGATAGCAATGAAAACATAAAGTAAGTAAGGAAATAAAAGAACATCATATTTAGAATGTAGAATTTGCTAGATTTTTGACAAATACAAAGGTACAGGCAAAGTTCTGTCCTACTGCACATTTGGTACATGCTATCAAAGTATTCTCTTCACACACCCCTGCTTGAGAAAAAAAAAAAAAAACAACTTATATTTAGGTAACTGAATCAAAATTTAATTATAAAAAGAATGAACCTGTGAGCCCAAATAGAGGAAGAAAGATTATGGGTGAAGTGTTTCAGAAGCACTTTGCTTCAATCCTTCTGTACACAAACTCTTCTGTATTTTATTTGCACTAGAATTTTCGGTTTAGCGTCAAGACATCTTTGAGGAGAAAACACACACATTAAATATGAAAGTGCAATGTACTGGTAATAGTCTCGGTGAACTCAGTGAATTCAACTTCTCTGCAAACTATTTTGAAAAGCACTATATGAAATAAAACTAGCAAGTATTAACACCTTTTTATAGACAGTAACAGTGAACTTTCTAAAATACATATCCATTCTGTTCTCCAGAGAACTAGAACTGAATTGTACACTATGAGATTTTTTTTTTTTTTGTATCTTGCTTGTATACATAGGGTCTGATCCACTTTCATATTTGCTTAGTTTCAATCATGAGGTTCTGACTGGCAGGATCTCTCATGTGCTTAAAATTACACGCCTAAGTAAGTCTAAGGCATCAAGACCAGGTTTGATGTTGCTTGAATACATTTTCTCACCGTCAGCTCAGTAGGTTATCATAAGACTTATACATTTATTTGTTTTTAAATTGAAAAATGTCAATAAATTTTAAAATTATAAAAAACATTTACAGCTTTCTACAAGAGCAGTTCAAATGCAATAGTAATCTTTTGCAGTCAATATTTTTACAGTGGGACTCAATGATCTTAAAGGTTTTTTTCCGATCTAAATGATTCTATGACTCTAAGTCAGGGCTAGAGCAGTGTCATTTCCCCTGCCTATTCTGTGCATACGTCAATCACCATGACCCATAAGGTTTGCCTAAAAAGGTATTAGCAGTGACCATGATGCTGTACACCTGAACCGCTTTGAACTTTGGGTGATAATCCAGATTCCTGTTTGAACATATTTTTTCCCACATAACAAACTTACCTGCAAAGCTGGTCTCTTTATGGTGTCAAGTAACAGCCCAGCTCTTGTAGCTACTGCTGGATTGACATCTTCCACAGCAGTCAGGAAACAGCAGAATGCATGAGCCAAAGAGTACTTCAGTAGGTGGTTTTTTGTCACAGAGTGAATATCCAAAAACCTGCATAGCACAGCCACCTTCTCCACTGGAGCAGCCATGCCCCCCAGACAAAGAAAATACATATATTAATTTAGGCAATGGCTTCTTTATGTCCTGATGAATATGCCTCTCCTAGAAATAGGCACATCTGAGAAAGTAACAAAAAAAATCTGGCAAGTTGTTGTAATTTTGATTTTACTTCAATAATCCAAAATGTATCACCTTTTCTTCTATTTTACTGCATTGTTGTGCCATAGTTTTGCACTGGACTGTCTCCAAAATTTCTCAAAGCAGCAAAAAGATAATTATCTATTATAGGTCCCCTCAGTTACAACACAGAGAGCTCTATCTCTTCAGTGAAGCAAAAAAGAGCAAACAGCATACATTTCTCAGGCCTACCTGCTTCAAATCTCATCTTCCAATCTTTGCTGTTGAAATTGCTGTTTATGATTGTCCAGAAAATGTCGGCTCCATGGGGAAGAGAAAGTGCATGAAGAAGTAGTGGGACTGCCAGGGAAGAAAGCTGAGAGAACTCAGATTTTACAACTCCCCATAAGCTGGAAAGACCAAAAAGAGCAAGCCTGCTTATAAAAACACTCCCTTAACATTCTTTCTTCTAAATGTCTACAGTGTATTGTTGGTGGGAATGTACTTTTAACGAAAATCTCTACAAGCCATTCAGGGCATTTATGTGAATGCTAGGGAGTTGTTGGTAGGAGAATAGAGCTACTTGCAAACTCTCAACTACAGTTTTTCTTGAAAATCCAGGTACAAATATTCCTTACAACAAAACACTTCAGATTTGACAACAGTTTGCCTAATTCAAATCACAAGTGCCACGGAACATAATCTATGCTATTAATTAGCAGTTTCAATCTGATCAGCTTCTGTGCATAAACCATATGAACTTTCTTGACATAATGAATCATGTGCATCCACAAATGACTAAGATATTGGGTGGTCACAATTTGCTGGTATTTAGATTCAGGACAGATTCTCGAGTCTGCTAAAACCCTACAGTCTCAGGAGGTGCTCAGTGGAATTGATACAGAGCAGCTCTAAGCGCTGATGAACACACTCTATTTTGGAACATCCTATGCTGACATTTATTCAGTGAGTTTTCTGCAAAAGTCAGTTTCTCCAAAGAGAGTCTTAAAATACACAGATTTCAAACCCATTCACTCTGATGAAATGAGAAAGCTTCCTTTACCTCTTAAAAATCAGGTGCAATACTGCTGTCCTCCCAGCTTTAATGCTAAAGCCCTATAAACTGTCTCTATATCATCATTTATTTTGTAGAGTCAGGGATGATACCTGCATGTCAGACAATGCTTTTATCCAATATGAGAAACTCTGACTCACTGCAAAACAAGTGGTACATGACAGAGAAGCCATGACTGACAACACAGGGCACCTTAGTTTCATTTGCAACTTCTTACTCAGCCTGTGCAATGTGCTCTTATACAGTTTCTCAATCTTTGCACACTTCCCTGCCACCCCTTGTTAATTTTTCATACTAAATCTACAAATTCTTTGATTCCAACAGCAAATGTACAGTTGGAGAACCAACAAAGCATGAAGACAAAATGTGCAATAAAATTCTACCTTGCAATCAGCATGTGATCTTGAATATAGGCAAGAAATTGTGGATGGTCCTTTCTTGCTATATACAGGCATTCCCCATGAAGACACAGGATCTTCAGACAGTTCAGCATGTTAAAAAGAATGTCGGGTTCATCAAACCTTGACATTTCCTGTGTAAGCAGACGAACTACTCTCAACACAATGACACCACTTAACCAAAAATTCAAACTAAACAAACAAGTAATTGATGTTACCTGTAATATAGTGTATATGAGCTTCAAGGTAACTGGAAGCTGCTGATAACAAAATTTTCTTTCTGTGTCATTCTTTATCGCTGTTAAAAATGTAAGTTACATAAAATGTTGTTAAAGTTCTCTCATCTGTAACGTTATTGCTGCTTTATATGTTCAAAAAGCCAAGATTTCTTCTAACACGTTTTTGAGAGACAGTCACTCTTGCTGTCAACATCAATATAGCCTTCCTATTTAATTAATACATTGAAAGAATTAAATCCATGAGAAAAAAAGTGACTGGGCATTGTTGGACTTGAAAGACTGCTTCAGAACCTTGCATTATATTAATATATGAGCAGAAGCACGTCATTTAAAGCCCTCCTGAAATACTCAACCTTCTCAACCCTCACCTACCAGCATTTTCTTTGGTCTCTCTGTGATTTCCTGGGTTTTCTCCATGTTTTGGTGCCAATTTGTCGTCTTCTTCTCCTTCAGTTCCTATAATAAACTCAGGTCTAGTATACAGAAGACTATCCTCGAGGTTATCTGTGGGCTCCTTTAAGAACATAATAAGTTAAATTTGGTTTTTTATGTTATCTAAACATATGACGCCATATTCTGCTGTTTAAGTTACATTTGGTGTGATAAGCTGAGCTCAATGAGGCAGACATTGTCTAGTTCCATGTACACTTGTGCATTCAAATCACCTGCACATCTAAAATTCAGCATCAGTAAAAGCAGACTGACAAGATGACTACATTTCAAACACAAGCTTAAGTGATACAACTCAACAGAAACTGTAGATCCATATTGGAGCCGAGGTGAATTCAATCATGGGGATGGGGTTTCACCAAACTTGTCTTCCTCGCCTCAGAGGAGTGGCAGACAGGAGCAGAGCCCATTTCCTACACAACTGTGGAGTTACAGGCTTAGAGGCAAGAGCTGCTGCAATCCCTTCTAGACTGAATAAAGGAGCAGACTGGAATTACCTCTGTCTGTGGCCAGGAGCTCGAGATTACAGGTTGCCACTGTGATCTTCATGTTATAAAATTGCAAGGTGGATCCTAGAAATGGCACCAAGCCCCAGCACTAAAAAGACTTCACCACTTACTACTTTTTGGTTGAGGTGAGAAGCTGAACTGAAAGATGATTCTTCCAGTACAAGTTACTGAATACTACATGCACAATACCTACTACTAGCATACACATCCAAATGGGATTTCAAAACTTTTACACATCAAAAGGCATCACTATGTTCACCGCTGAAAAAAAAATTACTAATAAACATCCTGCCACTACGATGCCACAGCAAATGAGCACTCAGATTAAAGGGAACAATGCCATCTTCTGAACTACCAGATGGAACAGTTACGTATAATAGATATACAGCTTAAAATAAATTCATCACACCACAGGTAATGCTTCAATTCTGCAAAGCTACAAAGGACTTTAATGATGACTAGCAACTGGAGAGTACCTATCTGTGTCTGCTAAAGTTGGATACTCAATCTGAAGTATATTCTGTTATTCAACGGTGCTCAGCATTTTCAACAATCAAGCACCAACTAAGGCTTATTCACTTGACAAGTGACTCACTCAAAATCATTAACCATTTCTAAATATCCACTCTTAGCTCTTAGAAGATGAAAAGCAGTAGTTATTAATATTTCACATTTTATTTCAGACACAGTATCATAAGAGTCTCCTTCCAAAGTGAGACAGCACTTCAGTGTTGACAGGGGAAGAGTTCATACTGGATGAATACTGTCATCTTCACCAGGTTCTTCAAATCAACGGAAACTTACAAAATTTTACAATTCAACTGCATTTTGCTATAACCTCCTAAATCCCCCATGCCATAGGTCAGCATGGCTTTGTTCCCTTGTGCACAGTGTAACGAGAACATTGGAGGAGTTTCAGCACACCAGTAATATAGGCCTTTTCTTGGTCTACTTACCACAAGCCTGATTTCTTCTTTTGGAGCAAGCTGTTCCAGCAGCTCAAAACCCAGCTGGTAACACAGAATGCTGGACTGACACAAACCACATTCAACTGCTTTTTCATCTTTCTGACAGGTGTGAGAACCACCCCAGGGTGCCTGGAACACATTGTTTATGATGGATATTATATCTTTCGAAATGCTGTTCTCTAAGCCCAAAGTGACACCATCATCTTGGAGTTCCATCTGAAAGAGAATGAAAAGAGTAAGGATTTATTACGTATTTAAAAGCCAGAGCACTAACTGTTCTGCCTATTCCTACATTTCTGCCAGTGTTATATTACAGTATTGGGAAGAGTTTGAGATAAACTGCAACTCACAATTTTAAATTGCCACTGGTGTTGAGGTCCAAGCTCAAACAGCTAGAGTAAGGTTTTGAAGTTAAATAGACAATTTCAAGCACAGGATCCATGAATTTTACCTGGAGACAGTTATTCAAAACACTTGGCCTTCAATTCACAATGTAAACATTTAGCTATCCGAAAATTATGCATCTAATTTAAGACTATCAACAAGCCTATGCTTCTAGTATGTAGAAATAAACATATCTCCAAGGAGAAGTTCCTTTCATTCATATGAGCTATCCAACATAAATATGGAGGTATGTAAATTCTCTTCATTGACCATGAACCTATAACTCCTATATGGGTAAAGGCAGATGGCAGCTGTAGAGAGATTTAAATGTCTTATACTTCATGCCAGTCCCCTAGCAGAAAGGACCTCAATCCAGGATTAAAGGAGAGCCAGAAGTGACTACAGAACTTCAGTGTTCCCTCAATGTGGGTGTTTTCCTTCTGTAAGTACCTGCTTCAAGATGAGATCAAACATCAGAATGAAGCAATTAAGATTCATTTCATCATCTTCACAGTCAAAATCAATTGTCTTTCCACTGGGGTGCCCAAAGTTCTTGAAAGGGCTGTGGAAAGGACTGCGCATTGGACTCCGAAACGGGCTCTGGAAGGGGCTTGGAAATGGACTCAGCATGTTGTGCTGAACTCTGCGCCCAGGGTCAGAAGCAATGCTTACCTGAAGACATAAAGAATCAACATGTCCCAAAGACTGTTAAGCATTTAAGCACTCTCATTTCTATACAAAACTGCATAAAATGGAAGAAACTTTGACAGCCTTTCCCTTCTGTACTCTCTTTGCAAAATCTACATATGGCCCTTAATGCCATTAAACGATAAAATGTCATGGAAGTACAGGAATCATATTCTGCACAGATGTATACATTCACTGAAGCTAAGTGGCTGAGATCCAATATCTCATTTCTACTAAGCAGGAATTTTAACATCATAAACCAAACAGAAAATTGTTGCAGGCAGTAAAGTGTTACAATCGTACAGGTTACAATGTTATAACGTACAGGTTACAATGACCTGCTCCATGATCCAGGGACACAAACTTCAGTAGCAGGAGGCTAATAAAGGAGACTATCTCATGAGAACAGTGTAACTATGGTTACACCAAAGGTAGATGGAAATGAACTAGACACATAAGTAACAAGATGTGTATGTCTGCACTGATAAATGGCCACAGCACCTAAAACACCCTGAGAACCTCGAAGTGTTGCAGGGAGATACACAGCTAGATGACTCACGACGTCCATTTTTAGGTCAGCTATGGTCTGAAAGACCAGACAGTAAGTTTGTCTGGTTTTTCTGCCTATTTTAGAAGTAGTGATGGGCTAGCTGTGGGAGTGCTCTCTGCTGATCTACACCAGAAGAAGGGTATACCACTCATAAGGCATCATCAGCTGCCTAGATCCTGTAGTTCCTTAAATCTAAAAATCTGGCCTTTCAAGCACCTGCTGTCCTTAAAGGACTGTCCAAGGCTACTGGGAAGTTAGTCACATCCATCCAAGTACAGGTAGCACCTACAGATCTGTACATATTTTCTTCCAGACTGTAAGTCTTTGACAGACAACTTTAGATCAAGTTTTGCATCGCCTGGATGGTGGAAAAAAATGCAAGGAAACAGAAATAAATTCTGCTCTGTCACCCTCTCAAAACATATCTAGGCCCCCAAATTTGTACTAGAGCACAAAAGCTCACTCTGGGTGACCAGCTGTCCATAATAACTTGTTGACAGTTATTTAAAGAGGGTGCAGAGAATGATAATGGTTGGAAAAGATGCCAAGAACACTCCAAACGTATCCCAAAAAAACCATTTCACTTAGGTAAAACTGCAAAGTTTTTCTGCAGTTCCTCTCTGTATTATCTTTACACTGACCATGTGATACAGTGAAGAAGTCATTCCAACTTCCTCCCATTCTCACAATTTATAGTGTTTCTATTCAAATGCTGCCATACTGAAAGATCACTTTTTAAATCTTCACATGTATTCTATTAAGAAAACTGCTCTAAGAAAAAAAAATAAGCAGTATAAATAATAGTTACCCTCCGAGCTGCAAGATTTCCTGCCAGTTCACTGACTCTTGATTTTCTTTGATTTGCCAACTCTTTTACAGAATTAACTCCATCAGAAAACATGCTGATTAGTAACTGAAGAGGAACAACAATGTCCAGTTCAGATAACACCTAAGGAAAGACCATAAATAAAAAAGCATAAGTTACAAGTTTGATCAAAAATGTCATTTTATAAGCACCTTTATAATTTGATCCTCAGTTCAGCAAGTTCCATGCATTTAATTTTGGGATTCAGTAAGGTGAGCTGCAAGCTCAGATTTCTTTTATGGCAAAAGAGAACTGGCAAAGAAAAGGAGTCTTTTCAATATATTTGTTGGCACCCACTTGGTGTGCCTTGAGGTAAGTTTTATGCACAAACAGACAGGGATGTGAGGTTGTTCCACAAAAGTATTTCTGTATACCAAAAGTCTTACCAATACTTGGATTAATAACTATTTACTATATTTATTATTACTTAAAACTGAATTCCTGTATTTATTCTAAGAATATAGTCAGAATTGTTGCCTGCAGGTGTCAACATAATGACAGGATGATTATCTGTAAATCACTGAGGAAACATTCATCATCTGTTTTGTGACCAACACTCAGATAAATGTGAGCTCTTCATACTTGTCATTAATCAATATTAGGTCAAGAAAAAACTAAAAAAATTATACCTTATTTGAAAGCTCTGTACGCATGAAAATTGCTATACTCATCAGGTAAGATGGTCTTTGCTGAGGCTTAACTAAAATAACCCTCAGCAGAAAATAAGTGATAATTAAGAATTCAGGCATTATTCTGAGGTGTTGCAGAAAATCTTATGTCGTTTTGAATTAACTGCCCCCCACTGACATGATTGTCCCCATAACTTTTGAATATGAACACTACGTGAACACCAGCTTTGTGGGCAAATATAGCATTAAAGGGCCAGAGCAGTAGAAAGCTTGATGGGTACAGAGTTAGTTTAATCCAGAGCTTCGTATGTGGGAACAAATCCAGCTGCTTTTGGAGTCTGGAATTAATTTTAGAATCTACAGATCAAATTCTGCAGAGACTAACAACTACTGCTGGAAAGCGGTCAGAGAGCTCAATGGCCCCAAAGACACAACTGACATTCAGAGGTAAAAGGAATTTCCAGGCTCCCATTATATTGCCCATGATGGGCTAGCAACATAAAGTTTCCTGAGGTCTGTCTACCTACCATCCTTATGCTGTGACTAAGCAAAGGGTGGAAAGGCTCCATGATGCTTGGAAAAGTGGTTTCTTTCCCCCTCCTCACGTTTTATTTTCTTTTTTTTTTTTTTTTCTTTTACAAAATCATGAAGTGCTTCAGCATGACTCGTCAAGAGGGGACACTTACATGCAGCCAAAGCAATGCTTGCTCTTGCACTGAGGATGGATACCCTGTGAATCGACAGCTAATGAAGCCAAACATCTCCTCCATGGAGAAAGGGAGAGGGCAAAGTTCAATGTCAAACATTTTGCTGAAAAGCAGAATAAAAATATAGCATCACTGTGTTACCATGGCAAACACTTTGTGAGATACAACAGAAAATTTGCAGAAAGGCAATTTCACTACCAGCATTGACAATGCTTTTGTAATCTTACTTGCATCCTCACCCTCCACAGGAGCTGGGGTTGCTGATACCACCTGTCCTGACTGCACAAGGTCATCCCTGAATTCAGTGATGCACCTTAAGGATTTAGATCACATCTCATGTCATCCCAGTTTCATTTGATAGCAATATCTTTTTCAACACCAAGAGTAAAATGGGAAAATTTCTTATCTCACCAGTCCTCCACTATTTCATGTTTACAATGAAACAGTTTACACCAATATCTACAAACATAGGAAGGTTATGAAGATGATTAGGGGTCTGGAGCATCTTTTTTATGGAAGTCTGGAAGAGCTGGGTCTGTTCAGCCTGGAGAAGAGAAAACTGAGAAGGGACCTTATTTATGCTTATAAATATCTCAAGGGTGGGTGTCAAGAGGATGGGTGTCCAATGATAGGGGATGAGGGGCAATGGGCACAGAAAGGAGCACAGGAGCTTCCATCTGAATATGAAGAGAAACTTCTTTACTTTGAGGGTGACAGAACACTGGAACAGGCTGCCCAGAGAGGTTATGGAGTCTCCTCTGGAGACATTCAAGACCTGCCTGGACACATTCTCGTGCAATCTGCTCTGGGTGAACCTGCATTAGCAGGTGGGTTGGATCAGATGATCTCCTGAGGTCCCTTCCAACCCAACCATTCTGTGATTCTGTGATAAACTTACAGTCAGTTTCAGAGTCTCTTCATCAGTTAAAACAAAATTAATTGTCAACGGCATACATGAAATTCTGACTCAGACAGCCACCATTCTTAATCTAGTGTTTTCTTTGTTCAATGGAGGAAGATATTAACTAAATCAATATAAATCATTGCTCTTTATGTGCCAGCTCCACTAATCCCCACCTTTTCTCATCAACAGCTGGCCAGGAGGAGAAAGATGCTTTTTCCACCATGCTGCAGGAAGGCACTGAAAATGTGCCTTGCTGACGGCAAAAAAGCATCTACGCAGTTGGCTCTTGATACAGATTTAATGATATCAGGAGCAATAAAAGCAAACTTTCCCAAAGCTTAAGCACTTTAGTGTAAATGTAAGTCATACAAAATTCAGAAGCATTCACTCACTACTGTCTATTGCACACAGCCATTTTTATTTGTTGTCACCTTCTTACTGTGCTAAAACTCTCAACAATCAGTATGTGCAATGATTGAATGGTTCCACATATGTCTACATACCTCAACACTTCCCGGAACTCTTTCAGTTGATTATCGGGCACTTCTGTCCTTATAGCTTCCAGCCACTCTGGCATGATACATTCCCACACTGGCTGGTTTATCACATTGTACGGAATCAAGCAAAGAATTCGATTCAGCCCTTCCTTTAATTGGGTCACAGCACTACACGATTTGTCCCAGTATCCACCAACCTGTGGGTATTTCCAGGAATTAGACTGATGAGTGATACTTCTAGTCCCTGTAACTTTCCCAGAACCATAAACTTGCTCAGTGTGTTGCAGCCAAGAAATTGTGGGGGGTGATCATTAGCACCCTCCAGGCTGAATTTATAATTCAGCCACGGGGATTGCACTGTTTTTTTTCCTCTCTCATTTGACCCACAGTACACAAATGCACTCTCCAAGATTTAGAGGAATTTTGCTCATTTCAAGGCCATGATGTAGAGTAACCTCTCATTGTTTACAGTTCTCAACAAGAGACAGATTTGTTTGGTCAAACTTACACCTTCAATTTTTTGCTCTGGGCAACTTGTTACAGTTTTGAAAAACTTGGTCCATATCAGGTGTTCTTTTGTGTTTGTTTGTTTTGTTAGGTTTTTCTGTTTGGGTTTTTTGTTTTGTGTCTTTTTTTGTGGGTTTTTTTGAGAGAAGGTTCTAAGGGATAGAAGCCAAAAAATATACTTCTAAGTAAGTAAGTACTAGCCTACAGGGATTAATTATTCTAACTGACCTCAGCTCACATCTGCTGTTCCTAACTACTAGCTCTTGAGATGCCTGCTGTTTTGGCAGAAACTACTGGTAATCTCGGCCAACAAACTATTTTTTCTCCATTCATCACAGCTAATTTCATGGCTGTTTGTCTTCACGTTCTAGTGAACCCTCACAAATCTGGCAAGTTGTCAGTCTAGTCTTACATACTGCAGTGGGGGTAATAAATCTAGGTTAATGGATCCAAGACAAGAAAAAGATTCAGTACAGATTACAACATGAGGTTCAGTTCTTTCTTTCCCCTTTAGCCTCAAAGCCCTGATGTCTTTTCTTCAGTTCTAACACTCAATTCATCCATTTGCCTCTCAGCTGTGCCCCAGTCCTCCCACAACCAGGGGTATCTTCAGAGCAATGGTTCAGAGTGAGACACATATACATGCTGGTCTGCACACGTAAAGTAAATCCCATATATTAAGTCATGAATTATCCATGAATGCACACTTCATCCCTGATGATGTAATATATCACATCAAGTCTTTATGGCCCTTCCTAGTCTAGCCACCTAATTTTAGGAAACAAAACCAACATGTCCCCTGGGCATTTTACATAAGAGAGTCACAAAATGAAAGTCTTCTTACAAAAGTAGATGTGGTACAGTTGGCAGCGATAAATGGCGAAAAAGTCTTAAACCCCTCACAAATATAAAGTTCCTATTTTAAAGTTGATGTTTCATTTTCTATAGAGGAATATTCATGTGCCTGGCTTTGTTGCCCGTCTTCACTATCCAGGTGAGTTCTGCTTCATAATTAATGGACAGAAAGAAAGACTCTTTCTAGAAGTGATTCCAGCAACAGTCTCACTTTAGGCAGCCTGAATGACCTTTCAGACAAGTCTCTTTCTCTCCATCTGCAATATGGCGAACCACAGTAGACGTAGACTAGTCTCTTAACTGAATCACTTAAATTAGGTACCTGAAGCTACAGGGCATCAGTATGCCCAGAGCTCCTATCAGTTACAGCTGTGTGATTTCATGAACCTTAATTCACAGCTGCAGAGATGAAGTATGCAAAGAACAGAGAAACATTAGTAAAGCACACTAGTAAAGTACAGGCTTATATCTGGGAGCAGTCAAATGACACCTTTTACTAAAGACAAGTTTGGGTGCTTCAGCAGCATAATGGAAATGTGCAACTATTAAAAATCTATGTTATCTTTCAATACCTACAATATTCTTCCAACCTGTCTTCATATTACTATAAATAATCCCTTCTCTCTAACACAGTAGAATTAAAAATGCTATGAAAATGAAAAACTCCTGAACTCCACTGTTCCCTCAACCACCGAGATTTCTTTTGCCGTGACAGAACTGGGGGAGAAATTGTGTTTATACTTAAGACTTTAATCCCCGTGGCAAATAAAGGAACCTTCAGATAAGTTATTCTTACCTTGGCAAACTCCATTGGTTTAGGAAGAAGGCACATAACCATGACATCAAACCGGACATCACAAACAGTCTTCAACCACTTAGTAACAAACTGGGGTTTGAGCTTTTCAACTAGGCTGCCAACTTCATCATCCATCATGTAAGCTGTGGAGTGAAACCACTGGAACACCATGCTAACCAGCCTTGCCAGACTCTCTGTGGGGGTGTTCTCACTGGGAGTGCAAAGGCTCACCTGGAAGACAGAAACACAAATCAAGTTTCATTTCTAGAATTGAAGGTGACAAATTGTCTACTATGTTTTGCATGTTCTCAGCAATACATGAATGCAGATTACATAGAAGACAAATGAGCGGATCAGTTTTAAGTAGAGTTTGGCACAGGACAATTGACAAAAATTTCCAAACCAGAAAATAACGATAAGAGGGGAAAAAAACAAGCACTCATTTTTTTTTTCTTAGTTTCAACATTGGCAATATCAATACAGAACAGTTTGACAAACCGAAACATTTTCTTTTGAACTTTAAAATGACTCCTCATTTTAAAAGGTAATGTAATACCTGGTAAAATATAAGATACACATACACACATATATAAAAAATGTACAAGATAGAAAGACAAACCAAAGACTCTGAAAAAAGATGTGTACTTAATATAGTAAGTGATCTTTGTTTTGCAAAAATATTCAGATTTTGATTTTTTTTGTCCTCATTTGGGACAGGAATATGAGTTCTAAGTTGTCAAAAAATTCTCACATAATTAATATTTTTCTCTCCTTCTCCAAATTCTCTCTTTCTAAAATGACATCTGCACTGTAAAACTGTCCCAAATCTGAGATCAAGTCTGTACCTCAGTTCACAGACCAGACACACTGCTAAGCCCTTAACTACCTGCTGTTTGAGCTCTTCATGTCTTCTGGGGACAGGAGACAAAGTTTCAAATCAGGTTGCTGCACTGAATCCAAAGAATGGAAAATAACAGATGACAGGAGACTTAGGAAGCTCCTTTAACCACCTGTCAGCTGTTTGTTGCCACATCCTAGCGAAAGCTGCACACTCAGCACCTGGCAACCTGAAACCAGTGACTGCTGCCTTGCAGCAAGTCAACAAAGGAAAAACATTCACATGATTTCCGGGGAAATAGCAGACAGCACTACTTCCCACAGAAGACCAGACTCCATCTTACAAGTATTTTTCCTCCATGTTTTTTCTTGGGATAAGGCAGCTAACAACAGCCTTGACAGTTCAAACTACAGTCTTCATTGTTCTGCTTCATTGCAGGTTGAAGTTAAGGTGTTTGCTTTCTGGCATTTGTCTCAGTTGAGCATTAACTCAAAGGCAGTATCAGCTGGCAGCCTTTTTAATAGGAACTCTGTCTAGTTTCCAGCTGAAAGGTATTCATTTTATGAAACAAAACAGTGACCCACTATGGCTCACAATCTGTGCTGTCATCTCTGCCAACACTCACTACAGAGAGATCAAGAGATTTTATAAGATTAGAATGAAGTCAGTGAGCTCCCCCTCCCTAACATAGAAAGATAAACTCTCAATGTCAAGGATGAGGTACGTACAGTGTAACAAAACCTGTTCTCTCTCACTTCATTTCACTCTGTCAGCCCCTATTGGGTGAATTAACTGGAGTAGAATGACTGGGACTGATCCAACTAGACCAATCTAAAGGCAGTAAGTAAAAGCAGCCCACTAAGACTCTTCCAGCCTATTTAGAGGTAACAGAGAAAGCTGAACTTCCAGAGAGTGATGTTGAAAGATGGAAGGTGAAAGACATGTCTTTAGGGGATTGCCTTCTGAGGTTAAAATAATGGCACTCAGCAGGAAGCATCCGTGAGCCGAACATGATGGAACAAAGGAAGTCCATAAAAAAATCGAGAGGATGAATAATTCTGTTATAAACTCCATGCAGGACTCAGAAGGCAGTGAGCAGCTTCACCCAAACTAGTTCTGAAATCTCCAAGTCTGGCAGCTTCACAGAATTTCTTTTTGCTTACGAATCAGGAAAGTATCCAACTAAAGCCATGAAGTGGGGAAAAAAGGATACAAAATTGAGGGTTCAGAAAGAAAAGGAGGAAGAAGTGAGAGAAGAGAGCAAGAACTTCTTACCAAGAACCAGATTCCAAACTGGCTCAGAAGGCGTTGGTCATGCTTGTCATCATCTTTATTATCAAACTCCGTGTTGTCCAGGGAGTGATGGGAAGAAGAGAGGCCCATCTGTCTCCTGCGGTTGAGTTCATACTCCCTCTGCTCAGCATGAAACTCTGCTTCCTTCAGCAAGCTATAAAACAAGCTTGTGGTCAGTGAATGCAGCTTTCCTGTACCGGATACAGGTATCTGGTCAATAACAACTAGAGGTTAAGGCATCTGGTGTCACTGTTTTCCTCAGAGCAGTAACAAAATAACATCAAACCCTAGGATTCAAGGCTGGCTTCTTCCACAAGGACAACACTCACAGCTGATCAGTACTTTGCTAAAGCGGCAAAGTTCAGAGCACCCTGCTCTGAGCTTGCGCTGGTGAAACTAAAATCAATTTGCACAAGATCTGCAGGCAATATTTATGTGAAAGCCTGGTCAAACTTTACACCGTGATGATAAGCTGCCATGTTACCTGATCACAGCCTCCACCGTACACACAAGTTCCTCTGCCCCGCACTCCCGGGTATTGATAGGGGGTGGTGAGGTCTGATAGAGATGGGTTTCTGCAGCTGCCCCGACTTCACTGCTGTGATGATTTGAATGGCACCTTTTGCAGTAGCGCACTGGCCTGTTGCCATGGCGGCCACAGCAGCCTGCTGAGAAGCACGTGACAACAGCTCTTCTGACATGCGAACTACAGTTCTGCAAAATAAAAATACACTTTATTAATATTAGGCCACAAGTATCAGGAAGTGGAACTGAAAACAGGGATGAGAGCCAGCACTGAGGAACTGGCTCAAGTGTTGGTTGTTTCCAAAATCACTACACATAAGCACAGCTGTGTGCAAACTCCTGATGCCAAGTGTCACTAAACTCCCAGAAAGATGAGCTCAGGCCTAATTGCTGGGCTTGGATTTGAATATCACAGTTGTTCTTCTTTTGGAGCAGGCCAAACCAACATTTAAGTCATCAGCCTCAACTTTCTGGCTTGAAACAATCTCTAAAGTTTCCAGTAGTTCTCTTAACCCCTGCTAATACTTCAGAATGTCTTTTTAAGTTACATGTAGCAACAGGCAGATCGTTAGGAATGTAATCAATGGTGCCACATCAGTTTCATGCTGCCTTGGCATAGGCAACTATCCAAGCCTCCAAAATATGTACTACCTTTATTTTTGCAATCTGGTAATCAAGCCCAACATAAATGCTTTCTTTGTCACACAAGACCTGGAATATGTTATTAGCTGTATCCCTTATTATTAAAATGTTACTAAAACACACTGGTTGGTATGTATTGCAAGCAGATTCTTTTTGTCAGCAATCTTTTCAGAGCCAAGCACTGAAGACTTTCAGTCCACATGTTTTTTATAATATACAGTTTACGGTAGGTTTTTTGTTCAATTTATGATTAATCCAAGACTTCAATGATAAGAAGATACAAACTATTAGATTTAAAATTAATATCTTGCTCTATCCTCTTCATAAACAGAGTTATAGTACAAAAACAGAGTTCAACTGCACAATTGTTCTACTAATTGCCACTTCAATAGAAACCTACAACTCAAATCAAGCATCAGCAGTTTTAACAAAAAGAAACCTTGCTGCTGAATCATTCCCATCCACCAACAAATGCATCCATGGATAAACTGTGAAAATTTGGAATGGCACAAAAAAGAACGCACCACATAGTAATGGAATGACGTTACACACAACATCAAATCATGCCCCATCACACAAATGACTGAATCTTACCTTCTTCTGACATATAGCAGAAATTTCAGCTGTAAGGGGAAGGCATACAAAAAACATCAACACAGAATGACGATCCTTCTGTTTTACTGTGGCAGCCATGGGAAAATGGATTTGCTGCAAGGAAGTGTCTGAGGCTAAATTTGCATTAGCAGATATTATTGAAATCTCTAAGCCTGTTGGCCTGTATGAGGTAGGGCATGATATACTTAGGTCTGCTGGCTATTGCTACAGTGACATGAAAGAACAGCCTCGTGTGGAGGCTGCATCGTGTGGTGTGCCCTGTATCCCATTCACCTTCCTCCTACGCTTCTGCCTCACGAGCAGTCTAAGTGCACTCACAGGAACACTGCGAAAGCTCACAGTATGAAAGATTAGTGAATATGGATGAAAAACGTAGAAGCAGCCACTGCGTCTGTGGCCCATGACTCCATAGCAAATCGTTTGCAGATAAAACCTGTGAGCAGTAGGTATTCAGTTTGCTGCCCGGGCAACATCTGATTTGGTAAATATAGGTGGCTAGGTAAAAATAAGTGTTTCCCTTATGTAAACAACACATTCTTAATCTGGATTAGATTTCAACTAAAAGGAGACAGCAAAAAATCTTCACTGCCTAAGAATTTTCAGTTTGCAGAACAAAGAGAGAGGGAGTGTCCTTGTTCTGTCCTTGAAAGGGTTATTTTAGAGAACATGTGACCATTCTTGTAAACCCAGGAAATTCTGACTAGTCTGTCAACAAGCTTTGTCTGCATTCTGGTAGAAAATAGAATATCAGGCTCTCTCACTGGCCAAAGGGCAATGAATGGATCAATGACTGGATCATAGCAAAATATTTTATGTTATTTTCTGATACACTTAACAGTCTCCTGTTCATAGAACAGATATTCAGAAGCTTTAAGAGCTTTCAAATCAGATATATGTTACTGGAAGAACTAGCTCCCTTTTCTCCACTCCAAATGTAAATGCTTCAATTGTCTGTTTCCTCACATATAAGGAGTTGCATACTATTACAAGATGAGTCAATTTTTCAGAGTACTTTGAAGACATTAAGTAGTATTAACTACAAGCTACTTAAAATCTTTGTTTTAAATCCCTTTAGAATAGAATGCAGCATTTCAACTAATACATTATGCAGAAATATCAGTAAGCATAGGGTTGCATAATTATGATTAGTTTGTACCTACCCTTAAAAATTCCTCTTACCTTGTGGTAGAAGAACATCTATCAACCATTCACTGTGATCCCTATAAAAATTGCATATCTGATTAGCTTCCATTTTTTATTTATCTATGCATTTATTTTTGCACAGAGGAAATTTACCAAAATTAACGTGGTAGGACATACATTATTCTGAAGTTGTTTTATAGAAATGTAGTTTTATAAATTGCAGGCTGCTTTACATTACTCACTTTCTTGTGCCTCACTTATTGTAAATTGCTACTTTGATTATGTTGGTCCACCATGTTCAGAGCTTTCAAAAAATTACTTCTAAGGCATAAATTTATCAAATTAAAATAGTGTGTGCTCTGAAAGTCTGAGGGCTAAGAAATTATAGTCAAGAATCTCAGATGAAGACAGAATATAATGTAGAAGTACCGTTTTCCGTGAGTCTCCTTAGAAGCTATGCTTCTGCCAAATTCCATTACTACTTCCTGCAGCTTTAAATCAATGATGACTTAAAAACCTAAGATGAGACGTAATGGATTTTCCTACAACTGGTGTGACATAAAGGTGTCTTAAATTGGGTATTAAAAAAAACATATGGAGCTTCAGGACTACCTGTAACCTCATCCATTTGGACTAATGATTGGAACTCCCCATAAATATTAGTAGATCTTTTAAAGTAATGCAAATCAAATTTAAAATTACAAAATAATAATAATAGTAGTAGTAATAGTAGTAACAGTAATAACAAAAACAACAATAACAACAATAATAATAATAATAATAAAAATAAAGTGAGGTTAATTAATCTCAGGCTATATTCTTTCCAGGTACTGGACAAGCCTGGACCAATTTCAATTCTTTACTCTGCTGCTTCACAGCATACCCTAGAGAATAATCTGAAACATGTTACAGAAAAGTAATGAAGTCTTTGTGAAAGAGCTTTCATTGTAATGCCCTGGTTTTAATGACAACTAAAGCATGAGGAGAAAAAACGTTTCACGAGCAAAAGCCTGTACATTAACAAGGTTCCCCTACCATAGTCAATGCATCCCAATGCATCCATTCAAAAATATTAAGTTTAAAACTCTCTGCTGTTCAAGCTAGATGACAATGCTGATCATGTAGGGTAAATTTCTGTAATTCTCATTCATAATGAGTGGCAGTGTGCTCCATGTGTTTCAACAGGGTTATCTATATAAATTATAGCCTAACAATAAAAAAAAGCATAACTCCGGAGTTCTGTACTCTGGAGTCTGGCTGTACCTGATCATGTTCCAGTTCTTGGTTTACGTACCCTGCAATTCTCTGGCTGCATTCTTCACAAAGATATAGAGGAGGAGGCTTATCACCCAAAGCCACAGACAAAGATGGATCAATGCACATCTGAAACACAGAGAAGGAAAAGAATTAATGCATCTGTTCATTGAAGTTCACTGAGGACGTTCAACACAGGACATATGACATAACACAGCTTTCAGTATTCTGAAAGATGGTACTCAGCACCTGGCAGTACAGGATCTCAAATGATTTCTAACAAAGACAGGGATGAAACTGAAAGTGAGAGCCTGTGGGAAGAGAACAGGACATATTTCAAACCAATATTATCACTCTCTGAGAGACAAGTATATTTTATGTTACACATTGACACTGCATAGTCATGACAGACTTGTTTTTTATTTTTTTCCAATGAGATGGTCACTTAGAGGATCCATTACTTAGGACCAGGTAAAGCGAAAGTCTAGATTTTTCTCTCTCAGTAATACCTCTTCCAGCAAAATCTAATTTTCAGTCATCATAGTTGTTAACTATACAGCACAATTCCAATGACAGAATGAAGGCTATGGACCCACAGTTCCCTTGGCAGTGTAGGTCCAAACTTTGTCTTACATTACCTTTATCCTTCCAGATCAGCCAGTTACAGAAAACACAGTTAGCAGCCAATTACATAGACGTTTTTAAGTGTTTTGTACTATTTAAGGAAAAGCTGAACAGCAGTATGCATATGCAATATCTTAACCACTTAAATCAAAAGTTTCTTACTCCAAGTGTAAAATCTTATTTATAAAGACAAATGCTGCTTTGAATGTTTTTTATCTTTGTTAACCCAATTTACTTTTATCTATCTAAGAGACAACAGACCGCATTTTTCTAAGTGATGGCTGGTCAAGACTGGTTCTGTCAAAGTTAAGCTAAGAGATCATTCAAAAATATTCAGGTATCTAATCTGCAAATATTGGAACTGTAAGTTGCATTGATATTTTGCTCTGGCCTTGGAAGGCTGTTCTTACCTCTGCCATCGAATTGCACTATTATCCTGGCTTAGCAACTTTACTTTTTCTTACACTGTGCATAAACAGGAAATGATATCACTTACCTCCCTCCAAGAGGGCTGCAGTGAGGTAAGTAAAGCTTTGTTGCTGTTTGCTTTAGGACATATTCCAAGCAAAGAATCACAGAATAGGTAAATTTTATGACCCTAGTCAAGATACCAAGGTGAACAGATACCTACATAATCCACATAATCTTTCCTGTATATAGTAATATTGGTGCACATATTAACACACACATATGTGTGTTCAGGAAAATATTTACACAGATTAGCCAGGAGTCAGATTAGATTTTTATAAAGTGCTCTCCAACCATCATCATCTTTAATATCAAGACTTGGCCCACAGTAGTTTGCCATCTTGCTTTAGGCAGTCAAAGAACACTTTTGCGAAGTTCTGGCGCCCTTGGTCTCGACAGACTTTGCTGTTCCCTTAGCTCCTGCCCTTAGTCACCTGCACACAACCAGAACATATGGTTGGGGCCAAAGTACAACCTCCCATCCCCCAGACAGTTGGGTTTGACCCCTGAAGAAACAGCAGTACCTTCACAGCTGGTTTGTTAATCGCATTATGGCATTCGATGTGCTGGCAATGAATAGGATTCCAGGCTGCAAAACCAAAACACAGCTGATTAATAAATGGAAAAAATACATTTATATTCTTTGTATTTAGCAATATCAATTACGAACAAGATCCTCTTGTATTAAGTACTCTACAAATATGAGAGAAGACCTAGCCATTCCTCAGGAAGCCTACTCATTACAATGAACAACCTAGAAAATACTTGTTTGGGACATAATTATTAAATGAACCATGATCTCAGTGAAGAAATGGAAAAACTAAGACACAGACATCCCTGTTGTAGACCCTTCCTGATCTCACCAACACCCTGAATTAATTAATTGTCCTTCCTTTCCAGGAGCAGGATGGTAGAAGTAGCTGAGTAAATTAAGTAATATTCCCAGGCAAAATAAAAACACAGCTATGATAAAGGAAAAAAACTCCAGGCACATTAGGAGCTTTAGCTTTGTAATGATAAGAAGTAAACAACAAAGGTATGTTCAAGTAGCATCACCTGGATGCTACACAGAATGCTCCCAGGCCAAAATGACATACAACTGCAGATAATACTCATCCTTTTCTAGGACGCATTAACAAAAAATTTTTATACAGGAAAATTATTCCAGTCTACCCAGTGCTAGTAACAGCTCAGACGGAACGTCATGCTTAGTTTACAGCCCTGCCTGCATGAAATAAGTGATGCAGAGCAGTACAAGAAGAATGATTGAAAAAAAAAAAGTCAAGAAAAATCTAACAACCTTTCAAGGGAAGGCTTTAGAACATATCAGACAAACATGTAACAGGATGTACTTGTAACATATAACTCAGGATGCACTTGAGTTGTTCTAGAGGGTCTTCTAAAGTTTCTTTCAATCTTTCGTTTTTATTATTTAAAATGTTGCACTCTGGTCCACAAATTTTAAAAGTCAGTAAAACATATCCCATACAACATGGATTATTTGAAATTGGTTGAGATAGGCAAACAGAAAAAGCAAGTCGGGGATTGCTGCTGGACAGCCCCCACCATAGAAGCACAATCCCACCAGTTTCACTGGGGAGTTTCGTGAACAGAGGACTTTGTACCATCCACCTGCTCAGCTCCAGATGTCTTGCTGACTTGGCTCTCCCTTTCAATCTATAGTCAGCCTTGAGAACTTACCCATTATATTGACTGCTCCTGACATCGCCTGACTTTTTTTTGACAGTAACAGCCAAGATAAGGAGCCTCAGCAGCAGCAGCAGCAGTGGCAGCAGCTGGCACAACAAAAGCAACCAAAGCAATAATTGAAAGGAATATAAACCAGAACCCTTGTGAGGCCAAGCAGGCAGTTTCACAGACCATTTGTAATGCCGTATTTATTTCTTCTCCTGTTCTGGTTTCATTGGGATTGGGAGTAACACAATATATTTACTAGCCACAATCACCATTTTTATTTTTCCCAGCATCTTTTGAAAATATAGAGAAATTGATATTGTATATACTTATGAAAGTACCAACACATAGAATAAAACATTTCAAAATACACTGTAGAACTGTAAACATGTGACATTAACACATTTCCGATAATTTCCTTTATATCTATTTTGGCTTATACAAAAACAGCTGCACTGACCTGTGTACTGCAGTCCTCTGTACTCACTGATTGCCCCAGGGGGCTTTAAATTGGGCCAATAGTGAAATAACATTTGTACCGCTGGAGGTTTAACTTGAGATGGTCCATAGGCTATCACATATAGCAAATCCTAAAGAAAGACAGGTACAAAATGTTTATTTTGCAAGATAACAAAACACAATTCAATACATATTACTTACATTCACAAAGATACCTGAGCACACAAAAGATATACATTTCATGCCCTACCAAACGTCCTTTGTATGTTCTTACAAGTAGATTAGATGAATAATTTCAACAATCTGTTCACAATTGGCTTCTGAGTTTGATCAGAGCATCCAACAGCTACAAACCACCCCATACAGTATGCTAATACATAGCACATGAAGCCTCTCTGTAACCACAGAGCAAAGAGGTGTGATATAGATAACTAAGTGATCCAGATGAGATTCAGGCTAAGACAATACTCACAAATAATCCTTGTAAAAGCTCAGTCCCACATAAACTGAGAAGATTGGTAGTTATTACAATTTCTGCTGATGGGAGCCACAACCACAGAGTATTTAGGAAACTGAGATCTGTTCTACCAAACATAGAGCTGCTTCTGTAAACTAAAAATCAGAGGGAACTTCCTCTCCATAATCCAGAAGTAGAACCAGATATAAAGATCATTTAAAGCTTCTTGGCACACAGTCACTTCCATTTTCAAGCCACCTGGTTTTCATTACTACCTAAATACGGTCATTCCCACAAAATATATATGATCACAAACTTACTTTCCATACTTCTTGCTTATATTTCATGAGGCATTCCAATAATTGGCAGTGATACACTGAGAGAAAAAAGACAGTATAGACACTGAAATGGAAACTCAAGTTACAGAAGTGATGTAATTAGCTGCTTGGCTTGTTCTGTCCATCCAAAACTCTAAGCCTCATTTAATTACTTTTTATTTTAAAGGGTTTGCTGAAGAATCATTGCCCTGAGAGTCATCAAAAAAGATTAGAAATTAAATATTAGTAACTTCATCATGTCAGTGCAGTTAGACAACAAGTATTATGGGTGTACAGCTTTTTACACAGCAATGGAGATCTTTTTCAAACACATTTAGTTTAAGAATACCTGCTAATTCATTTAAACTTTGTCCCTCTGGCACAATGTAAAGCTGTAAATGAGTACATTGTCATTCATCTTGAGGCAGCAATGGAGGGAACATGTAACAATACGTTACTCCCATGTATACCACAGGCTACAGGAGCCACTCTGCATCAAACAGGAGAGTCAAATGAACTACTTTACACGTTTGACTTCCTAAAAATCACAGGCCAGAATTTCCTTCAGATGGCTGGAACATGGAATTTACAAACAAAATTAGAACCGCTAGTGAAAAAATACTAACTTGTACGAGTAGCTCTTAAAATTGGTGTGTTGTTATTAATTATCACTGGGAACAATGTTAGCATGACATGATGATACTTCTCACACACATACTGCAGTGTGGGGTTCCTTCCCCCACACAGCATCTACATAAAATGGGAAATAGCTGACTATCATGCGATATAACAACTCCCTCAGGTTACATTTTGTTTGAATTTGGTTATGTGATCCCACTGATTTAATTGGGACTGTGCCATCGTGAGAGAGAATAGCCTTGTGTTTAGATACTTATGATTATATTTAAATCCATTCTAGTTCTGTGCGCCTGCAGCCAGCATTACCTGCCTTCTTTAAAAAACAACATCAATTGTGAACTTGGTGGGATATCAATCAGAGTATAAGATAAACTGTTACTATTAATTTCTATAGTCAAAGTAAGTGGTGATAACATGGATGTTATAAATCAACATTATTTTCTGATGTCAAGCAAGAATAGATCAGAGCCTCCAATCCTGGGCCAAATCCTATATCTTCATCACAACAAGTTCTCGTGTCTACATAGTCTTACTTCAAGTATGATGCTCAGAAATTCCAGTTTTGACTAAAATATCTTCTTTTTCATCCTGTATTGGATGGTGAGACTGATTTCTCCCAACATCTGAACTTTTCTGATCACATTTGACATAGTACTTCATGACTCATAGTTTTAGAGAGAATGATACCATGTCACATGTTTACACATACCTGGGTTTGATGTGTACTGCATTGCAATCATTAGCATTGATGATGCAGATAGATTGACATGTGCTGGAACACCTTCTCTTTTTGAGGATCCCACTTAAAAGAAAGGAATAAAAGAAAACATTGTTTACTGTATAACAAGGAATATTAAGTGAGAACAGCATATTAAATAATTCCAACCGATGCAAATAAAATTCCCAAGGTACTATGTCAGTAAAAAACAAACAAACAAAACTAGAAACATTCTGAATTGGAGAGGGTGAAACCCCCTTTTCTGCTGGAAGAGAAAGATGACTAAGAATATGGTATTGCTTCACAGAGCACACACCTGGTTTTCCAGATCAGCAAGATTTCATTGTCAGAGCTGCACGAATCAAAGAGAGGGATCTTCTCAGGTACTCTCCTTCAGACCCCACAGACTGGTCAAAACAATGTCACTTGTGTAGCCAAGTGCCCCTAGGACTTGGATTGTAGAAAAGTAAGGTGGAAGTGGAGAGTAAAGAAACAAGAAAAAACAGAAAGCCCACTGCTGAGGTACACTGATGAAGGGCTGGGGCTGGTAGTACCTGCTGGCTGTTGGTGTATGGCAAACATGACTCCTCAGAGATCACAGGGTACAAGTTCAAGTTATAGATATATTCCAGAAAAATTAGTCCCCCTTGTTATGTTAACTGTGCTAAGATAATAAACAGTAGCACTGAAGTGTAGCTACGCTGTTGCAACTTTGACCTCACACACAAAGTCGCCGGAGTTCCTTCTGGTCTTCTACTAATTAGTTGCTATTAAATGGTATACTTGGAAAAAGCCCACAGAGTGTAGGTGTTTGCTTTCTGAAATGCAACACGGCAATATGGCTTTGAAGGCAACCTCCCACACAGAGATGTGGCATGTATCTTCCCCATCCTCGCTCACAGCACTTTCCCAAGCCTGGCTGCCAGGACCCAAATACCAAGCATTTGGGACAAAAGCACAGAACTGCAGTTCCCAGTTCAGTGAGCTGCTTTCATTCTTCCCATTTGGCTCTCCAGCTGCTCGCACAATCGCTTGCATCCTCCCTTCCAGTTTGATTCAGAGCTCAACACCAGGGGAAGGAAAGGTTCTGCACTCGACTTGTGAAGGGGCAGATCATTCCTGGTGGGGAAAGACCAGCTACTAACTAAAAGGGCACCCACTGGAAAAGAAGGAGGGAAGGAAAAATAGAGAATTTCTCTCTTCTATCTGGTACTTTTCCGCATGATCCAGCATTACTATGGCTCTCTTCACTGCACTTCATTCATTCTCTTTTGAGTCTCATCCATACATGTAAGAGCCCACAAATTATCACAGCAAGGTCTATTTGTATGGATTTAACTTACAAAACACTCAGCAGCTCTAACCTGGCAATTAAAATGTGGTCATCATCTGAAAAGTAAGACACAGTACAAGAAGCCAAATTTAAAGAGTAGCAGATTGGTTTCATACAGAGATCTAACCAAAACCATTTGAGGAAAAAGGCAGCAGGACAAAGGCTGGTCCCATGCTCTACATGGATGCAGTCTCTGCCAAAGGGAGTTGGGGAATAGTATCTATTTAAGGAAACCAAGGATTTGGCTCAATCAGATGTTTTGGAGAACAGTTTTACAGATCTGAAGATAGGACAGGATAAGTCACCTACATCAGCTGTTCTTTAACACATAACAGTAACGGATGAAAAAGGAGTTTAATGCAACATTCTGGCTTATTCCAGAGAGGACCTATTGCACCTATGTATAAAATACGTCTTAGGAATTTTCGTTTGCACACTACTACTAGAACTGTCAAAAGCAACAGAGAAAAAACATCATTGCAATGTCTTACAAGGGAATATTTTACATAAGGAAACTGAGGTACAGAAGAGCTAAGGGATTTCTCCCAGATCACTGACTGGTAGAGCAAAAACATGTAGGTAATAAATTTCCATTACACTAAACCTCAAAACACCAAACCATGCTTCTGTCTATGTTCTAACAGTATCTTCCACATGCTTAAATGACAACAGTGTTACCTCTGTAAAAAAGTCACTCATGTTTTTCCACAAAGGTCTGGAATATAGAAAAGGAGGAGACATTCTCACAGAATCACAAGATGGTTGAAGTTAGAAGGGACCTCTGGAGATTGCCTTGTCCAGCCCCCCCGCTGAAAGAAAGGTCATCTAGAGCAGGTATTCAGGACCTTGTCCAGCTGCATTTCGAGCATCTGCTAGGAGGGAGAATCTGCAGCCTCTCTGGCAAACTGTTCCAGCATTTGATCACCCACACAGCTAAAGGCTTGTTGGTTAAAACTGTCTTTTAATATTGATCCTAATGCTTCCATCTGAAGTACACCGTTAAATTTCTCCCTGCTACTGAAATCCCATTAAGCCTTTTACCAGGTACAGAGACAAGTATTCAGAACACACCTCAGGATTCACATTCTGCAGGGATTATAAAATTATGTATCATGTGACACCCTCAGTGGGGTAGAAAAAAGAAAGAGGAAAAAAGGAGGCACTGTCGGGTTCAGTCTTAACACTTACAGAGAGGAGACATTACAGACACAGCTATTTAGTACCGAACTTAAACAGAAAATGCCGAGAAGAGAGGTAGGGAGAAAAATCAGAAATTCATCACATCATTACATTGAGAACAGTCATTCTTGTACATCCAGATTTTGGCCAGCTAAAAAAATTACACGTTGCTACTGTACCTATTGTTTCAGGAGCAGTCTGCCCATTGATTCTGTATTTAAAACTCCCACTGCTGGCACTGAAAGTTCTATGAGTCTGAAAGCAATGTATTTCTTAATAAGCTAAACTTCAACCTTTAAATGAATCACAGAATCACAGAATCGACTGGGTTGGAAAAGAGCTCAGAGATCATCAAGTCCAACCCTTGGTCCAACTTCAGCCCATTTACTAGATCATGGCACTAACTGCTATGTCCAATCTCAGTTTAAAAACTTCCAGGGACAGTGAGTCCACCACCTCCCTGGGCAGGCCATTCCAACACCTGACCACTCTCTCTGTAAAGAATTTCTTTCTAATATCCAGCCTAAATTTCCCCTGGTAGAGTTTAAGCCCATGCCCCCTTGTCCTATTGCTAACTGCCTGGGAGAAGAGACCAATCCCCACCTGGCTATAACTTCCCTTCAGGTAGTTATAGAGAGTGATGAGGTCACCTCTAAGCCTCCTCTTCTCCAGACTAAACAACCCCAGCTCCCTCAGCCTCTCCCCATAGGTCTTGTGTTCAAGGAAAAATGCACACAGTAACACAGCATAACAAATAAATAAAAACCATAGAATTATTTTCTTTGAAAAGCACTCACACAGAATTATTTTACAAATGTACATACACTAGACTGGTATCCCATTACAATACTATTAGAGATCAAACTTTGACTCCTACGGTCTAATACTATTATAGCAGTGCATCATGTTTTCTGAGACATAACAACACTCACATGAGTTCTACTTACATATAGCCATAGGCAGAAAAGATGTGCTGAGATACTCTATAATATCCTTGTGCAGAAATGGAGGAAAGGTAGCTAGTGTTGAAATCATTGTATAGGGTAAAGTACTCAAAATATCATCATTGAGAAAAGGAAGTAAGCATGTAGTTGTGTAAAAAATCGATTGCCCAAGATCTGTTGAATAAAATGAAATAAATACAGAATCATTATAATGGAAAAATAATTATGACTACGTACTTTTTAGTTTAGAAAACTATTAAAAAAAAAACACTTAAATTCAAGTTTTCCCCTCAAAGTAATTTGGGAAGTTAATCACTATAGACAAGAGATTTCATCCATCTTTTTGAATCCCTCCTAAAATAGAGGAAAACAACTGTTTAACAGTACTCAGAAGAGTTTGGAGGGCATAGGAATACTACAGCCAGTAAAACCATTGTTCAAAATCAATGTTGATTTTAATCATGTAGCAATTAACACACAATGGCCTCCATTTAAGCAGAGATATTACTAGAATCAGAATTTGATACGCACTTTCGTATCGAAAGGCCTGCTTTTGCAAAAAGCGTTCTAGTCTTTATCAGCCATAGAAAAATAAGATTTTCATCTTAATTACCCTCAAGATTGCTGCAAAGTACCCACCACATAGAGACTACAGGAAGCGCCACTGTATTTTTCAAACATGTGATTAAACAACGGATCTTGTTTTCCTGGCAAGCCATAAAGGCCAAAAACGGCCAAGGCTTAAAAGGAAAGGAATATTTATCAGAATATTCATACTTATTTTAATTAATTTTACTATAATCCTTTGGTACATTTCAAGATCCAAAGGGAAGGGATAGGTTATTGTGTATCTGGGCACTGTGGCATCTTTATAACCTCTTCCGAATAAGGAACTGAGCTGGGGCAAATAACCCTCCGAGAAACATTACAGCACTCAGTGAGCCCCAAGTTTGAACCTGTATGATGATCCCAGTACCTCATAAGGTCTTTTCCCTGCATGAGAGGGATTCCTTTTATTACTCACTCTCTAACCTTAAGTATGATACACAGGCCTCCAGTTCCATCTGTACAACTAGGTTGATTTAAAACTCTGTAAAGTGCTCAGAGATCTGTAGCTGTAAACATCATAAGTCACAGTAAGAATGAAAATTAGCACTCAACTTCGGTGGTTCTGGCAGGTCTTCAATGCAAGGGTCCAGTCAGACCCTCAGTGCTAGAGAGCGCTCCTCTCTTGCAATACGTATTTGCCAGCAAAGCACTGAGAGTTTTGTATCATCTGATTTGACCAAAAGTCAAGACAGCCCAGTGCACCAGTTGTACTTACCCAAACAACACGGCTTGTTCTGATTAAAAAATATATATTTCTTTTAGTGACATGCTTAACTGAGGGAAAAATAAATAACAAGTTGTATTGCAAAGTTTAATTCTCCATACACAGAACTATAGAAAATAACAAGTGATCTCCCCTTGCTGCAAGCATGAGTCAATCAAATTATTCCTGGCAGACAATTGTGCAAACTCTTTTAAAAATGTGTAAGGCAGTTCACTCCTTCTCCTGGCAATTCATCCCAGTGCTTAACCATCTTTATCATAAAAAGGCCTTTTTTTTTTTTTTTTTAATTTCTATTGCTGCTGTTTAAGCCTACAACTTCTTATCTTGATTCACTGTAGCCACAAATTGTTTTATTTAGTTTATTTCTCCTCTCAGCAATCTTTACATATTCGTAAATATAATCATATCTCCCTTCTATTTTTCTCCAAGCTGGACAAACCAAGTTATTTCCATTTTTCCTCACTGTTCACATTTTCTACACCTCAAATCATTCTTGTTTCTTTTTCCTGGACTCCTCCCAAATGGCCCATGTCTTTCTTAAAGCCAGATAGACACATCTGAAAATTTTACTCCAGCAGAGGCCTTGCTAGGGCTGTTAGAATATTACACAAAATGCTTTGGGTGTCTCCTACACAAAACACATGTTTACATATTGCTAGAATAATATATTAGTGACTTATGGTCTGCCTCTGATCTACTGCAACATCCAGATCTCTGCAGTAGGGCTTTCAAGATAGTATTTCCCCTACTTCATTTCTGCTTTTGATTTCTCGTGCTTAAGCATAGTATTTTAGATTTCTTCCTTGAAAATGTTTTAAAACAGAATGCAAATTGCCAGGACAGTTTTGAATCAGGTATCTTTCACACATAGGACATGCTATTCGCCATCTTGATAACCCCTGCAAATCAAAGTGCTCTCTCATGTCTATCAGCCATGTAAAAAAAATAAAGTATTTAATAATACTAGACCCAGTACAGACCCCTAAAAGATTCCCACTTGATATACCCTTCCAGCTGACAAGAGCCACTGGTAATTTCTTCTGGAGTGTTTTCCTCACTCAAGTGGGGTCCACATGCCCCAGATTGCCATTAGGATGTCAAGTGACACAGCAACACAAGGCTGACTAAGGACAGGAAAACCCTGCCAAGAGCCACTGTGCTGCTATAAAAGGAAATTGTGTTTGCTCAGTGTTGTTTGTTCTTTACAAGTCTCCATTGGTTGTTGATTATCACTGTGTTATCTATCTCGAAAAAGATTGTTTTGATAATTAGATCCACCATTTCTAGAAAGTGAAGTGGACAAGTCTGTAATTTGCTGGGAGCAAATTACACCCTGAAACCATGATGAAAATTAATATTTGGCTTACGTAACATAGGGAGAACACTGGGCTCCTGAATCCCAGTATGGAAAGCCACAGACTAACAAGCCAGATACATGCAGAACTTGAGGGAAAACAATTGAAATACAACACAGTCACAAAAACATCTTGTGATTCACTAATTCAAAATATAAGCAAACACAGCTTTTCTGTAAGTCAGAGAGAGAGAGTCAGAGGGTCTTTTTACCCAGGAATATGTTAAAGCCATATCAAATCACCATTGCCATGGTTTTTCTTCAATTAAATGTATACTATGTTCTATTTAGAGACGGACCTTCACCAAAGCACTCAATCTGTATATTCATTATAGGCCATACATACATTTGCAAGCAATTTGTGCCTTTCTAAGAGAGCCACCCCAAAAAGACCTGTCTGAAGATAGCCCAGCAGATTCAAATTCAAAATCCAGATATTTTTTTTTAAACCATCTGTATTATTTTTGTTACATACCATTCTATTTTAGTTACATATCACCAGCATATCACTAAAAATCAGACAATCTCAGAATTCAAACCCAAATCCACAGTTAGCAAAAAACCATCTTTTATTTAAGAAATTCAAACCAAACACTTGGATATAAACGCATCCCAGAAGACTGAATTCCAGATCCAGGTCAGTTTAGGCCCATCTCTTCTACGGCATTTATGCACCATTCATGGATTCACAGCACTGAAGTTAAGCGTACTGGAAGGGTTGAAGGGCCTGCTTACCATGTTGACCATGTTGTAGCAAGGGAACTAGATCCAGCAGTGTCACCAGTGTCACGTAAAGTCCTTGATAGTCCAAAGATGGGTAGTCTGATAACTGAGCATCACGACTTTGCTGGCCACGTTCAGATGGAGCATCTCGCAGGACGCTGTAAAGGAGGGAGCGAGTAACAGTAGGGTTGATGGAACTGACCTGTGGTCTTAGAGATGGGGTGAGTGGGAATGGCACAGGAAAAAGACACATGGTCATGGGCACTGTCAAATTGGAGGCATCTTGATTCTCCTTCTTCCCTGTGCGGGACAAAATGCTGTTGGGGGGACAAAGAAAAAAAAGAGACAACAAAGACACAAAGAACAGCACATTACATTGAAATGACACTATAAAACAAATAATAAAACACCAGATACATCCCACATAAGATGCAATCCCTACTGAAACCAGTGTGTTTACAAATCTAGCAACCATTCACTTTCGTGGTTCAAGGAAAGATAATTAAAAATTGACATCTAGGAAAATTTTATTGCATCTCATGTGTTATCTGGTTCATAAGGAGCAAAAATATAAAAATGCATGTTTCAGTGCCCTACCCATGTTTCACAGTTAAGAAAAATTCTGAGAATTAAAAGTGTTTGCTATGGTAAAATAGCTGTGTCACAATAGGCTGGTACTTTGCTCTGAGATTTTAAGAGATTTCATTTTTTTTTTCCCCTATAATCTTTTGAACCAACTGACTGAAAACATGCAAAATATAGGTGTGGCACTTGCAGAAACATGTTTTAGCAAAGAATAAACATGTGTGTTTGTTAAGATAGTCTTAAAAATCACATGTTTATTGCATTAAAATAATGTCTGTATGTATTTTATGATACTGTTTCATGACCACTCACTCAGTATCATTTGAGATAATGAAGTTTAAACAGGCACATGGATTTAGAAATAATATAATATTTCTAAAATGTTAACTAAACTACATTTGGAAAAGTTATAAAATAATATATAGTAGATGGTCTTTAGCATATGTTTGTGAGCTAATGATAATGGTTGTTTATGTGTGGTTTTAATTTTGCCCATGTTTAAGGAGGAAACATTTTACTTTATGAATACAAACACTCCTTGGGTAAAGAGTTACCTTCAAAAATCTAAGGGCTAAGCAAGCAAGACCAATTATGTAACTGCAGATCAGACAGTATGTTACCATACATTCCTGCTGTTACTTACGTTATTATTCAACAAAACTCACTATAAACTAAAGGAGAGATAATTTCAAAAAATAAAAAGGATTTAGTGGGAATCAAAATAGAGGCTATATGTCAATCAGCGTGTTATGTCATTTTAAGAATGTCGTAAACATTTTAATCTAATTTATTAAAAAAAAAAATAAACCCCATTATTTTAAATAGAAATAAATTGTCACTTAAGCAGTGTTATAGTTTAGTTATCAGGCAATTATAGAGTTAGTTCATAGACTTCATATGTGCCTATAAAAATATAATACACCTTTTAAATATATTAAACCACACACAATGCTTTTTATTTTTTAAAGTACATTTTGCTCCTCTCAGTGGTTGGGATTTCCAAAAGCAGTTGCTGTTGGTTTAATTCTGCTCCAAAAGTCAGGGTTAAACCAAGTCAGTGGCATTAAAATTTCCACTGACTAATGAAGAGCTTAGTTATGTCAAAAGGGAGCACTTCTGGAAACCTCAGTCCTCTTTAACAGTACAGAGATCCCTATTATATAATCACCTTAGCACAGATATATCTTACCTCACAAGTCAATTCAACAATTTACACGTGTAAGCTAAACTCTTGCTAAGGTGCTTATAAGAGAAGGTGTCATTCATTTGCCATATAGATAAAACACTTCTACAAGTACAGTTCTATGGCAAGTGGCTACTATCACATCACTCTTGCAGAGATGACAGACATATTGTCTGTTTTAAGAAACTACATACTTGTTTTTTCCTTTTTTATTGTGCCTTACATATTTGGCAGATTATTTTCGTTTCTGTTACCCAATGTCCAGTACAAGAATCATGGTGACTGTTAAGACAGTTTATTCAGAAAATCATCTAAGATGTAGCATGACTTTATAAACAGATCATCAGAGTGCTGATTCTTTTTAATTTGCTTGATGTTCATTTGCCATATTTTGCAGCTTATGTTTAGGGGTATGAAAGTACCAAGTTCTATTCTTTCCCTGTCTACCAACAGATAATACCAATTACCCATCCTTTTACTCATCAACACATCACTTCAAGCACACTTCTTCCAGAAAGGACATTACTGTATTAATTAATCCTTGCTTTGGAACGTGTAAGGCAGTGATAGAGAGCTCACACTATAGACTTCCTTTCCTCTTAACATGGAGTTATGGCCCACCTACAGATTAGAGGCCAAAGTGCACCATCTTGTATCTTGATCAGGGCACCCTCCTGCTCACGAACAGCAATGAGATCATATCTAAATTCCAGCTGTAACCGCACCAAATTTAAAAGGAAAACAAACAAACACACACACACCACTTTCAGATCCAGGCTTTTGCCTGACCCATATGTTTTTAAAGCAATAAACAGAAGAGTCAAAATTTAAAATCTAGGAAGTGCCCTAAGACCAAGATACGATGATTGCGGTTTGTTCCTGTTTCTGTTCAAACCATGTCCTGAGAACCTGAAGTGTCTGCAGATCATAACTCCACACTGAACGTGTTCTCTGACAAATGACGAAGTTACCAGGGCTTGTTTCAAGATTTGTAAATCTTTGCTACAAATTTATCCCAAAATTACTGCCTTCCAGGAAAGGCTTTCTAAAATGCCTAGAAGAGAATTGCATCTCACCAAGGCAGCAAAACAAGTCTGACCATTAAGTAGCCACTGAGCATTTATAACTATTCTTTATGTAAAACATTTTACTTAGACATAAATATGGAGATTTTTCTCCAAGAAAATGTGAAAGAATGAGCTATTATGCAAGATGTTTATTAAGTCTTAGATAACTCCTCAAATGAGGGAGAAAATACTGAAAATGAGCAGGGCATGAAACAAATTCATGCTGTAATGCAAAGAAATGCTGTTGCCCAAAGAGAAAAATCAAGGAAGAACTAAATGAATAAATGTGCTATGTATTGTGTATGGTGATTTTATGTGATGTTTGTTCATAGAAATAAGGATTTAATTTTTTTAGCCATTCCACATCTGTTCCCCCCACCCTTGAGCTTCTGATTTATTGAGGCTATGTACAGAGCAAAGGAGCAAATTATTCCCTGGTGCAACAGACCTATAGCTAGCAGAATGACACCAGATATGAATGTGATTCAAAAGAGCAGGCATGTCCCACTGAAAGGAACACAGGCAATGTGTCCATAACATGGAAAGGTAAAAGTATAATAAACTGTAAAAGCTACACCTGTAAAAATCATCATATGGAATTTCTCTGACTAACTACTCCTCCATTATTCTTAGACTACAAATGTTCATAAATAAATGTTTGGCCTAAAAAGATCAGCTGCAAAGAGAGTACATATCAAACTGGGAAATATTGTTTGAAGTTATCTTAAAACAGTAGATGGTCACAAGCAACGTATTCTGAAGCCCAGACTCAAAATCTCTAGAAATCAATGGGCATTTTTGCTACAGTTGGTCAGTATTCTCTTAGCAGCCCAAATTCATTGCATTAGCTCTGTCTCAGGCTCCAAAGATCATTCTCTACCATGTACTTCTATCATTGATGTTAAACCTCACACAATGGAGTCTCAGTGTAGGAGGCAGAAAGAAGACTCAGCATGCAGAATATTCAAAGAAATTTCTGCACACGCTCTTCAGAAAGGTTCTTAGGCAGTCTGCTTAGTTTTAAGGTAAATCTTGCAGAGATCTGCACACAGTGGGTGGGAGTTTCCTTCTTTCCATCTGCCACACTAAATACAGGGTGTGTTTTGTTTTGCTTTTTTATCCAGCTCCTCTCTTAGCATCAGCAAGTATATAAATTTATATTGGTTCAACCACAGGACTCAAGCTTTGACCCACAGTTCAAATTCCCCAGTTACAGGAATTCAGAATGTGGAGTTGACCTTGCTCAGTATCAGGATTCAGTCCACTTTAGTTTAGATCCAAGTTCTGGCTTCAGCTCGTGGTACCCTTTTAGCTCTGAGGCTGAGCAGATCCTAGATCATAAGGACAAAGCCATTTGTATAGAGCTGCTGCACATCAGATATAAGGATCACTTCTGCCCCATGAGATTCAGCATTATCAGCTACAGGATTTTGGTTCAGTCCCATTCTGAACACAAAATAAAGAAATGGAGTTGGTCAGTTGTGCAATTTCTGACCTGATTTCTGTTCTGCTCTCATAGTCACCTAGTATAAAGCTTTTCTAGTAAGTCCAGACACATCACTGCTCATGGAGTGTGACAAATTTGTCACATAGGACATGTCAGTTGTACTACTTAGAAAGATGAAGAAAACCAGGTGGTATAGAGACACTTTCTTTAAGCCGCAGACTCTATATCCACCCTGTCCCAACGGACTTCTGCCCAAAAAGAAACAGATCTCATTATAGTACTTGGTAGTTACAGCTAAGAGAGAAAAGCATTCGTACTAAGTCCAACTTTCTTGCTTTAACAGCTGAAAGGCCAACAGCATTTACGCAGAGGTTGTTTTGTCATATGTGACTTTACTTACATGTGATTTAACTGTGTGTGTTGTGCAAATAATCCATCAAAACAGCCTGATGTGGGAAAAGAGCCACATTTCAGAAGTATCTTTAGCAACTCTCCAAAACAATTTTCCCCACTATTGCAAGATAAAGAGACAAAATTTAGTTTCTTAATCTTAAAAAAAAAAATAGGCCCTACTGTTTGCCATAAGTTTCCTCAACACTGTAAACAATGAAGGAAACAAATTTCTCAGTGATTAAATTCTACTCTTGAAGTTTTCAAAAGTAAACAGGAGGTTTTTAAGTTTGTGGTGAACATTTGTTCCACTGAGTATTTCTGTCTATGTACCTTTCCTTCTTGACCCTGTTTAAGGGTCAAGAATTTTGATACATCCAATGCACTTCAAATTAATGTTAAAATGAACTGCTGTCAAGTTTAAACTCTTGCTTCTCAACTTGTACACATCATAAGATTATGTGTACAAATGTATCGGTTAATTGTTTTTTGTTAATGTTTCCTCATCAGATAGGGCAAATATCTGCATTTCCAAACCAGTTTATGACAGCAGAGACTTGATCTTTTCAGATATAAATCAGGAAGTTATGCACAGAAATACAGCTTTAACTGTATTTTTCAGGATGTAAAAACTAGTACCAGCCAAAACCTGGGCAGACAAAAATAACCTCTTCACTGTTAAAAAACATTTTTAAAACAATTTGAAAATATGAGTCCACCAGGTAGCACAATGGAATGTATATCATTCCTAATTAAGTCTCGCAATTTTTGCTATCTTTTTTGCAAGACAAAAGGTAGTATTTCCTATATGAAATGTATTCTGCAGCCATATGGTATTTATTACTATGTATTATCAGTAAATATTGGACTAAATCAAAGCCCTGGGTCAGAGCAATTCTGACCTGTTGTTGCCATTCGAATCCAGATCCATACACAAACTTCGTGTCTCCTTCTATTGTTGTAAGGGACTGAACCAGAACCCAAGCCTGACATGCAGCTGAACTATGTCAGCATAAGAACCTAGTTCTGCTCATCTGGCTCATCACTCCAGGATCCTGAGGCACCAGCACTGTTACGGAGTTGATGGGCATACACATCCAAAACTATCAGTCACAAACGCCTTACTTCACAAGTTCAGCATGTTTGTACATTCCGCTAAGTCTTAGGAGGGCCAAGCAAATGTGTAATCAACCAAGTTTATTTTAGAATCAGCCACTCAGTCAGCAGCTCAACTGGGCAAATTGGGCAACAGCCACTGAAGAAATTAATTCATACCATTATTTTCTTAAATTATGCTCTGACTCTTTTTGGCTGAGCATTGACCCATTATAGCTTGCAATCAATTCAAAGTCAATCAATATCCCCTACAATTCTTTAGCTCTTTTTTTCTTCAAGAGCATTAGTTAAAACTTACCTCAATAACGTCTGAGAAAAGTATTTCAGAGTATTTGCAATGTCAGTTCCAGAGGGCACAGGGTAAATGTTGTGGAGAACCCGGTTGTGGTATTCCTGAAGGTAACGGATTTTGGAAGCAACTACACAAAAGACAAAAAACAAACAAAAACTTTCATTTAGGCTTTTTGCAGGCTTTGACAGAATCACATCTGTTCCCATCATTTCTGATTATTTTCTGATTTAAGAAATAAACAGTAAAAAACAGAAAACTCTCTACATTCCTTCTAATTTGACTGAATAAAATGAACACTCCAGTGCAAGAGTGTCAATGGGAAGGAACAGAAGTGAATATCTGCACCTGTATTAGACCAACTTAGTGCTAGCAAATTAAAAAAATATATATAAACAAAACCAAACAAACAAAAAAACCAGACCTGCACTACTTCTCTGTCTCCAAGATCTCAAGATTCATTTATAATGAATGAGTCATTAAATCACAGGGGATTCATGTGAGACAGATAAATATTTCTAACGCCAAAGCAGAGATATAAGCTAAAACAGAGAGAGCTTATGTGATTTACTTTAGGCCATACATTTACTTCATGCAATGAGCTGAAGATACATAAAGACCTGTGCTGTTTATTTAAGTGTTTCAGGAAGTTTGATGATGCAGGTGAGGAGATTTAAAATAGTAGGAGCTCTACACATTTACTGAAACCATGTTTTTGTTATTTTAGAAATAGAACAATAATGGGTTTATTGTCTACGAGATCCTTGTTCAGTATTGGAAAAAGTGTTTACTGACCATACAAGCAATGCCTCACATTGCCTACATGGCACAAGACAGCCTCATGCAGAAACACCTGAGAACACAATTCTGTTTTGCTCTGCTCAGACTAATACGCTCTGCTGAGAAGCCGAGTGCTCTGGCTGTGGCACAGGGCTGTGCCAGCTCAGCTGCACTTTCAGCTCTGCTCTGCAGTTGTTCACAGCATCACCTTGAACAGACACAGCCTCAGTGAAACCAGAGCTCACTGGGAACTCCTAATCACATTAAAAGTGCGCCAAGACTGTGTAAAAGGCAGTTCAAAGGGGAGATGCTTCCAAATGACTTCAGCCCTTGAACATATGGATTATGACAGTCTTTTACTACACCAAGCTACACCTTGTTCTCCTGCAGGGCTCCTGCTCTGTGGAAGATAAATTGTGTTTCCTAAAGGAGCAATTAGTCAGTCCTTGGTTTTATTCTTTTTGCCAAATGGCATTTAAAGAATGAATACCATTAAGTCCTCCACTGGACAGAAGGGCACTAACTTGCTGTCCCTATGCCTCTCACTGCTGTTGTACATTAACATTTCATGAGCATTCCATTTTTTTTCTTCTATCACTGACAAGCTGAATGAGAAGGAGTGACTGAGTATGAAGCCACGCATATTTGCAAAGAAAACAGACCACATTTCACAGTACCCCTGCAAAGAACAATTCACAGCAAGACACACAGTTTACTGTGGCTGCTATGGTTTGCTGTCAGAAATCTGTAAGTGAGTTAGATTAATAAAATGCTAAAGATGATGTCAGAATTCAGGTCTAGATGTATTTCAAAGAACTGTCTACCTCTCCACAGCTACTTAGTTTCAAAAAAGGGTATGAGGTATCTAGAATAACTGGCTTTTTATAAAGAAGGAAATCTACATATTTTTATTCATCAGCATTGTCACACAATTGTATCAGGCAAAATACCAAAACAGAAAATTTATTTATAAAGCCTAAATATTAACACTAGCTTTAGGCTAAAGGTTTTAACCTCGCCTCTGGGTTATGCTTCCCAGAACACTGACAATTTCAGCACATCCTCCCAGAACACAAAGAACCTTTGGAAGGAATGTACCAGATGAAAATGTTGCCAGCTTTCAAGATACAGAAGTGTGTGAATGACCCAGTTTTCTGAGTTTCTGAGCACCCAGAGATATACTTCAGTGATGTCACTCTGTGGAGGTACTTAGCCATTGTCATAAGGTCATCACAAAGAACTATTTTTAAAAAGAACAAAAAAAAGGTATTCCACAATACAATGCTGGGTATCTCTCTAGGATCTACACAGACCTAACTAAACTCTCTGGGCCCCTTGTAAGCATTGACTGAATCAGGGGTAAAACCATTAGGAGTCTTGAAAGACGGTGTTGGTTGCTCCACTGTCTTGGAGAAGAATAGAGGTATTCCCAGACAATACTTACCACAACTAAACACCAGTTACTGCTATTTAAGGCGAAAAGGAACTAATTTCTTTTTAATACAACAGAACAACATAGGCATGTCATGATTAGTCAGATGATGAAAGTCGCTGCCAATATCACTGGTATGGGAGATGAGATGCACATTGTGACAGAAAAGGGAGGCTTTGAGACGATTTCCAGATTGCCATCATTTTACCTGTTATTCATACAACCTGCCAAAGAGCTGTGGGGTGGCCACAGATTCATATTTAGACCAGCAATTCTTCCGTTCTGATCCACCTGTTTCCTCATTTGTAGTGTTTTGCTGCTGTTCTTGGTAAACTGAGATTCATTATGACTTGACTCCTTCCCAAAACATTCCAGTTCTTGCCTCAATCAATGAGGGCAGAAGCAACAACAGCAACAGTTGGGGTTTGAAGGTTTGCCTGATAGTGATGTATGCACATCAACATAGTCCTTGTCGGAGTCTATCATCATCTGTCAAAAACTGCAGGTGAAGGAATCTTGAAGATATGTTGAGACACAGACATCTGGTAACACTGTAATACTAGTCAGGAGAACAGCCTTGGTAAACAAAATACACTCAGTAGGTTAGAATGCGCAGGATGTGTTCATTAACCAAATACCTTCCCTGGAGCATCATGAAAAAGAGCATTAGGAGGCAGGAAGATCTGAAACCTGGACTCCAAGTAAATCTTAAAATAGAGAGCAACAGGACATGACAAGGCAAGACACAGTGTCTTGAACAGTACAAGGGGATGAAAAAACAGCCAAGAAGAAAATATGAAAGAGAAGCTCAAACAGAGCAGATCAAAAGCATTAGGAATGGAAGAACAGAGAAGGCAGAAGAGAAAAGAAAAAAAATGCCAAAGGCAGTGTTGGGACAAAAGGTGGCAGAAATTCTTCCACATGCCAGTGTAAAATAAGCATAATTAATGTATAAAAATCACAGGAAAGAAGAAACAATTACAGAACTCAGGTGGGGGATGGGGAAGGCAGAAATTGAACAGATCCGAACATTGCACACTTCAGGGTTGTTGCATGGTCAGAACATTATGTCTCTATTTATGACGCCAGAATCATATCCCTAAAGCAATAAATTAGCATCCACATAATATTTTAATAGCAACATCATCCATCACTGTTAATAAGCTGTAAACCCTAAAGGAAAATAAATACAAGTATTCTTTTCCTTAGATCAATTCATCACAGGCACACACAAATATAAGGATCCTTCCCAGGTACCCGAAGGACAGAGACAGCAAGTCTCAACACATGAAGTGTTAGATCACACTGTGTCATCATGACAAACATCAGTCCAACCTACAGACTGCCTGGCTCACAACCATGACCCTTGTATCAGGAGAGAAAGTAGCTTTGATACGGGAGACAAGCTTGATGGCCCTGGTTATTTTTCTTCAAGCCTCCCACCAGGGCTCTTGCAGATGCACCGGTTGCTATCAGCAGTAACAATGGTGGGGAACAGAACGGTCCAGCTGTCGATGTCTCATCCACCACATTATCTGACCTTACTCTGACCAGCTCCAGACAACAGGGTGGTTAAAACACCGGTGGCTGTGCAGACACAGCAGGCTCGGGCAGGGGGTGTCAGCACCGGGGGCTCTTGCTGGGAGGCTCTGAGGGTGCAGCAGGTGGGCAAGAGACTAACACCCAGCCTACATTCACCCAAAAGGTGAACAGCACAGGCAACACCGACAGCACACCTCCCTTCTCGCTCTACCTCACGGCAAGATCACCTTCAAGATGGAAACACACGGGTCACCTCTGGTCTCCACAGTCGGATCTCCAGTCTCTCAGGGGGGCACCTCCTTTGGGACAGGGCACAGCACCAGCAGACCAGGCAGGCTGGACTCCTCCCGCCACGGGGCCGAGGGCCAAGCCGGCGGTCTCGATCTTAATTCTCATCTCCTCATCTCTCCCTCCTAGGTCCCCGCCGCTGCCTGCGTACAAACACGCGGCCTCCCGAGCGGGGTCGGCCGAGATGGGAGATGCTCGGGGGCCGCCACACCAACCACCCGGCAGCGGCTGAGATGGAAAGAGCCAGAATGAACGCAGCGCCCCCACACACACATCTCACCTCCTTACACTGGCTGCGACGGGGACGCCACATAAGGTGGGAGGAGAGCGGGCAGAGCTAGCCCCGGGGCACTGACAGCCGGCAACGGGGCAGCGCCATCGGCGGGAAGGCGCCCCCGGCCGCCCACCCCCCCGCTCCCCTCGGACAGGCCCCAGCCCGCGCCGCCCGGCCCCACCACTCACACTGCTCCGCCTTGGTGGACATGCTGCCGCCCCGCTCTGCCCCTCAGCCACCGAGGAGCACCTGCCCCCAGCCGCGGTGAAGGCGACGGCGACCGCTTCGCCTCAGCAGCCGGGCAGCTGCCGCAGGGCTGCGGGCCGGGGACGGCGGGCGGGGCGGGAACGCGCTCTTAAAGGGACAGAGCGTCTGGCAGCCGCGGCTGACGGTGGCTTCGCAAGCAGCGGGCGCAAGGGGGTCTGTCCGCCCGCTCGCCTCAGGGGGAGGTTACCGCGCCGGAGCGCCGGGCTCGCTGGGCTCGCTGAGCCCGCTGAGCCGGGAGCTGCCGAGCTGGAAGGTCTTGACGAGCTCCCCCGGGCCTCGGCGGTGCCCTTCGGGGATAGGAGGGTGTTTGGGGCTGCGGAGGGGGGCTGGTGGTGTGCACCTCCCGGCCCGACGCCCTGTTCTTCGGGAGCTTGCAAGAAAGGAAGCGCTGAGGTAGCCGAGGGGTTGGTGGCACTATTGTCAGGCGTTGTTCATGGGACTGTGTCTGTGTTCTCCGTTTTATACTTTGCTTGAAACAAGGATGTTGTTGCTTTCACCACTTCTCCCCTCAAGCTTCTGAGCTCCTGCTGTGTCCCTCAGCAGGGCACACAGTCAAGTGATGAGATCCCCTGCTTGATACCCCACTTGTCCCCATAGTGTGCCAAGGCATTTCAGGACTGTCATGCCTTCCCTAAAGAGACCAGAGCTGAGCTCAGCCCAGCTGTGTTCCCTTTCTGTCACCAGTTCCCAGCTACGATTACCACCTCAGGCATCATCAGTACAGGATGAAGATGGGATGGAAAGACGTGGTGGGAGTACAACAATAACAATGTAATTTGCTTGCTCCCAGAGAAATTATTTCATTGATGTGTGTTCTGTCACATTCCCCAGCATCCTGACATGGCCTTACCAGGTCTCAGAAACAAACAGCTACCTGTGGTTTTCATCTCTGAAACTTTCCAAAACAGTTATTCAGGTCATCACACTTCTGAGAAAGGCATGTGGAAGCAGAGGTATTTCATCAGCCAGGGCACGGGAGCTTTGATGTGCACAGATAAAAAGCCGGCTGCAACATACTCTCCTCAAAACACTGGGCTGCATAAGATGACTGGGCCTGTGGCAGCCAAAGAGAGCTGTGCTGTGGAGGTGGAGGAAAACAGGTACTTTTTATTATTCATCATGCAAAGTAGTGCCTCCAAACTACTGCTGCCCTGACTGGGGGACGATGCACATTCTGTGCCAGGAGCTGCAGTGAAGGAGCAGATGCCGTTCACTGGCATTTAACATGTTGGCTTTTTTTCTCAAAGTGATTTTCTAAAAATACTGTATGTGCAATGTTTTTTCAACACCACTTAATTGTATGCAAAATAGAGCCTGTATTGCATTTACTTGAGGTCATAGTTATTTCCACACTCCCTGCAGCTTGTGATCCCCAAAGACAGAGAGAAGCCAACTTAAACTACTGCCACTGGGTAGTATGAACAAACTGCAGGGACTATACTGGGACTGATCAGCAACTGAAAGGCATTAATTAATTGGGAGAAAAATCACCTCTATTTCCTTGATCAGTACTTCACAAAAGCAAAGAGCACTGGCCCATTCCCATATGTGGTTTTCTCCTTCTTCCTGTTGGGCTTGCTGCAAGATTCCCTAGGTTGCTACCTGAACATTTAAGTTTACTCTTTCACATTTAAACATTTAGGGGTAAATATTTAAGTTTGGTTGAGTTTTTTTCTTATTAGAAACTGACATGTGAGATCCAATTCTACGGAAGTCAGTGAGAGATTTTCTATTTATTTAATTTAATGAAGTGCCCAGGGAGGTCACGTGTTGCTGCAAGCCCCGCTTCCCCCAACCTTAGGTCTCACAACACAGAACACAAGTGACAAAAATATAGATAAATGGCTTTCAGACCTCACTGAAATAAGCTCTTGAAGGCAGGTCTCATCTTTATCTTGGATTTCTGCCTCTTGATGCAACAAATCAATCTGAACAGCTTTATTGCTCAATACAGAATAAGAGGGAACTATGCACTGAGAGGAACTGAGCTCCCACAGGTATGCTTTAAAATACACCAAGTGTTCACATACTGCAGTGGTGAGCCTACTGAAAACACTCAGGTTGATAAAGCAGGAATACACTGTGAAAATATGAACTCAATTTTTCCTCAGGTTTAAGTGCCTTAAAATTGCAGCTATGCCTGCATTTACAAGAAGAGGTCCTATACTGTCACGATTGAGACAGACAAACGACATGGACCAAGTTCTTCCAGGATGAAAGTAGTAGATGCCATGTATTGCTACAAGTGCATTTTTATACAGTTTTACCAATTCATGTGTCTCTTCACGATTGCTTACAAGTTACAGCAGTAACATCTCATTGGCTAATTTTGCTGTCATCCATGTTACTCTTCTACTTCCTTCTCTCACACAGGTACATCCCTTCTCTCTCAAGGGTAACACTTAATATCTCCTGATACTCCTTTCCTCCCATCCTTCTCAAGGGTAAACCTTAATATCTTCAAGGCTGATCTCTATTCCCATACTCTCTGTCAAGGATTCCACAGACCTGCTGTAGTTTCCCACACTGTACAGTTCAGCGTGTAACTCAGGCATATGGAAAATGATTTACTGCTTAGGATTCCTTCTGCATTCCTAAACAATGCCTAAGCCCCAGATAAGTACTGATACAAGTCATCTGTTATTTGGTCAATTTGATAGATTTGCCTAGTTTGCTAATACATAGAGACTTATGCTTTGAATTGTGAACAAATGTCATAAAGGAGCACATACAGGAACATGGCACTCTCGGAACTGATTTCTCAAGTCTCTGTGTTGAACAGAAGTCACCATTTCTCAGCAAAATGCTCATTAGTCTGCCTAATAAAATGGATACAGTGATCCACTGGAAACATTTTTAAGCAGCTAATGTTTATGTCCATTTGCTTTTTACCTCTGCATGCGCTCAGTTAAGAGAACACATAAAAGCTGCAGGCATCTGAAAGTCCACTAGTCATTAAGGCAAGAACGTATTTTAAACAATAAATAAATGGGGAATGGAAAACTTACCAACTTATGAAAACTAAAAAGAACAAATGGTACTTTTCTTAGTTCATGAGTGGAAATTTCACAGAATCGTGGAATTGCTGAGGTTGCAAGGAACCTCTAGAACTTGTCTTCCCTGCTCAAAGCAAAGCCAACTACAGCAGATTCTCAGGGCCACCTCCAGTCAGTTTTTGAATATCTGCAAGGATGGAGACCCCACAACCTCTCTAAGCAACCTATTCCAAGGTTTTACTATCCTGACAGTAGAAAAGTTTTTTCTTATGATTAAGTAGAGTTTCCTGTATTTCAGTTCGTGCCCATTGCCTCTGGTCCTGTCATTGAGCACCGCTGAGAAAAGTCCGGTTCTATCTTCTTACTCCCACCCCTCAGGTATTTATACACATTGATAAACCCAACCCCCACAAGCCTTTTCTCATTGAGACTAAACAATTCCAGCTTTCTCAGCTTCACCTCATATGACAGATGCTCCAGTTTCTTCATCATCTAGCCCTTCCCTTGACTCACTCCAATATATATATGTCTTTCTTACACTGGTGAGCCCAGAATGAGACATAGCACTACAGACAGGGTCTTACTAGTGCTGGGTAGAGGGGAATAATCACCTATCTTGGCCAGCTGGCCATGCTCTTCCTATTGCAGCCCAAGATCCTGTTAGCCTTCTTCCTACAAAGGCTCATTGCTGATTCGCAGTCGACTTAGCAGCTACCAGGACCCCCAGGTCCTTCTCTGCATAACTGCTTTCCATCTATTCAGCCCCTAGCCTGTACTGGTGCTTAGGTTATTCCTCCAGAGGTGCAGGACTTGAATTTTCATCTGTTGAACTTCACGTCACTCCTGTTGGTCCATTTCTCCAACATCTCAAGAACTATCTGAATGGCAGCACAACCATCTGGTGTATCAACCGTTCTGCCCAGTTTTGTACCATCTGCATATTTGCAGCGGGTGTCCAATTGTCCAGGTCTCTGACAAAGATGTGAAACAGTATCAGCACCAGTACTGACCCCTGCAGTAGTGATTGGTTTCCAACTGGACATTGTGCCGTTGACCACAACGCTTTGAACCTGGTGGTTTGTTTGACCTCTTTTCAATTCACATAATTGTCACCTTATCTAGTCCGTACTTCATCAGTTTGTCAATGCTGATGTTATGGGAGACAGTGATGAAACTCTTGCTAAACATCTACGGCTCTCCACTCATCTATCGAGCTAGTCATTTTGTCACAGAAAGCTCTCAGACTGGTCAGGCATAATTTTACCTTTGTAAATCCACACTGACTACTGCCAATCACCTTCTTGTCCTTTATGTGCTTGGAATTGGTTTCCAGGATTGTTAGTTCCATCATCTTCCCATGGGTCAAGGTGAGAGTGACTGGCCCATAGTTTCCTGAATCCTTCTGCTTGTACTTCTTGAAAATTAGGAGTGGTGTTTACTTTCTTCTGTTTCTCAGGACGCTCTCCCAGTTGCCTAGGCCTTTGAAAGATAATAAAAATCAGCTTTATAATTACATTGGCCAACTCCCTCAGTAC